>NC_044041.1:175307164-175660560 GCF_901765095.1 Microcaecilia unicolor | reverse complement strand
CACACACACAAACACACACAAACGCAAACACACACACACACAAACGCAAACACACACACAAACACACACACACACACAAACACACACAAACACACAAATGCAAACGCAAACACACACACACACACACACAAACACCCACACAAACACACAAATGCAAACGCACACACACACACACACACAAACACCCACACAAACACACAAGTGCAAACGCAAACACACACACACACAAACACACACACAAACACACACACACAGAAACAAACACACACACACAGAAACACACACAAACGGAAACACACACAAACACCCACACAAACACACAAATGCAAACGCAAACACACACACACACACAAACGCAAACACACAAACATACACACACATACAAACACACATACACAAACATACACACACACAAACACACAAACATACACACACAAACATACACACACAAACATACACGCACAAACACAAACACAAACATACACACACACAAACGCAAACACACACACACACAAACGCAAACACAAACGCAAACACACACGCAACACACACACACACACAAACACACAAATGCAAACGCAAACACACACACACAAACGCAAACACACAAATGCAAACACACAAACATACACACACATACAAACACACATACACAAACATACACACACACAAACACGCAAACACACACAAATGCAAACACACAAACATACACACATACAAACACACATACACAAACATACAAACATACACACACACAAACATACACGCACAAACATACAAACACAAACACACAAACATACACACACACAAACATACACAAACACACACACACACAAACGCAAACACACACACACACAAACGCAAACACACACACACACACAAACGCAAACACACAAACATACACACACATACAAACACACATACACAAACATACACACACACAAACACACAAACATACACACACAAACATACACACACAAACATACACGCACAAACACAAACACAAACATACACACACACAAACGCAAACACACACACACACAAACGCAAACACACATGCAAACACACACGCAAACACACACACATACACAAACACACAAATGCAAACGCAAACACACACACACAAACGCAAACACACAAATGCAAACACAAACATACACACACATACAAACACACATACACAAACATACACACACACAAACACGCAAACACACACAAATGCAAACACACAAACATACACACATACAAACACACATACACAAACATACAAACATACACACACACAAACATACACGCACAAACATACAAACACAAACACACAAACATACACACACACACAAACATACACAAACACACACACACACAAACACACACAAACGCAAACACACACACACACAAACGCAAACACACACACAAACACACACAAACGCAAACACACACACACACAAACGCAAACACACACACAACACACACACACACACAAACACACACAAACACACAAATGCAAACGCAAACACACACACACACACACACAAACACCCACACAAACACACAAATGCAAACGCACACACACACACACACAAACACCCACACAAACACACAAATGCAAACGCAAACACACACACACACAAACACACACACAAACACACACACACAGAAACAAACACACACACACAGAAACACACACAAACGGAAACACACACAAACACCCACACAAACACACAAATGCAAACGCAAACACACACACACACACAAACGCAAACACACAAACATACACACACATACAAACACACATACACAAACATACACACACACAAACACACAAACATACACACACACAAACATACACAAACACACACACACACAAACACACACAAACGCAAACACACACACACACAAACACAAACGCAAACACACACGCAAACACACAGACAAACACACACACACACACAAACACACAAATGCAAACGCAAGCACACACACACAAACGCAAACACACAAACGCAAACACACAAACATACACACACACACATAAAAACACACATACACAAACACACAGAAACACACAAACACAAAACACAAACACACACACACACACACACAAACATACACACACACAAGCACAAACACACACACAAACATACACACACAAACACACACATACATACAAACACACACACAAACATACACACACACAAGCACAAACAAATACACACAAACACACACATACACACACACAAGCACACACACAAACACACACAGAAACACAAAAACACACAAACACAAACACACACACACAAACAAACACACACACACACAACCACACACACACAAACACCCACACAAACACACAAATGCAAACGCAAACACACACACAAACGCAAACACACAAACATACACACACACACATACAAACACACATACACAAACATACACACATGCAAACACACAAACATACACACACAAACACCCACACAAACACACAAACGCAAACACAAACACACACACACAAACACACACACAAACACACACACACAAACATACACACACACAAACATACACACACACACACACATAAAAACACACATACACAAACACACACAAAAACACACAAACACAAAAACACAAAACACAAACACACACACACACAAACACACACACAAACGCAATCACACAAACACAAACACACAAACACATACACACACAAACATACATACAAACACACACAAACACACACACACACAAACACAAATGCAAACACACACACACAAACACACACAAAAACACCCACACAAACACACAAATGCAAACACAAACACACAAACATACACACACACATAAAAACACACATACACAAACACACACAGAAACACACACACACAAACATACACACACACATAAAAACACACATACACAAACACACACAGAAACACACACACACAAACATACACACACACAAACAAACATACACACACACACACAAACACAAACACACACACACACAAACACACAAATGTACACACACACACACAAGCACACACACAAACATACACACAAACAAACATACACACACACAAGCACACACACACAAACACACACATACAAACACACACACAAACATACACACACACACAAACATACACACACACAAGCAGAAACAAATATACACAAACACACACACATACACACACACAAGCACACACACACAGAAACACAAACACAAAAACACAAACACAAACACACACAAACACACAAACACACACACACAAGCACACACACAAACACACAGAAATGCAAACACACACACACAAACGCAAATACACAAACATACACACAAACAAACACAAACACACACACACACACACAAACACACACACACAAACACACAAACATACACACAAACATACACACACAAACAAACATACACACACACAAGCACACACACAAACACACACATACATACAAACACACAAACAAACACACACAAACATACACACACACAAACAAACACACACAAACATACACACACACAAGCACACACACACAAACACACACATACAAACACACAAACACACACAAACACACACACACAAACACACACAAACAGCCTCGACGGTGCATCTCTAAGTGCCCCCTTCCGCCGCATCGCCACAACAACCCGTGCAACGGGGCATCAGAAAGCCCCTACCCCTTCCCTTCTCGCCGCATCACCCAACCCCTCCCCCGCCGCTTCACCAAGCCCCTCTCCCCCCCACACATCGACTGCATCGCCACCCGCGACCGCTAATACAAACTCTGTCTGGCGGCTGCTGCTGCTTCTATTCAGCAGCAGCAGCAGCCCGTACATAAAGAAAACAAACGAACAAAAAAAGCAACCTCCTAAAACGCACCTCCGTGGAGAACCATCTCACATTGGCTGACGTCTCTGCAGCTGCTCCTCCTCTCCCATCAACGTCAGTGCCCCTGCCGGAAGACCCCGGAGAAACGCCGAGACGTCAGAGGGGAGAGGAGGAGCGCATGTTGAGACTACAGCCAATGTGAGATACTTCTCAACGGAGGTGCGTTTTAGGAGGATTTTTTTTTGTTTGTTTTCTTTATGTACGGGCTGCTGCTGCTGAATAACAGAAGCAGCAGCCACCGGACACAGTTTGTATTAGCGGTTGCGGGTGGCGAGGGGGTTGGTGAGGGGGAAGGGGCATGGTGATGTGCCACGGTGGGGGGGGTGTCGGGTGATGCGCGAAGGGGGGGACAAGGCTTTCTTTGGGTGCTGTGCCGGCTGGGGGGGGAAGGGGGGGTCTCGCTGGACATGAGTGGCTGGAAGGAAGCGGGGGGAGGGGAGGGGAGGGTCGCTGCACATGGGTGGCTGCAGGGGGGGCAGGGAACAGGGAGATGGGGATGGGGCTCCACACACCACATGGGTGGGTGCCTGCAAGGGGGACAGGGGATACAGGATGGACACTGCAGGGCGGGCAGGGGGACAGAAGGATTGGTGGTCATCAGGGGGGACAGGTGGGTCGATGGACATGGCTGGCCACAGGGGGGGAACAGGGATAAAGGAGAGGAGCATCCTCAGACATGGGTGGCTGCACAGGAGAGGAGGGTCGCTGGACATTGGTTGCTGCAGGGGGGAAGGGGGACAGAAGGGTCAGTGGACATGGCTGGCTGCAGGGGGTACAGGGGAGAGAGGAGGGACGCTGCACATGCGTGCCTGCAGGGGGACAGGAGGGATGCTGAGGGGGGAGCCTGAGACCACATGGGTGGCTGCAGGGGGAGCAGTGGAGACAGGAAGGACGCAGCAGGGGGACAGGGTGGTTGATGGGCATGGGTGGCTGCAGGGGGAACACGGGGAGAGGAGGGTCACTGCACATGCCTGGCTGCAAGGGGGCAGGGGAGAGGGAGGGGGTGAGGGGGTTCCTCACACCACACACGCAATCACTCATTCTCTGTCTGTCACATACACTCTCACTCACACACTCACTGTCTTTGTCCCTCTCTCTCACACAGTGTCACACAGAAACACAAACACTGTCTCTCTCACATTCTCTCTCTGACACACACGCTCCATCTCTCACACACGCTCTTTCTGAAACATACTTTCCAAGGAAAACCTTGCTAGCGCCCATTTCATGTCTATTAGATTGTAAGCTCTTTGAGCAGGGACTGTCTCTCTTTGTTAAATTGTACAGCGCTGCGTAACCCTAGTAGCGCTCTAGAAATGTTAAGTAGTAGTAGTAGTAACAGAAACGGGGCTTTTTTACTAGTGTCTAATAAAGGATAGGCCTTGTGGAAAATGGCAAGTTTATTTCACCTTCAGTTACTTTGATGCCAGTTTACTGGCAAGATCACTTTCAGGTGTTGGATTATTAATAGTCAGCGACAAACACAGAAGAAAACAAACCTTCACACTGGTAAAGCCAAAGCACAAAGTAACAGTGAAGGAGACAAGATGGATGATGTAAAGAAACTTCCACTGGACTTGAAAAAGTTCACAGCAAAAGTTTGTTAATAAAACCTGGACTTGACACGAGTCGTGTTTTGACCGCTCTGGCCTGCCTCAGGAGTTCCTAAAACAGTACATAACACATATAGAGTAAAACAATGAAAATGTTAGCAAAAGACTAAAATTAAACAAATGACATTGAAAATTGAACTTAATGCAATAAAAAAACGCACTTAATGCAAAGCCAAGACACAGACTAGTTAGTTATTAGGAAAAACAAGTGCATATATAAAATGATAAAACAGTAATAAAGTAAAAAAAATAATAATTTAAATATAATATTTCAGAATGTATATTATGTATAGCCTAATTGATATACAGAAAATAAACATTTGTATATGTGTGTGTCAATTTAGGAATGACTTCTACATACAACCCAATTAATATACAGAAATTAAAATTATCTAGGAATGACATTATAAAATTCAAAACAAAATCTATGCAAAATAGAATTCATATTATACACCTGTCCTATATGAAATCCAAAGTGTGATCCATAATAGAGATATCAAGGGTATGGTTCCTAATGGAACAGTGTTTTATTTTAACACTAATAATTATAATTTTGAGAAGTGGTCATACCAAAAGTTAGATGTAAAAATGATAGGTGTTTGAAATGAGTTTATCTAGCAGATAAAGACTTTGGAACCGGCAGTTAACTGTTAATGTTCTCACGTTCCTAATTCACTGTTATTGTTCTCTGGTTTCTTATCAGTTCCTGTCATCATTATTGGCTCCTGTCACTCTTGCTTTTTAGACATATATTTTTCACAAATACAAATATAGATTAATTTATTTATATCTGTATATCTTTTTACATTTCTTTACAAATACAGATATATATTTTTATTCATACCTATGTATTTGTTTTTACCATTTTTTAAATACTCATCTAAGCATTTGTTTTTCTTTTTTCCTTTTTCCTTGCTAGTTGTACATATTGTTTGAAGATTGTGTGTTTTTTCCAGAAAACACTATAGCAATAATATACAGGTAGGTACCATATTTTACATTTTCACATTTCCACTATATACTTTATCAGTTTTTTCTTCTCCCACCTTTTATTTTTTAAATGAGTTAGTCAATGAGTCTTTAACAAAAATGTTTTACATCTAACTTTTGGTATGACCACTTCTCAGCGGGAAGAACACTCAGAGGGAGGGAGGGAGACCCTGAAACTCGGAGGGAGGGGGAGACCCTGAAACTCGAAGGGAGGGGACGACCCTGAAACTCAGAGGGAGGGAGGGAGGGAGGAGATGACCCTGGAACTCGGATGGAGGGAGGGGATGACCTTGGAACTCAGAGGGAGGGAGGGGGGATGACCCTGGAACTGGGAGGGAGGGAGGCATGGAAGGAGGGGGGGAGACCCCACACTCTCATTCTCACACACACACTCTCTCTCACAGACACACTCGCACCCAGTCTCACTCTCTCTCTGTCACATACACACACACTCGCACATTCACTCTCTCTTTCTCACAGAGTCACTCTCACACACACTCTCTAAAACATACACACTCCGAGGAAAACCTTGCTAGCACCCATTTCATTTGTGTCAGAAACTGGCCTTTTTTACTAGTTATATTTATATTATTATTATTTGTACTTTATTACTGTTTTATCATTTATATACGCACTTCTTTTTCCTATTATCCTGAGAAAGCAACTAGTCTGTGTCTTGGCTTTGCATTAAGTTCCTTTTTTTTAGATTGCATTAAGTTCAATTTTCAATGTCATTTGTTTAATTTTAGTCTTTTGCTAACATTTTAATTGTTTTACTCTATATGTGTTATGTACTGTTTTAGGGACTCCTGAGGCAGGCCAGAGTGGCCGAAACACGACTCGTGTCGAGTCCAGGTTTTATTAATAAACTTTTGCTGTGAACTTTTTCAAGTCCAGTGGAAGTTTCTTTACATCATCCATCTTGTCTCCTTCACTGTTACTTTATGCTTTGGCTTTTTATTATTAATAGTCAACCAGGAAGACAGCATTACCTAAATTCCCCTGCAGGATATTAATATGACTCATGCCCTGGCAGATAAACTGAGGGAAATCACAGATCTCCTACAGAAAGAAAAAGAAAGTGTGTTTAAGTTTCATTTTCGCTTTTGGGGAAAGAAAACCATTTATAAAAACAATAAGCCAAGTCGAAAATTTCAGGTATCATTTAAAGGTGAAACCTGCTAAACTACACCAGCCCCCTGAATCATTTGCACTAGTAACAGACCTATCTTAGTGAAAACCAAACCAACAAATTGTACATTAATCAATATTTTATTCTTAAAGTGGACTAGTGGGGGAGGAGGGGTCACTGCCAGTGCAGTGCACTGAAGATCCCCGGTTCACACTGGGAATAGATTACGCACCTGAGGCCTTTTCCACTTTACTTCTACTTTATCCAACTTACACCCCAAGGATGCTGGGCAAGCTGGAAAGCATTCATCTTCAAATAGTAATCCTCGCTGCAGATATTCCTTCTTGAGCTCCACATAGCGCTGTTTGAGCCGGTCGGGCATCATCGTGGTGAGGCTAGTAGTGTCCCTCAGGAGATGAACAATGATCCCTGCCTGAGCTTTGCTGATCTATTTTGATCCACACACGTTCCAGGTACCTTTATCTCCAAATGAACTGGGAGTGGCCCAGGCAAGGGTAAACTTGGGCAGGTCCTAAAAAAAAACCAGTTCATCCTTTGCTGTATTAGTTATAAATTAACTTATATATTTTTAAGCTCTTATCAGAGAGCTTGGATTAAAACCCACTT
Source organism: Microcaecilia unicolor (assembly GCF_901765095.1). NCBI lineage: Eukaryota > Metazoa > Chordata > Amphibia > Gymnophiona > Siphonopidae > Microcaecilia > Microcaecilia unicolor. The sequence goes on along the minus strand of NC_044041.1, from coordinate 175,652,299 downwards.
TTATGGCGTGATTGTTGTGGCAAAAGCTTCCCGGATTTGAGAGCTGTGGTTGCGGTGAGGTAGGCTCTGTGAAGGAGCTGAAGAGAGAGGGAGCTGCTGGTTTTGGGGCCTGGTTCAGGAGTATATGCCAACAACGCAAAACAGAAGAACAAAGTCACTCGCAAAAAGCAATATAGCAAACACAGCAAAGGTGACACCAAAATAGAAAAGGCTAGATGATTGTTCATTATCAAGCTTATTTTCGAAAGTGATCGCCGGCCATTTCCTGACATAAATCGGGAGATGGCCGGCGATTTCTTAAAAGCAGCTAAATCGGTATAATTGAAAGTGGCATTTTTGACAGCATCGCCGCTTTCCCCGTTGCTTCACCGGCGAAAGTTCAAGGGGGCGTGTCGGCAGCTTAGCGAAGGCGGGACATGGGCGGGCATGGGCGTGGCTATCAGATGGCCGGCTTTCGCCGATAATGAAAAAAAAAAAAGCGGCATTAAGCAGTATTTTGCCGGCTTTACTTGGTCCTTTTATTTTCACGACCAAGCCTCAAAAAGGTGCCCCAACTGACCAGATGACCACTGGAAGGAATCGGGGATGACCTCCCCGTACTACCCCAGTGGTCACCAACCCCCTCCCACCCGACAAAACACAATTATAAACATATTTTGGCAGCCTCTATGCCAGGCTGAAATGCCATACCCACCTCCATGACAGCAAAATGTGTTCTATCCTCTGACAGCCTTTCCCTGGTTGTGATGTGGCTCTCGGGTGAGTGTGACACCTTTTCTGTTATGTGCACTGCAGAGTCACATCAGCAATGCATTGTGGTGGGTGTAGGGTAGTGGGCTGTACTCCCATGGTGCTTTTCCCCCTGCTAACTGGGTCAGAGTGTGCCCTGTTTTGTTTCCGGTAGTCCATGAGGTAGTGGCCATTTTTGTAAGCCAGTTTTAGATCCCTTTCATATGTTACCCATGTTAGAGAACTTAGTTCTTACCTTGAATGTTGCTGAAAAAGGGCATTGTACACCATTCTGCCAGCTCTGAACTACTGCTAATCTCAGTACCAGGGAGACTCTTTGCCAGTGGGGCACAACCTCTGATCTGCAGTTAACTGTGAGTAAACGTGCTTTTTCAAATAAAGGACTTTTTCAAAGAGATTAGTCTTTAGGTGTCAACTGGTGTGCCAAGGTTATACAGCAGCAACAAGTCCTAGAGGCCTGCGTGTATGCAGGTCCCTGGAGCACTGTTAGTGGGTACCGCACTTAAGGCAGGCGCACCCATGCCCATCCCCTCCCTACCTGTAACACTTGTGCTGGTAATGGGAGCCCTCCAAAACCCACTGTACCCACATGTAGTTGCCCCCATCCTCTTTCAATCTTCAACTGTGCTCCACTGCCCCCACTCACCAGAATGTCCACTCAGGGCCGCCGAGAGACTGGGCCAGGCCCAGGACAAGGCCACGTCTAGCTCCATCTCTACCTGTTTTCAAATCCATGCTGAAAACCCACCTTTTCACTGCTGCGTTTGGCTCCTAGCCTCTACTCATTTGCCCTCCCTTGTTCCTTCCTTCCTTCTCACCCAGTACTTCCTTCACCCGTAATTGTCTTGTCTGTCTGTATTATTTAGATTGCAAGCTCTTTTGAGCAGGGACTGTCTCTTTGTGTCAGGTGTTCAGCGCTGTGTGCATCTGGTAGCGCTATACAAATGCTAATAATAATAATAATGTATATATTTTGACTTAAATCATCTTTTCAATTTTCAAATGGTATGTTGAAATTAAACATGAAAAAATGTAATAAAAAAAAAAAATTAGCGATTAGTGACAGCGCTTAAGTGAAAGCTGGCAGAGTCAGCACTTGGCCAGTTAAGTGCCGATATTCAGCACTTAACTGTCCAGGGTAACAGCATAAATGGGACCGCATAAAACCCAGTCCTATCTTTAGGCTGCAACTTATGGTCGCTTAAGATCTGATTATCAACTTAAGCAGTCATGTGTTAGCCAGTGCCACATAAACCAGATTTTCAATGCCGAAGCCTGGACGTGGCCCGACATTGAATATCTGAGAATAAAACCAACTGCGGCAAGCAAAATGCTGACTACTGCTGGTTAAATATTTACCCCAACGTTGCTAGTAATTTATATTAATATATTTCTGCTTATTCTCACAGAAAGATTACTATATCTCAGTGACTCACACCTGCCCAGTCATCCAAATGATATTTCAATCCTGATCCCTGTCATAAATTCAACAACTCTCTTAAACATTACCATGAAAATATTTCTTTCTCTCCCCACTGCCCAGACTCTTAGCATTGGGACTCTGGCTTTTTCTCATGCATACATGAGCATCCGCATCTGTGCCCAGGGCAACCGAGAGGGGGGGCAGGGGGAACGAAATTCCCCGGGCCTCCAAGGGGAGTCCAGTGCTGCAGTCCCCGATCTCACCTGCCCTTGGCTCCGTTGACTGTCCGCCACCAGGCCAGTTCCCCCGCATTGAAATCATCACAGCGCCTCACCTATCACCTCCGTGACTGAAAGTTCAGCAGCAGCGGCACATCGGGTTCACCTCCCTTCGGGCCTTCCCTCCCTGTGTCCTGCCCTCGTCTGATGTAACCTCCACAAGGGCGGGACACAGGGAGGGAATGCCCGAAGGGAGGCGAACCCGATCTGCTGCTGTGCTTTCAGTCACGTAGCAAGGTGACAGGTGAGGCACAGTGATGATTTCAATGTAGGGGGCCCAGTGGTAGATGGAGAGGGGCGGGTGGGGACTGCTGCGCAGCGGCGTCGACCTCGGGGGGGGGGCGGGAACGGGGCCCAGGGGACGGCCCTGTCTGTACCAACATTCCCCATCTTAGGCCCTAAGCCAGTCACTTGATTTCTGGCTCCTTTCTGGAGCTTGCTGCCACTTTTCTGTTCCAGCCTCCGATGCTGCCTCTTGTCAGGTTCGGCAGTATTTGTCATACATGCGCATATATTTATTATTATTCACTATTTTTTACGTTAAGGTTTGCTATATTTATTATATTATTTTTATTGTTTTAGACTCCTGAAGCAGGCCGTTGTGGCCGAAACACGATTTGTGTCGGATCTTTGGATGTTTTAATTAAAATTTGTGTGTTTTGTTTATTTATTTATTGCATTTGTATCCCACATTTTCCCACCTATTTGCAGGCTCAATGTGGCTTACAATTTCCGTCATGACTTATGCCATGTCAGAGTACAGATACAATTGGTAATATATATAGAAACATGGATGATGTGGAGGGGCATAATCGAACGTCGCCGGCAATCTATTTTGGCGGCGGCGCTACAGCGGGCCGGAGCCGTATTATCGAAAAAGATGTCCGGCCATCTTTTTTTCGATAATACGGTTTAGCCCAGCCAAATGCCAGAGTTCGCCAGGGTTCAGATGGCCGGTTTTGTTTTTCAGCGATAATGGAAAAAAATGCTGGCGATCTCCAACCTGGCGACATCTAAGGCATTTGGTTGTGGGAGGAGCCAGCATTTGTAGTGCACTGGTCCCCCTCACATGCCAGGGACACCAACTGGGCACCCTAGGGGTCAGTGCGGTGGACTTCAGACAACGCTCCCACATGCATAGCTCCCTTACTTTGGGTGCTGAGCCCCCCAACCCCCCCCCCCCCAAACCTACTACCCACAAATGCACAACACTACCGTAGCTGGTTGTGCCGTGGCTGGTTAAATAGCACTTAGCTGGCTAAGCGCTAATATTCAGCATGAGATAGTAAGTTATCTCTGCTGGATATTAGTGCTTACCCCTGGATTCTATACAGCACGCCTACAACTACAGGTGTATTTTATAACTACGCACGTAGATTAATTGTTTTAACAAACTGTTAAGCATTAACAGCTCTTAACAAGCAATAACGAGCAATAATTGGCAAAAATGAGAAGGGCGACGAAGACGATTAAGGGGATGGGACGACTTTCCTATGAGGAAAGGCTAAAGCAGCTGGTGCTCTTCAGCTTGGAGAAAAGGCGGCTGAGGGGTGATATGATAGAGATATATAAAATAATGGAACAGATAGATGTGGAGTGTCTGTTTATGCTTTCCAAAAATACTAGGACAAGGGGGCATGCGATGAAGCTGGAGTGCAGTAAGTTTAAAACAAATAAGAGAAAAGTTTTCTTTACTCAGCGTGTAATTCGACTCTGGAATTCGTTGCTGGAGAATGTGGTTAAGGCGGTTAGCTTAGCAGAGTTTAAGAAAGGTTTGGACGGCTTCCTGAAGGAAAAGGCCATAGAATGTTATTAAATAGACGTAGGGAAAAATCCACCATTCCTGGGACAAGCAGTACAAAATGCTTTGCTCTGTGGATCTTGTCGGGTGATTGTGACCTGGATGGGCCACTGTTGGAGACAGGGTGCTGGGCTAGATGGACCTTTGGTCTGTCCCAGTGTGGCGATGCTTATGTCTTAGATTGCTAAGCATATTCTACAATGTACTGCGCCTAAACTCTAACAAGAACAGGCAAAAAGGGGCATGGAAATGGGTGTTTTGTGAGTGTTCCAAAATGTACGTATGTTGTTATAAAATATGGGCTAGTGTGTGTAAATCTATCTGCAGGGATTTACACCAGCTTTTCGTTGGCGTAAATGGATGTGCATACATTCAGTCGCATAAACTACACCTAAGCATATTCATATTTAGAATACGCTTAGGTGTAATCGCCTACCATGTGTTAATTTTAGGCGCCATATATATAGAATTGGGTCCTTAACTCTTAGAGCCAGATTCTATATATGGCATCTGAAAAATCCATGCAGAATAAATTCCGCCTTAGCGTATTCTGTAAGTCATGCCTAAATTTAGGTGTGGTAGACAGAATATGCTCAGCTGCCATCCCAGGCCTAGAATTACGTGCATCCATTTACACCAAGGAAAATTATTATTATTATTAACATTTGTATAGCGCTACCAGACGCACGCAGCGCTGAACACAGAGAGACATAAAAATTCCAGCGTGTAGATTTAAGCGCATAGGACCAAATTCTATAATAGTATGCATAAATGTTGGAATGTCCATGAAATGCCCATTTCCCCAACCCGCCGGGGCATTTCAAGAGATTTGCAGCAGCATTATCTGGATAGTGCTGAGGCATTAGGAAGAATTTCAGCAGTACTATCTGAATAGTGGAGGGCATTTATAGGGATTTTCAGCAGCACTATCTGGATAGTGCTGGGAATTTATAGGGATTTTCAGCAGCACTATCTGGATAGTGCTAAGGCATTTAGAGAGATTTTCAGCAGTACTATCTGGATAGTGCCGGGAATTTTGATGGATTTTCAGAGCACTATCTGGGTAGTGCCGGGAATTTAGATGGATTTTCAGCAGCACTATCTGGGTATGTCTGGGAATTTAGATGGATTTTCAGAAGCACTATCTGGATAGTGCAGGGCATTTATAGTGTTTTTCAGAAGTACTATCTGGATCAAAGGCTTTCTAACCACCAGAACTTATCAAGTAAAATCAAAGTCAAACATATCACCACCGTGGAAAGCAGTCTGCAGAGTACCTCAAGGATCACCATTATCACCAATACTCTTGAACATGATGATGATTCCACTGGCACAGTCCATATCTAACCGAGGCCTTAATCCATTCATTTATGCAGATGATGTTACAATATACCTCCCCTTCAGACATGATCTGACAGAAATAACCAACAAAATCAACGATAGTCTGAACATCATGGACTCCTGGGCAAACTCATTCCAACTGAAACTGAACACCGAAAAAACACATTGCCTCATCCTCTCCTCTCCTCTCCATATAACAAATACAAACCCATAACCATAAATACTCCAGGACATACCCTCCCTACCTCGGACAGTTTGAAAATACTCGGTGTCACACTCGATCGCAACCTTACCCTCAAGAGCCAAGTAAACTCTGTAACAAAGAAAATGTTCTATTCAATGTGGAAGCTCAAACGATGAGCAACTTTTTGATACCTAATACAATCAATGGTCCTAAGCCATACAGATTATTGCAACGGAATCTACGCGGGCTGCAAAGAACAACTCATCAAAAAACTCTAGCCCGCCCAAACTACAGCAGCCAGGCTGATATCTAGCAAAACACACTTCGAAAGTGCCAAACCCCTCCGAGAAAAGTTGCATTGGCTCCCAATCAAAGAACGGATCTTCAAAATCTGCACCTTAGTCCACAAAATCACGTACGGCATAGCCCCAGGATACATGACAGACCTTATAGACTTACCAATAAGAAACAAAGTCAGATCCTCAAGATCCTACCTAAAACTACACTACCCAAATTGCAAAGGACTGAAATACAAAACAACTTACGCAGCTGGCTTCTCCTATATAAACGCACAACTATGGAATGGGCTCCCAAAAGCTGTGAAAACAATCCACGACCACTTGAACTTCAGGAAATCACTAAAAACCTACCTCTTCAAAAAGGCCTACCCCAACGACCCCACGTAACCCTCATCACCAACACAGCATGACTATGATCGAACAGGATATCATGCAATCTTCATCAATGCCGACCCTCCACTTATACCTGTCACATATTCAAAGCAGGAACTAGGTTTGTGAGCCCTTGGGCCACTGCCGAGGAGTGGCAGCGGCAGGCAAAACCACCCTACACCAGAGACAGGGCAGAACTCTGACAAACAGTTAGGCTTCACCTGCACATGGCCACCTTTCACCAGGAGTTGAGCCCCTGGCTGCAGGCGGCCGGCAGGACTTATAGGACAGGGCAGGAACAGGATCCCAACTAGGCTGAACAGGGACTGAGGGTCAGAGGGGAAAGGAATCTACAGGGGAAGCAAGGCAGGGAAAGGATAAGCTAAAGGACAGGACTAAAAGCTGAAGCAGCCACTAAAACAGGGAACAAAACACTGATTAACAAGACACAGAACTGAAAGCTGCAGAGCAGCCACTAAGACACAAGCAGACAAGGACTAAACACAAAACAATAACCCAGAGACAAGACTAGAAAACAAACCACAACCTAATCTAACTACACACAGACTAACTGAAAACAGACAATAATTTCAGGCAAGAACCCACACAAAGCAGAAGTGCAACAAGCACCAACAAACCAGGGCCTAAGGCGATGCAAAGGCAAAGCAGAAAGGTTTCAAAATAGCTAATAAACCCAGCAGCAGCTGAAGCTCAGCTGCAGCAATCACCAGGCAACTACGGGTGCTGTGTAGGTTCAAATAAGCAAGTCTGGCAGCCCGGAAGATCCGGACTGGACTGGGCTGAAATCTGGAATGGGTGATAATAACCAGACCGTTCATTGCAGCCACCAGGTCTGGCCACCAGGTGGCGAGAAGAAGGAGAGCCCGAAACATGGGCACAACCGTGACAATACCTCAAACGATCACTATACAACTTTGTATTTGTTGTCCACTGACTGGGCAAACACCTTTGATGGTACTATGTAAGCCACATTGAGCCTGCAAATAGGTGGGAAAATGTGGGGTACAAATGCAACAAACAAATAAATAAATAAAATGTATTGGAAATTTTCAGCAGCACTATTTGGATAGTGCAGAGCATTCAGAGTTTTTCAGCTGTACTGTTGAGATACTGCAGGGCATTTAGAATGATTTTCATCAACTCTATCTGGACAGTACTGCTGAAAATCAGCGGATAGTATATTCATGCATTTAACTTTGGCTACAAACTTTTAAGTCCCTTTGAAAATTGGATGCAGTGATTGACAGTTCAAGCATCAGTGGGCACAGATTTCTTTAATATCATGTAGAAACCTGAAGTTCTGATTTTGACAGAGACATTAGTTTCAGAATTGTAATGTAAAATGCGGTTCAATATTATTTTGTTTACCTGAAGGGGGAAGCTCATTTCAGGCGTGTGTGTGTGTGTGTGTGGGGGGGGGGGGGGGGGGGGGGGGGGCTCAGGGTAGCCCAGAAATAGTCCACAATGGCACTGAGACCAGTATATAAGATAAATTGTTTACAAATGTTTTGATGGTTGTGTATGATTATAGAATTCAGGTGCCCAGAGGTCCTAAAGTGGTGCTGTGACCTTCTTTGAGGAAGTTTGATATGTAAAACACTTTAAATTGGGAGTTTCTCTTTGGGGGGGTTAAGAGAGGTTTAAAAGTGCAGATTTTCACATAATTCTCAAAGCATGGCTATAAGGTGTTGTATGATGTTAAAAGTGAAAATGAAAGGTTTCTTTGGAATAAAGTTTACTGTTTTAACTGTGTTTGAGTTATACAGAGTTCACTTTGGCAAGCAGTTTCCAAAAGACATTTGTGTATCTTGATCTGATTGGCTGCACAGCTCACCACAGAAACCACCTAATTCTGGGAAATTCTGTCGAGCCTCAAGGAAGGCCTTGGACACTGAACAGGCGAGGTGGATGTCTAAGAGTCTGGCAACAGATATACAATAACGACTGGACAACACAAACGGACTCCATTCACTATCTTTCAGTCTGGGACAAAAGATGCAGGTACATACTAGACACAATAGCACCCCTACAAACAAGAACCTCACGCAGACACAACTCGGTACCGTGGTTCAATGAAGAATTTAAATAAAAACACAATCAAGAAGACTAGAACGCGTATGGAAAAAAATAAAAGATGAACACACACTCAACGCATGGAAACAGATAGAAAGGAAATACAAATATGCAATAAGACAGACCAAAAGGTCATATTACAAAACCAAAATCGGGCCGGACTGCAACAACACGAAGAAACTATACCATCTCGTGAATGAGTTACTAGACACAACACTGGTCACCACAACCAACACAGACATCCCATCTGTAGACAATCTTGCTAAATATTTCAACAAAAAAATTATTAATCTATGCAAAACCCTACCTCTGGACAACATGGAAATAGAAAACTTCATAAATGGGCTGGACCCCACCCCTGGCGAATACCCGGCGGACCGATTATGGACAAACTTCGCTCTCCTCAGTGCCAACATAGTTACTCAGGCAATCAAAAAATACTCCAAAAGCCATTGTCAATTGGTCATCTGCCCCAGCTACCTAATACAGTCTGCCCCCCACCGCTTCATAACAGATCTCACATCCCATCTAAATTTCATGCTTCAGCGGGGTATTTTGCCTAAAGAAAAAGGCTCACCCCAATACCAAAAGACATCAAGAAAAAAAAAAAAAACGACATCACCAACTACTGCCCAGTAGCATCCATCCCATTAGTAGTCAAACTCATGGAAGGACTGGTAACCAAACAACTCAACGACCACATAAACAAATTCACTATACTACATGAGTCACAATCAGGATTCCGATCACAACATAGCACCGAAACAGTACTACTCACTCTCATATCCAAATTCAAACAGGAGATAGCTACAGGCAAAAGCATTCTCCTCCTTCAATTTGACATGTCCAGCGCATTCGACATGGTTAACCATAATATCTTGCTAAGACTCCTAGACTATTTTAGAATCGGTGGTAACACTCTTAACTGGATTAAGGGCTTTCTAACCACCAGAACATACCAAGTGAAATCAAGCACCAACATATCGTCACCCTGGAAACCAGACTGCGGAGTACCACAACGATCCCCACTATCGCCGATCCTTTTCAACCTCATGATGGTCCCACTAGCCAAAGCCTTATCTACACATGGCCTTAATCCATTCATTTACGCTGATGACATCACACTATACATCCCCTACAAACATGATTTAGCAGAAATCACCAATAAAAACAAGTTCAGTTTAAACATTATGAACACATGGGCAAATGCATTCCAACTAAAACTCAACACAGAAAAAGCACACTGTCTCATCATCTCATCCCAATACAACGCATACAAACCCACAAACATTAACACCCCAGGATACACCCTCCCTATTTCAGACAGCCTGAAAATTCTCAGAGTAGCAATCGACCGAAACCTCCAACTAGAGTCCCAAGCTAAATTCACCATAAAGAAAATGTTTCTCTCAATGTGGAAACTAAAACGTGTGAAACCATTCTTCCCGAGGAAAATATTTTGCAACCTTGTACAATCAATGGTACTAAGCCACACAAACTATTGTAACGGAATCCATGCGGGATGCTACTACTACTACTACTATTTAGCATTTCTATAGTGCTACAAAGCGTACGCAGCGCTGCAAAGCAATCATAAAGAAACTTCAAACCGCCCAAAACACAGCAGCACGGCTTATATATGGAAAAACATGTTTTGACAGTGCCAAACCACTCCGAGAAAAACTGCATTGGCTTCCAATTAAGGAACGTATCGCATTCAAAATCTGCATGACAGTTCACAAAATCATCTACGGCGAGGCACCGGGATACATGACAGACCTCATCGACCTACCACCCAGAAACACCATAAAATCAGCTCGATCATACCTAAACCTCCATTACCCAAGCAGCAAAGGAATCAAATACAAATCCACCTATGCTTCCAGCTTTTCCTACCTGAGCGCACAATTGTGGAATGCGCTACCAAAAGTAGTAAAAACCACACTCGACCACATGAATTTCTAGAAAGCACTAAAAACAGAACTGTTCAGAAGGGCATACCCCACCGACCCAACATAAAAAACCTGGACATCTGCGACACAACCAAATATCGTAACGGACATATCCTAATTCTTCCTTTCCCTCTAAGTTCTCCCCAATTGTCTTTACCATACATGTATCTCACTCTACCATAATATCACCTTGATATGAATCGCAACTTGCATTTGTTCATACCGAAATCTGTTAACGCTGTTTATGGTACCATGTAAGCCACATTGAGCCTGCAAAAAGGTGGGAAAATGTGGGATACAAATGCAATAAATAAATTATACATAAAGGAATATTGTGGTAAATACATCTTAAAACTATAAACAATAAAGGTTAGCAGCACCTATTCCTGTGTTGGATCGTCGTTTGGCCAGCCTCTACTTTCCAGCTCACAGGAGCTACACCTCCCCCACATTGTTGCAGTTTTCATTTTTGGCAAATAAGTCATCTAAGAAGAAACAAACAAGCACACACCTTGGGAATGTGCCAAGTCAAATTTCATCAGCAAATCTGACTAGATTGATTTGGGGAGAAATTGCTGCCTGAGATGCATACAATAATACTTATTCCCAAGCATTCTATGACCTCACATAGTCCTGGTAAGAGGCAACACTTCCCTTCAGGGAATCCTCCTTCACCTGAATGCTCTTCATGACTGCTTTCTCCCTGTCACATCCACAAGTACTTCAGGCTGCAAGCAATGTTGACAACAATTCCACATTCCTACTGTTACCATAATTTTTAAAAGAGAGTTCTGAAATGCTACTATCAAGGCATCCAATCTGACCCTCTACACAGCAACTAGTTTTCTCTGAAGTGCCCTCACCACCACATTCTCCATGCTGCTCTTGTCAGCATTCCCTCAATTCCCCTTCCCTGCTAGGGAAGAAGGGCAGGTCTTCGCCCATTACACCTCCACACCAAAATAAGCTATCTGAATAGGAAGGTAACTCAACCTTTTTTTTTCTGAAATTGACTAAATTCATAGCTCTGACGTCTGAGAAACTGCCCTCCCCCTCCAAACCAGGATGATTTCCAGTCCATCCAAAGAACTCCCAAATAACCTCTTTCATTACCCACTGAGCAAATACTACAGGATCATCAGCTTGGTTTGTGGAAGACATCTTTATTCAGACAGTATCCAAATGGTTAGACTTGTTTTGGGGACATGATGACATTGTTCCCTCATCTGTCAAGTTTGGCTATTTTAGATTATTCTAATAGTTACCTCAGAGACAATTAAGTTTAATGTGACCCCAGGGAAGAACAGTAAGTTATTAGATATTGTGAGGCGGAAAGTTTACCAGAGTTCCATGTTGATGAGCCAGGATACATAAAATTTAATTACAAATGCTTCATTATTACCTTAACCTGATAATCCAGTTAGCAGAGCTCTGATCCTCATTCAAATACTCTATAGTTGCAGCTACCTAATCTCATTTCATCCATAAAAGACTGTATTTTCCATTTTATAAAAACCACCTATGACACTTATGATACTACTGCCACAAAAACAAAAAATAAAAATAGATTGCATACAAAGTCCTAAGAACAAATAAATAATCCTTTTTGAAACAAATTTCACCCACTCATGGGCTGCCTCAGGGGTCAGTGCTAAAATGATGTGCAAATAATAAATATGTGTCTAAAATTATAAAGCTATCAATACATAAAAACATATAAAATGTGAGGGATCCAGTGATCAAATTATGCAAATTTACAAAGCGCTAACAAATTGAAAAACTTTGTGTATGTAATGTATCAGAAAACTTACAATGGCACATCTGTACGATATAATGTGCAATATTCCTGTATCCATTCCAAAATGCATCACTGTGCATACGTGGTAAGCTGTGTTCAAATGGCATGTTAAAGAATTAATTGTAAAGGGTGCATATTATCTGTAGTGTATATATCCACATGCAACTAACCAGTGCATAATAACAACTTGAAATAGCCCAAATTACATACCTAGTTAGGAAGGAAATAAAAATTAACACCTAACATAAGAGCCTAAGAACATAAGCATTGTCATACTAGGACAGACCGAAGGTTCATCAAGCCCAGTATCCTGTTTCCAACAGTGGCCAATCCAGGTCACAGTACCTGGCAAAGATCCCAGAACAGCAAAACAGATTCTATGCTGCTTATCCTAGAATATGCAGAGGATTTCCCCAAGTCCATCTTAATAATGGTTTATGGACTTTTAGGAAATTATCCAAACCTCTTTTAAACCCTGCTAAGCTAACTGCTTTTACCACATTCTCTGGCAACGGATTCCAGAGTTTAATTACTCGTTGAGTGACAAAATATTTTCTCTGATTTGTTTTAAATTTACTACTTAGTAGCTTCTTTGTGTGCCCCCTAGTCCTTCAGTTCAGAGACCAAAGAGATTAGTTTCTGGGCTGTGTTTGTAGACTGTTGAACAGTAATAGGTCTTTTTGACCTCCTTCACCTAGGCATCATGTCTATGTAAAGCTCTACACCTCTGATCAAAGTCTGGTGTGTGGCACTTCCGGCAAATATACTCCACTCTCCTAAGCTGCTTTTTCAAAAACTTAAGCCCATTGTGGTACCATCCATTACCCCGCTTGGGATGGGGGAACTTGCACTGTAGTGGAGTCATATAATTTAGAGGTTCTTTTACCAAGCTGCAGCAAAAAGGGCCCTGTGCTAACCTCTCAGCTGTCAAGAAAATGCTCAGCACTACTACAAGAAACCAGGGAACATTTAATATAAGACACAACTTGAAACAGCAGCTAAAAGCCTAGGGGGCCCTGTTTACTAAGGTGTGCTAGTGTAGATGCCCATATTACTACTACTACAAATCATTTCTACAGTGCTACTAGACGTACGCAGCGCTTTACAGTTGAACATGAAGAAAAGACAGTCCCTGCTCAAAAGAGCTTACAATCTAAATCAGGACAGACAGACAGGACAAATAAGGGAAAAGGGTAGGACAGACAGGAAAAGGGAACTATTGAAGAGAGGAAGACAAGATAAGGGTTAAGAGTAGGTGACAAGTTAGGAATTGAAAGCAGCATCAAACAGGTAGAGGCCTTTAGCCCGGATTTGAAGGAGGCCCATATGGATATTATGGGTATCTCAGTGGTGATCCTAGGTCGGCTGCCACCCAGGATGGATTGCTGCTGCGCACCGCCCCCCCGGGTGCAGCGGCGTTCCCCCCCCCCCCCCCAGGGTGCAGCACGACACCCCCTCCCCGGCGCATCAAGCCCCCCCCCCCCCCACGGGTGCATTCTTGGCTCCATGCTCCCTCTGCACCGGATCAGGAAGTAACCTGTTCTGGGACAGAGGGAGCAGGGAACCAGTGGAGCCGACAGGCGCACGGCTGCTCTCTGCACCCTCCAGCAGCAGTGGCGTAGGAAGGGGGCGGTGGGGCGGTCCGCCCCGGGTGCACGCCACTGGGGGGGTGTCGGCTCTGCTGGTTCCCTGCTCCCTCTGCCCTAGAACAGGTTACTTCCTGTTCCGGGGCAGAGAGAGCAGGGAACCAGCGGAGCCGACGCAGCTCCAAGCGATGTGCACTCGAGGCGGACCAGCATTCCCGTCCGCCCCCCCCCCCCCCCCCGCTTTCGTATGGCAGTAAGAATGTGCTCCGAGGGGGGTGTGCAGCGTCGACCCTTCCCGGGTGTCAGCCGCCCTCATTACGGCACTGTCCAGCAGCATGCACCTGGGGTGGACCGCCCCCACCGCCCCGCCCTTGCTATGCAGCTGGGGTATCTACATGGTTAACATGCACTAAAAATGCTAGCACACCTATAGCGTGTCTTAGTAAACAGGGTTATAGCTGTTCCTTCTGAAATAAATAAATAAAATGTTTAGCAAGATTAGAGGAAGCAACTACTTCTGATCTTCAGCACAACTAAAAATAGGAAATGTTCACCTAGTTAGGATAAAATACATACCTCCTGGTGTATTTTTATATGTTGTTCTATGTTTTTTATGTATTGGTAGCTTTATAATTTTATTCACACTTATTTATTATTATTTGCATATTGTTTTAGCACTGACCCCTGAGGCAGCCCATGAGTGGGTGAAACGTGAACCACATTGAATGTTTCAATAAAAGGATTATTTTTTCTTGGGACCTTGTGTGCAATCTGCTGGGTTTTTTGCATCACTTTTGGTGCAGAGGTAAAGAGCGATTCCATACCCCAGATTAAAAACAACTCATCTACTCGTAGACCTTTCTGCATCTCCTAGAATTTACAACTAGGGCTGTATCAAATATTCATATTCATATTTGATACAGCCCCGAATACATTATTCATATTTGGCCGAATAGTGATTTAAATTTGAATACAAATAATCCAGGGCTCTACTGTGCTAAATCCTACTGAAATAAACACTTGATCTCTGATTTCATATTTTCATTATTTATGTTAAAGCTCTATGCCCATTATTTGTATTTGGCTGCTCAACGATCCTTAACAAAAAAAAGGGGGATTCCTTGAGCTAGTGGAGAGCACTGGACATGTAGCCACCTGGAGGACATCGCTAACAAGTATGGCTGCATTTCACTGCTGTCTATGGAAAATCCCTTTATAGGTAAGCAACTCTTTCTTCGATTTGCTTAAAATGTGTTACCTGTTTCATGGAACGTTCCTCTTAGTACTATTGGAAAGGGTAAGAAATTATTTCTTATTTACTTGTTCCATGTCTGTCATGTCTTCTCTCAGCCATCTCTTTAAGCTGAAGAGCACTAACCTGTAGGGGGAGCTGTTTCATCCCCTTTATCATTTTGTTTGCCCCTCTCTGAACTTTTCTAATTCTGTTATATCTTATTTGAGATGGAGTGACCTAAACTGCACACAGTTGTCATGGATTGATACAGAGGCATTACAATTTAAAAAAAAATATTTAATTCCTTTCTGAATAATTCCTACTAATCATTTCTATAGCGCTACAAGATGTATGCAGCACCATACACATTATATGCAGGTACTTTCTCTGTCCCTAGAGGGCTCACAATCTGAGTTTTTGTATCTGGAGAAATGGACTTGCCCAAGGTCACAAGGGGCTGCAGTGGGCATCGAACCCAGGTTGCCAGGATCAAAGCCCACTGCACTAACCATTAGGCCACTGCTGCACACTGAGGATCTCTGAGGGAGAGAAAGGGGTTTTGTAGAGTCTAGTAGGTGATATGGTAGACAGATTAGTTAGGTTGTATAGTCTTTACCTGCAGTCATTTGCTCTGTTTCTGAGTTGAGGATTTCAACATATTGTTCACAGTGATTCCAAGAGCCTTTTCCTGGTTGGTGACAACTAGCACCTAGCAATCATGTACATATCGTTAGGATTATTTTTCCTAATGTGCATCACTTTGCACTTTTCCACATTAAATTTTCTTTGCCATTTAAATACCCAATCCATTACAAAGTGCTGGGGTACGCCACTGTTTTTCACTGAGAAAACTGACCATTTAGATCTGTCATTGTGTACCTACAGTTATGATTTTCTCCAGAAGCATTCCTTTGTCTATCCACATTAAATTTCATGTGCCATTTACGATGCTAGTCTTGCAAGATCTGCTTGCAATTTAACAACCTTGAATAATTTTGTGTCAACTGCAAATTCAATCACCTCATTTGCTGATCCCTTTTCAGATCATTTATGAATATGTTTAAAGATAATCTGGCTTTGAAAGTATTTTGTCTGAAGAGGCCTACAACTGGGAAGAAGGGTTATTGAACTGTGGTGCTGAACACGTGTCACAACAAAAGAGGAAAAACAAATTTCTTCCACTAAACAACAACAGACAAGCAAAATAAAAATGGAAGTCACCAAAGTGTAAGTGTTGAAGACTGTAAATAAACATAAACAGTCCAATGATGATAATGTTCATGAAGTTTATTCATCCTTAGTTGCTATTCAAGTGATGCTGAGTGAGGCCACAGTTTTGCTGTGTTTTAAAAGGTGATAAAGTTATCTTTTTTGGTATTAACCTCTCTTAATTCGTCTATGCAAGGGTAATAGAAAAACCCCTGAAGAAGGCTTCCACGCTGAAACACAGCCTGTGTTGGGTCTTTTTCTTTGTATTCAGTTGAGGTTCTTCCATCTATGGATGAATAAACTTTATGAACATTATCATCCTTGGACTGTGTATGTTTATTTACAGTCTTGAACACTTGGTGACTTCCATTTTTGTTGTGCTGAACATGTGACCAGTACACAATTTTATTAAAGCTTTTCACAGTCCCAGGTCACCAATAGTCACAATAATTACCTCATTATAGGCTGCTTAGACTCTTAAATGATCATCAACATTAACTTCTATCATATTCTGTCTAATCTACAGTATTGGACTGGAAAGCAGTGCTAGAAGAATTAACAAAGGGTTTTGTTTTGTTTTTTTGTCAGACACAGACAACAGTTGAAAGTTGAATTTAAATCATTAATCTTAAAAATGTAAAGCTGCTTTACCCATTAGCAAAAGTCTCTGCTGATTACTGGAACCTAATTGATTATAGATACAGATATATATTTTTTTCAGTAGTAAGATTATGTAGCTGTACATGCTCAAGTGATGAAAACATTCAAGCAGTAAGGTCAATGGATGAGTTTTCCAACACTCAATGACACGTAGCGAGAGAGAACCTGACAGGGGACTGTGTTTCGGCTTGGAAAAGCCTGCCTCAGGGGTCTATGAACAATACATAAATATACAAAATCATAAAACAATATAAAGATGTAAATAAACAGATTAAAATCGTTAACACAAATGAAAGCAAGAACCATGCAAATGGTATATGTACATATCACTTTATAGGCAAACGTATAAAACAAATAGAAGGTGTCAATATAGCTATATATTTATACACGTATGCTTGCACATGCATACTCACACATATATTCACATATATCACCAGTTCGAGTTTGGTTTAATTATTAATTTTATTTATCTGCATGGTTCTTGCTGTCATTTGTGTTATTTTAACATGTAATGATTTTAATCTGTTTATTTATTTACTTTATATTGTGTTATGATTGTGCATATTTATGATTTTTTTTATATTTATGTATTGTTCATAGACCCCTGAGACAGGCTTTTCCGAGCCGAAACATGGTCCCATGTCTGGTCCTTTTGTTCTCCGGTAAACCATATTTTTTAACATCCGCTTTAGTTACGTGTCATTGAGTGTTGGAAGACTCATCTGTTGACCTTACTGCTTGACTGTTTTTATGGACTTGGTAAGGTTTCGTTCGTTCCTCCACTTCGGTGTTTTTTCTCTTTCTTGCTCAAGTGGTGGTCATTTGTTATCCAGACGTTTGGAGCTGCCTTTGCCATCAATTGCAGGTTGTTACACGGTTCCACTGGAACAGATGCAAGAGAGAAGCACTGATAAGGCAAATGTCCTTCATTTGCTTATACTGACTAGTGAAAGAACGCAAAATAAGGTGTTGTGATTAGTCTGATATAGACCAGAGCTGGGCATAATAGAGCAGGGGTTCTCAACCCAGTTCTCAGGACATGCCCAGCCACAATAACTATTGTTGCCAGAAGCATAGCCAGGTTTTGATGCCAACCTATTTTGTAAAATAAGTGCTGGTGCAAGGCAGAAGGCCTAAGCTGTATAGGCACCATTTAATTCTGATTGTTGCCCCCTGCTGGTCAGGTTGTACTTTGCTTGGCCTTGTGGATGGTGGATGGGTGGAGCCCCCCTCTTTTGTTACGTGTCTCATTTGTTGTCACTTCAGGATAGACTTCTATAACGATCTTTAATTTTATTCAAAAGAAAACTGCCAACACTCTCTTTGCACTTATACTTCAGGCAAGCCTCATATAACACCGGCCCCCATCCACTCCCTGGAACTATCTGGGCCAGCTGGCTTCACTATATTTTCAGTTCAGCCTTGGCACAGTCTCTAATCCAGACTAAAAGTGGATTAAACTTGACCCAGCTCTCTTTGGCATATCTTCTCGTAGGATAGATGCATGTAACTATCTGGAATTCAAACAGTCCTAGCTGAAGTCTGCAAACATAGGACCAGATGCAGTAAACTAAATGAGCCATTAACGAGCAAGTAGTAAACCGCGGCATGCACTAAAGGCTTCTCTGAGCCATTTTCCAATCATGGTAGCAGCTAACGAAAATGGAATGCAAATGAACAAATTAGTATTATAATGTGTAGAAACCGTATTGTAATGAGATGCGCTACCGTTTTCCGATTGCCTAACTGTGGAAAATCTAACAAGAGGTCTGTATCTCTCGTTGGGACTGTGCAGGATTGAAAAACTTCTATAAATGTAACAAAAATAAATTGGGGAAAAAAACGTTCAAGTGCTCGTCAGGGACGTCCTTTATGGACGTCCTTCACTCGAAACAACGCCCAAGTGCTCATCATAGATGTCCTTTATGGACATCCACTCAAAAAAAAAAAAACACCCTTAAGCCTTAGAGCTGGTTATTATTTGTCTTGTTTAATACTGTTGCATTTAAAATTGTGTTCCTGTAGATACTAATGGGCAGTGAGAGATGGTCCAGGAGGAAGTACCGGAGCCCAAGTTGTTTGATTTTTATTCCGGGCTACTTTTTTTGTTCTCTGAAACTTCAGATGCTTCCGTTCTCTACCCCAAATGTGCCTGCATGTTTCCGCTAGATAATAAAAAGGAGTTTTCATGATTTCTAGAGACACCAAAGGCAAATAGCGTTTAGCGCTCCGCTTCAAAAAAGACTTCCTTTTTTGGACGACTCCCCCCCCCCCCCCGCAATAATAAACGTCCTTTTTGGATGTCCTTCACTCAGCTGATGGACCTGGAAGTCTCTGAGCCAATCACAGCGTGTTTAGCTCAGCTAAATGCATTGTGATTGGCTCAGAGACTTCCAGGTCTCTCAGCTTAGTGAAGGATGTCCAAAAAGGACCAAAAAGGACGTCTTTTTGGATGGACGTCCTCAACTGCACTCTCCTGCTAGGATCGAGCCGCATCAGAGCCTTCCTGCAGCAGGCCGTGGAGGGGGTGAGCGGTGCGGCGTCTTCCTTTCGGGCAGCACAGAGAGGCGTATTTGGCATGCGCAGAGCAGCCAGCATAACGCTTGGTTGCTCTGCGCATGCTCGACCGGCCGACTGTTTACCGATGAAATAGAGAATGCAAGTGAGCTACAACGAGCAGCTCATTTGCATTCCTTTTCCTTGATGCATGCCCGTTCCTTACCGATTTGCTAAGGGAATCGGTAAGGGAAGGGCTTTAACGAGTCTTTAGTGCATCTCCCCCCTAGCCTCTTTCTCATTTCACAACACCAGCACAGGAGTCCCCAGCTTCCTTCTCAAGCACTCCGGCTCCACAGCAACCTCTATTCCAAGGCACTTTTTCCCAGCAGTAACTCCTTTAAATAACAGAGCCAGGATTACATAACCACCTCACCCAGGGGCCCTTTTACAAAGCCGTAGTAAAATGTTGCCTGTGGTAGTGTGGGCACATCTTTTAGGTGCACGCTGGGCCATTTTTTGCCGCGGCTGGGAAAAAGGTGATTTTTTTTTTAATGGGCCAGGAAATGGACCTGCGCTAATATTAAAAGTAGCGCGCACCTATTTACGGCCTGAGCTTTACCGCCACCCATTGACTTAGCGGTAAGGGCTCAGATGCTACCCATGTGGTAACCATGCAGTGCGCACCAATGTGGATATGCTTATGCCCCCGTGGTAGAAAACAGAAAACTATTTTTTACTGCAGGATTCGGCCTATGCCAAAATCAAAATTACCACCGGGCGCACATGCTACCTCGGTATAAGTGCCAAGTGGGTGCACACTACATGCACGGTAGCCCTCATGCACCTTTGTAAAAGGGCCCCCCAGTGAGGTCCACAGCCTTCAGGCTTCTACATAATGGCTTTTACCTTAAAGCCCAGCATGTGATTCCAAATACTTCCAGCATTCTCCAGTGCTTCTTTTCAACACAGTACTGGTTCAGCCCCTTTCACTGGCCTCTACCTTCCAGGGCTGAAGAAGATACAGGAGGAACTGTCCCACCCTTATTTCAGTTGACAAAAAGAGCCCTCCCACTTGACCATTTCCCAGAGCTGAAAAAAACATGACTTTTACTCAGTTCCTCAAAAGAAAAACAAAACCTTTCAGCTCTCCATTATTTCTTATCATCACAAAATCCATATCTTCTTCAACAGGGGCCAAACAACAGGTGTCCATAACTTACGAGAGTAGGGCTTTTGTCTCCCCTGAGAGCAGTTGCCTCTCTCCTGCTCCTTTGCAAACTCTCATTTTCAGTTTCCCTCCTTCCTAAAGTAGCTTCTGAGTCCCAGCCCTTACTTCCTTTCTTTCAGGAGCATAGGCTAGCCACACTTTACTCCTTTTGGTGGTTTTAGTCAGAGAGTGCAATTCCCAGCCTGCCCACAGAATCCTTCCCACAAGTTTGAGCTTCCAATGCCTGCTCTTCCCCCAGTGGAGTGGAGGAGTAGCTTAATGTATTGGCCTGAGAACCTGGGGGACTGGGTTTGATTCCCACTGCAGCTCCTTCTGATTCTGGGCAAGTCATTGTTAACCCTCCATTGCCCCAGGTACAAAATAAGTACCTCTATATGATATGTAAACTGCTTTGATTGTAACCATGGAAAGCAGTAGATCAAATCCCATCTCCAAACCCCTAGCTTTCCTCTGGGGTTCTAGCCTTGTATGCCTGCAGGTTTGCTTCCTTCCCTTCCCCCTTTTGACTTTCCCTGCCTTTCATGGGGAATATGCAGCTAATACCTTTTCCAGGACACCACCTCCTTGGAAAAACAGATCCTAAACATTAAACCCTCTCACCCATTGTAAGAGTGAGTTTGTTGTATGTTTCCCTCTGGCTCCTCCCATGGTTGGCGCTGGGGTTTCTCCCCCTTAGGACTACTTCATATTGTCACTTTCCCAAGGCTGCCTCCTGGTTCCTAGTTGTACTTTAACTGGTACACAGGCAGCTCCTGCCTTAATCCTGGGGGGAGGTTGACTACCTGCCCAAATCTACCTGAGCTGACACCAATCTCCCCTGAGATGAAGCTGTCTTCCTCAGCGTCCCTTCCCATGGGTTCCTATCTGTGATTGTTGCCTGATCCTGGGGATTCTGGGGACTCCTAGGCCCATTACCACCCAGTCTCTAGAGCCTCACCTAATGTGTCACATAATACATGAGATAAATTTTGCATTTTCTATCTCCATTGTATGCAAATCTATCTCATACATATTCATTGTGGATATCCTGAAAACCCAGCTGGCTAGTTGGGTCCTAAGAACTAGGTTGAGAACCCCTGTATTAGACTCATTCCCTGTTCTGAAGAGCATTTGAAATGGGGAAAGAAATGTTAGGAGCTGCACTCACCTGTTGACTTGTCACGGCCACCACACCACTGTTGTTTCTGTCCAGGGTTTTACATTTTCCTATAAAAACAAGATGAGTTTTGGGTGTGAAAGGTTTATGCATATACTGAGAATAAAGCAATGTGGTCTTTCTGGGAACTTAAAGATGTAGTAGGGTCATCTTCGACTCCTCTCTCTCCTTCTCTGCAAATATTCAACAGACTGCTAAAACCTGTCGTTTCCTATAATATCACCAAAATTTGTCTCTCTCCCCTTCTACCTGTTCACAATTCTGCTGTACAACTTATATTCCACCAGTGTCTCTATGCTTATATTAGCCCTCTCCTCAAGTCACATCATTGGCTCCCTATCCGTTTCCGCATACAGTTCAAACTCCTCTTATTGACTTACAAGTGCATTCACTCTGCAGCTCCTCAGTACCTCTCCACTCTTACTTCTCCTTACACTTCTCTCCGGGAACTCTTTTCACTGGGTAACTTTCTCTTGTCTGCACCCTTGTCCTCCACTGCCAACTCCAGACTCTGTTCCTTTTATCTTGCTGCACCATATGCCTGGAATAGACTTCCTGATCCAGTACATCAGGCTCCATCTCTGGCCATCTTCAAATCTAGGCTAAAAGCCCACATTTTTGATGCTGCTTTTAACCCTTATTCACTTGTTCAATACCCATGTTGTAATTCCCTTATCCCTTAATTGTCTGTCCTAATTAGTTTGTAAGCTCTGTCAGCAGGGACTGTCTCTTCATGTCCAGTGTACAGCGCTGTGTATGTCTGGTAGTGGGAATTGCTATAGAAATAAGTAGTAGTAGTAGTCTTTGGGATTCCGTAATGTTGTTACTCTTTGGGATTCTGCACAGAATCTTGCTACTCTTTGGGATTCCAGAATCTTGCTACCCTTTGTCCATATCCCTTATTTGTCCTGTTTGTCTATCCTAATTAGATTGTAAGCTCTGTCAGCAGGGACTGTCTCTTCATGTCCAGTGCACAGTGCTGTGTATGTCTAGTAGCATTATAGAAATGATAAGTAGTAGTAGTCTTTGGGATTCCGGAATCTTGTTACTCTTTGGGATTCTGCATAGAACCTTGTTACTCTTTTAGGATTCTGCACAGAATCTTGCTACTCTTTGGGATTCCGGAATCTTTCTACTCTTTGTCCTTATCCTTTATTTGTCCTGTTTGTCTATCCTAATTAGATTGTAAGCTCTGTCAAGTAGGGACTTTCTCTTCATGTCCAGTGTACAGTGCTGCACCTGTCTAGTAGCACTATAGAAATGATAAGTAGTAGTAGTAGTAGTAGAGATCTAGAGAATCCAACTGATGTAAAAGAGTCACTTCTAATTATTTGTGATTGAGTTTCAACATAAGTATCACTTCCAGCACCAAGGGGGATAGTGTGTTCACTAGTTGCAACAAGGAGGCAGTCTCATGCCAGAAGAGAGCATTCAACAGTTGCCAACTCAAATGACATTAAATTCAGTTGAATTTGTGACTGTTGGATGTTCTCTTGTGGCAACCCTGCTTGATTTTCCCAAGCCAAGCAAGACTAGCAGAGCACTGGATATGGCTCAGTTTGTCACTTATGACTTCACATAATCCCAGTTGTCCTAGGTTCAGGAAAATGCGTTCAAGCCAGCTCATACAAGACAGGAACTTATCAAAGGTGAGCTGCTGCCATCTGTCACCGTACTTGAGGACGATGTGTTCCATGAAACTATTATTCAAATGGATTCCTGTGGACAAGAAAGAGGAAAATGTAAAAACCTACATTTTCAGTTGCATGTGTGTGTGTGTGTGTGTGTAGCTATGCAATCTGCTTCAGAAGGCTTTTCCCCATTTCCCAGCTTCTTCTAACCTACCTCTGTGTGGATATCCTGAAAACCTGACTGGCTGAGGAACCACTGACATACCCTGTTGCAGGCAGGAGACAAGATGCAGTCCACAAGATGACTGATTTCCTCTCCAGCAGAACCCTATCTGATTTTCACCTGTAAATAATTGAAATTCCTCCACACACAAAGCATTCTGGGGCTTGCTTCTAATTTATGCTCATTCGTACAATGATTTTCAGGTATGAGGTGTTAAAAATGTAACCGCCTACCTCTACCCCCCCCCCCCCCAAACACTTTTGCTAAAAGTTTGTTGTTGAAACATTTTGAAAGTTGTTCCATTGAGACTTAAAATTTAAATTGCTTTGAATTTTACAGTCCTCTGCACCAACTACTAGGCTGTTCCTCAGACTTTTACAACTCCTCCTACTCCCTACCCTTGCCCTTACCTGTTCCCTCCAAAGCTGGTCGCAGTTCAGAGGTATTTATTGTCCCACTCTTGTCAACATCATACATGATGAAAGCTTGCTGAAAAAGAAAATGGAAATAGGTGACATTCTGAAGTGCCTCCTTCAGGCATTTGAAAATGCTCTGAATTCTACCAATAAGCTGCAGCTACTAAAACAACAACAAAAACCTGAGATAATGTGTAGGATGCACAAGAGGTTATGCTTCCTCGCTTATGGGTGTGGTTTTTTTTTTTTTAAATATATATTACGTATTGTGTTGACATTGTAAATAGTATACTAAACCTACTGATTAGGGGACAATATTGCTATACCAGAGTCATACACTCGATAACATAACACTCTAAGACTCCA
Organism: Microcaecilia unicolor; assembly: GCF_901765095.1. Lineage (NCBI taxonomy): Eukaryota > Metazoa > Chordata > Amphibia > Gymnophiona > Siphonopidae > Microcaecilia > Microcaecilia unicolor. Next base: position 175,627,799 of record NC_044041.1, on the reverse strand, counting down.
GTATTATATTTTTAGAAAAACACCTTTTATTACACCAATGTGTCCTTATTTATCAATTGACGTTAATCATCTAATAAAACATTCATTCATCACCATTCATTTGCCACTCACCCATAATACCTAGTTCTTAAATTATAAATATCATTGATCAGCATAAATGTGCTTACAACTATCATATACATGGAACCCCATGCAATTTGATTAGTACAGTTCTCAAGTGTCCACCAAAAGAACACTAACACATGTCTTTGTAGGCAGTATTGGCTCCGTAAAGCACTGTTCAATTCAGTTGAGCCTTAAATCGTGCATCAAGCAACATAGCACTTATCTTGTATTCCTCAGACAATTTGTAGCTCCACTCGGCCCTTGTCTGATAAAATAGCCTCAGCGTTCAATACCTGAAAGGATCTATATTAGGGTATGTTTATACATATAAATAGCATGCAGAAATTCTTGATTTTGTTTCAGTTTTTTTGTTCTTTCCAGCCCAACAGATACTGAAAAGAAAGTATATGTAAGATGTCAAAACTGTTTTCTATCTGGGGGCAAAATAGCTCTTTGAAAAGAATGGGATCACCTGTGGCATGGGCCAAATCAGACTGGGAGTTCCAAAGAAATTTTATTTACTTATTAGTTACATTTGTATCCCACATTTTCCCACCTATTTGCAGGCTCAATGTGGCTTACATAGGACCGTAGAGGTGATCGCCAATACTGGTTTGAACAAATACAGAGTGATGTAGTGATAGAGCAAAGGTCAATGTGTGATAGGCACATTGGGAATCATAAGGAGGAAGAGTTAAATTATGTCCATTTCTAGCTTTGGTTTCGTTATGCCGCTGGGTTAAGGCATCTAGGTTGGATCGCTAGGGTATGCCTTTTTGAACAAGTTAGTTTTTAGTAGTTTCCGGAAGTTTAGGTGGTCATATATTGTTTTCAAGGCGTTTGGTAGTGCATTCCATAGTTGTGTACTTATGTAGAAGAAGCTAGACGCATAGGTGGATTTGTATTTGAGTCCTTTGCAGCTTGGGTGATGGAGATTTAGGTATGTTCTTGTCGATCTAAGTGTGTTTCTGGTTGATGGGTCTATGAGGTCTGTCATGTATCCCGGGGCTTCTCCGTAAAAGATTTTGTGAACCAGGGTGCAGATTTTGAACGCAATACGTTCTTTGATTGGTAAATAAGCCCCTCCCCCCAAATGACCCAATTAATTTCTATAAAAAATAGTTCCAGCTTCTGTAGCATAGAAACTGTGATCCAGTAAAATACAACAGTTTTCTAACAGTTAGAGAATTGTTCTTTTCAAACGGCCTCTTCTCTACTCTGTCGGACAGACATAAACACAGAGAGGAAAGAATTCCATGAGCCGTGCCACACATGCTTTCTCTACTTGTTATATTGTTTTGAAGGTGATGCCACTCATATTAGTACAAAGCCTTCCAACTGGCTACAAGTGATGGAACTGGCTCACTCAATTTTGGACCTCATTGTATGGAGACATTTGCAGAGAAGGTTAATCTGACATGGGACAGCTGCTTTTGATACTGTCAATCATGATTTACTTCTTGCCACACTGTCCTCATTTGGGTTCCAGGGTTCTGTCCTCTCCTGGTTCTTCTCCTATCTCTCCCACCGCACCTTCAGAGTACACTCTCATGGATCTTCCTCCACCCCCATCCCGCTCTCTGTTGGAGTTCCCCAGGGATCTGTCCTTGGACCCCTTCATTTTTCAATCTACACCTCTTCCCTGGGCTCACTGATCTCATCTCATGGTTTCCAGTATCATCTTTATGCTGATGACACCCAGCCATATCTCTCCACACCAGACATCACCGCGGAGACCCAGGCCAAGGTATCGGCCTGCTTATCCGACATTGCTGCATGGATGTCCAACCGCCACCTGAATCTGAACATGTCCAAGACCGAGCTTATCGTCTTGCCACCAAAACCCACTTCTCCTCTTCCTCCACTCTCTATCTCAGTTGATGGCACCCTCATCCTCCCCGTTTCATCTGCCCGCAACCTCGGAGTTATCTTCGACTCCTCCCTCTCCTTCTCTGCGCATATCCAGCAGATAGCCAAGACCTGTCGCTTCTTTCTCTTTAACATCAGCAAAATTCGCCCTTTCCTCTCTGAGCACACCACCCGTACTCTCGTCCACGCTCTCATTACCTCTCGCCTTGACTACTGCAACCTACTCCTCACTGGCCTCCCACTTAGCCATCTATCCCCCCTTCAATCTGTTCAGAACTCTGCTGCACGTCTTATATTCCGCCTGAACCGATATACTCATATCACCCCTCTTCTCAGGTCACTTCACTGGCTTCCAATCAGATACCGCATACAGTTCAAGCTTCTCCTTCTTACCTACAAATGCACTCAGTCTGCAGCCCCTCATTACCTCTCTACCCTCATTTCCCCTTACGTTCCCGCCCGTAACCTCCGCTCACAGGACAAATCCCTCCTCTCAGTACCCTTCTCCACCACCGCGAACTCCAGGCTCCGCTCATTCTGCCTCACCTCACCCTATGCTTGAAATAAACTTCCTGAGCCCTTACGCCAAGCCCCCTCCCTACCCATTTTCAAATCCTTGCTCAAAGCCCACCTCTTCAATGTTGCTTTCGGCACCTAACCTTTATACCTTTCAGGAAATCTAGACTGCCCCTATTTGACAGACTGTACATTTGTCCTTTAGATTGTAAGCTCTTTTGAGCAGGGACTGTCCTATGTTAAATTGTACAGCGCTGCGTAACCCTAGTAGCGCTTTAGAAATGTCAAGTAGTAGCAGCAGCAGTAGTAATTTCACCTGGCTGTCATTCAAGCTACAGAATGAGCTAAGGAGAATGCCAGATTCAGGGCCGCCGGGACCGGGCCCGGGACAAGGCTCCCCCACCCGAGGTCGCCGCCCAACTGAGGTCGCCGGGCCCCCCCCCTCCACCGGGCCCGGAACTAACCTTAAGCCTCCTTCTTTCACTTTGCGCAAGCCAGCAGGGCAGACCTCTCCTCCTTCCTTCCGTGCCCCGCCCTCGCGGACGTTACATCAGGCGAAGGCGGGACACTGAAGGAAGGAGTGGCCTGCCCTGCTTGCGTGAAGTGAAAGAAGGAGGCTTAAGGTTAGTTCCGGAGCGAGGCTGGCGGCCGGGCCACACTGCAGCGGTGGCGCCAGCCCCCCCCCTCCCCCGGAGGCCCGGGCCCAGGGACTTTTGTGTCCCCCCTGTCTCCCCCTCTCGGCGGCCCTGGCCAGATTAAAGCAACTCCTAAATTGGGGCCTTGAAAGGTATGATAGGGGAGGCTGAATGCAGTTATTTACCTCAGAAGCATTCACTGATGTTGTAAATGTGAGCAGGGACTGTCCTTCTATGTTAAACTGTACAGCGCTGCTTAACCCTAGTAGCGCTTTAGAAATGTTAAGTAGTAGTAGTAGTAGTCATTAATGCTAATGGGATACTTGATGCAAGGTTAACTCGTATCCATGAAACTTCACTATCATTATGTAAACTTGAGGCTATAAGAAGGGAGACTCCAGGGTTATATCCTACCTTGATAAGAACCATCCCTCTTTATTTATCTGTGAAAAAGAGAGAACAGGAGCCTGGTGAGTGAGTACAGTCACTCTTGTGAGATGTCCTAACTGACCAGAAGAGCCCAGTTTGTGATAAAACATATTACCCTCCCCCTCTTTTCCATCATCCTTTGTAATTACAATCCTTGCTGTTTACCTTCCTATACTTTGTTTGTTTACCGGATTGGCAATTGCCTTTACGGTCTGATGTTAGCCACATTGAGCCTGCTGGTGGGTGGGAAAATGTGGGGTATAAATGTTATAAATAAATAAACATTCCAGGGCCACCAATAGAGGGAGAGGGAGAGGGACAGGGAGCAACATGCCCCCTGTCTCAGCCTCCATGGGGGGGGGGGGGCAGTCCTGGCAGCCCAGGTGAGATCCAGCATCTTTCCCTCCCTTCCAACCTCCTCGGTCCTCTACTTGCCTGGAGTCATTGCGTGGCAGGCAGCAGTGATCGAGAGACATTACTCTGCTGGCTATGAGTCCTTCTTCCTACCACATCCTGCCTATGCGGAAACAGGAAGTTACTTCACAGGAGGCGGGATGCAACAGGAAGAAGGATCCATGCTGGTAGAGCAGTCTCTCTTGATTGCTGCTGCCTGGCATTCAATTACTCCAACCAAGTAGAGGATGGAGAGGTGATGGGGCAGCTGTGGCAGCAGTGGGTGGGGGGCTGTGGGGGCACTTAACATTGTTTGGCCAAGGCCTGGTTTTGTCTCTCGGTGGCCCTGAAACATTCCCTCTCTGTATCCCACATCATTTTTCAGTATGTCATTCCAAAGCTATAAACAAGTGCATTATCATAATACTACAGTTGGATTTCCAGCTTTCCAAAGAATAGATGGACCCTAGCATACTTAACCTAGGCTGATTCCTGCCCTCCCTGAGCAGCTCTCTGAAGTGAATTTCTATAAGTCAGCAGGCAGATGGAGCAGTAGACAGTTGCAACAAGCTTTTGCCACCTTGACAGCTTCCACAATAAAACAAAAGCATTCTCCTACCTACCTTGTAGGTTTCAAAGCCAATGGAATGGAACTTCCTGCCCTGTTGGGGTTTCTGCATGAGTGACACCAACAGGGTGCAGCTGTCCTCATCATTATCTTTTTCCTGCAGCGTCACCTGAAACTGTGGATTAGTCCAAAAAGTTTCTGAAAAGAAAAGGGTAGCAGTGGCGTACCAAGGGGGGGGGGGCAGTCTACCCCGGGTGTCAGTAGGTGGGGGGTGCTCCACTCCCGCTGCTCCCACCCTACCTTAAAAAAATGTTTTTTGAAGCATCATTGCAGGTAGCGCCTCGCGTCTGCCCTGCTTGTAAAAGAAGTAAATCTCTTCTCCTCGTTGGGCCTCACTGTGTCCCGCCCTCCTCTGAGGTAACTTCCTATTTCCGCGAGGGTGGGACACAGTGAGGCCCGATGACGTTGAAGAAGAGAAGAGATTTACTTCTTTTACAAGCAGGGCAGACGCAAGGCGCTGCCTGCAACAACGCTTCACAAATTTTTTTTTTAAAGGTACGGTGGTGGCAGGAGAGTCGGGTCGGGGTGGGGAGGGGGTTCTCAGATGGGATAGGGGTGTTGTGGGGGTTCTCAGATGGGGAGAGGGTTTTCAGATGGGAGAGGAGAGGGGTGTTGTGGGGGTACTCAGATGGGAGGACTGGGGTGGGGAGGGGGTTCTCAGATGGGGAGGGAAAGGGGTTCTCAGATGGGAGAAGGGGTGGGGTGGGGGTTCTCAGATGGGAGGAAGGGGCTCTCAAGTGGGGGAAGGGGGCTGGAACTGGGGTCTAAGAAGGGGTCATGACGGAAAATGGGGCATGCCTGGGTCAGGTGGGAGAATGGGTCGGGCTGAAAAGGGGGGCCCTAATGCAAGGCATGTGGATGAAGGGGGCTGAAACTGGGGGCTAAAAAGGAGGGTAGGTGGGATAAGGGGGCTAGTACTGGGACTGGGGGCTGAAAGGGGGCAGGGGCTGAAACTGTGGGGATTGGGGGCTGAAAAGGAGACAGGGAGAAGTGGCTGGGGCTGAAGCTCGGGACTGGTGAGAGAAAAGGGCTGGGGTTGAAACTGGGGGCTGAAAAGGGGACAGGGAGAAGTGGCTGGGGGCTGAAGCTCGGGACTGGTGGGAGAAAAGGACTGGGGCTGAAACTGGGGACTGGTGGGATAGTGGGGCTGGAACTGGGGGCTGAAAAAAAGGGGCAGAGAGAGGGGACAGATCCTGGATGGAAGGGGAAGTGAGAGGGAGGGCAGACCCTGGATGGATGGGAGAGGGAGGGCAAATGGTGGATTGAAGGGGCAGAGAGAAAGGGCAGACAGTGGATGGAAGGGATAGAAAGGGCAGACATTGGATGGAGGGGACAGCAGAGAGGGCAGACACTGGATGGCAGAGAGAGAGAGCAAAGACAGATGCTGGATGGAAGGAAGACAGTGAAAAGAAGATGAGGAAAGCAGAAACCAGAGACACAAACTGTAAATAAAATATATATATATTTTTTTTGCTTTAGGATAAAGTAGTATTGTAGCTGTGTTAATAAATGTTTATAATAGAACATGTAAACAAGGTAATCTTTTTATTGGACTAATTTTAATACATTTCGGCTAACTTTCGGAGAACAAAACCCCCTTCCTCAGGTTAGGATAGGATACTGTAACAGCACTATACTGTATTGACCTGAGGAAGGATGTTTTGGCCTCTGAAAGCTAAATGTATTAGTCCAATAAAATGGTATTTTATTTTCTATATTTGTTTTATTTCTATTTGTTAATTTGTGAAGTGGTGATTGGTACTTGTTAGTTTTTTCAAATTTACATCTGCTGTCTTTATGTTTTGCACAGTACTAGGGGACATTTTCTGTTTCTGTGGTGTTGCATTGTATGCAGAGTCTGGCATCTTGGGGGTTCAGTTTAATTTTTGTCTAAATAGAAAGTTTATTATTACTTATTCTATAGTGGATTAGGGTGTATCTGTGTTTGTGAAAAAGACATGGCTTTCAGTTGGCATTGACTGTGCAAGATCGACGATCTGTTATTCTGCCTGGTTTCGTTTTACAATAGGTGAATTTATGTTCTAGTGCTCACTGTAGTGTTTAAGATGCTTTCCTTTTCCTTGTGTGACTTGTAGAAATTACTGCTTATGGTATGCTAGAATTGCTCTATAGGTCCTGAGTGTTTTGTATTCTTGGCATGCCTAGTACTAGATTTTGGAGGGGGGTGTTAAAAAATGACCGGCCCCGGGTGTCAACTACCCTAGGTACGCCACTGAAGGGTAGGTGACTGTGGTGCCACTGCTGGGTTTAGATGTATCGTTCAGAGTGGAGGGGTAGTCTAGTGGTTAAAACACTGGGTCGAGACCTAGAGAAATCAATGTTCAAATTCTACTTCTCCCGGTGATAGTGCCTGAAACCATGGGCAATTCATTCACCCTCCTGCCTTAGGTAGAAAATTTAAATTTTTAGATTTACCCCAATCCCTCCACCCAGGACAGGGAAAATAACTGATTTTGAGCTCAGATTTGGAAAGGCAAATAAATCCAAATCCAAAATAAGACACATAGGCTTGTGGTTCTGCCCTAGGAAAAAATTTGGCTGTCAGGAACCAACAGGTACTCCATATTGTGACAGGAAAGAGAGAGCTGAGAATTATAAACAGTCTAAAAATCAACAAATCTCACCAGGAAATAACAATTGTTCTTAAGGATAGAATCAGTCAATCACTCAGAGCTTCATTGATCTAATTATTCCCAGCGCCCAAACTGTTTCCTATTCTATTCCCAAAAGCCTGCCTGAATAGATAGTTTTCAATGCAGCTCTAAATTTATTATAAGAACGTTCAAGGTGTAGGGGTGCTGGAAAGGATTTCCATAAGCACCAGAAGGCTTCCAGATCTGGGTACCTGGAAACATGTTGGCTATTTCCAAAGTTTAGAAAAGTGCTAAAGAGGTTGCTTTGTTCTTTACCATGATGGGTATTGCAGGATGAGTGTGGGTAGGTGGGATGTTCTGTGCAAGCTGGCATGAATGCTAACATGCTTCCTCACACCCCAGTATCATATTCTGAGACTTGTCTACCTGTGTTGTTGTGGCAACCTCCTGCATTGTGACCTTTGACCCAGGCCCCCTTGTAGTAGGTGCGGGTCCATTTTTCAGCTTGGTCATCCTGCACTGAGCTGGGCGTCAGATTACAGATGTCCAGCTCATCAAAGAATTTCTTGAAGTCATCCATCTGCATCCTTCAGCAAAAGGCCAGAGAGAAATATATAAGTAAGCAACACATGGACATGGCGAATACCACACAAATACAAGGAAGAGAACTGCTTCTCCTACTAACCTACAAATGCTCTCACTCTGCTGCCCCTCCTTACCTCTCCACCCTCATCTCCCCCTACATTCCTACCTGGAACCTCCTCTCACTGGACAAATCCCTCCTTTCTGCTCCCTTCTCCACCTCCGCGAACTCCAGACTCCGCTCTTTCTGCCTCGCTTCACCCTTTGCCTGGAATAGACTTCCTGAACTGATACGTCAGGCCCCATCCCTACCCATCTTCAAATCCTTGCTCAAAGCCCATCTTTTCAACTCTGCTTTTGGCACTTAACCTAATCATTACTCCTCTATTCAATACCACTACCAATCTGTCTGTATTACGCATTTGCATACCTTAATTGTCTTTAGCTGTTTAGATCTATTAGTCTATCCCTATGAACTATTGTGTAATCAGATGTTCTATGCTGTCCTAATTTGATTGTCTCTGTTGTTATGTCCTTTAGATTGTAAGCTCTTTTGAGCAAGGACTGTCTCTCTTCATGTTTGACTGTACAGCGCTGCGTAAGTCTGGTATCACTTTAGAAATGTTGAGTAGTAGTAGTAGTAGAACTGCCCTCTGTGAAAGAGTCATTTCATCGTGGATTGAAAAACCCCATTGAGGGGCCCTTTTACTAAAGCTTAGCACGCACTAATGGAATTAGCCTGCGCTAAATGCTAAGAACCCCATAGGTATAAAATGAGCTATTTAGCATGCACTCATTCCATTAGCATGTGCTATGTTTTAGTAACAGGGCCCCTTAGTTTACAAGAGAACCTACATCGATAAAAAAGAAAGAGGCTGGTAGCACTTTATAGACTAACCAAGGTATCTATGTGGGTTGTAAAAAACAACTAATGAAGAAACTTCAGACCGCACAGAATACAGCAGCAAGATTGATTTTTGGTAAATCAAAATCTGAATCTACCAAGCCCCTTCTGTCACGTCTCTGGTCGTGACCACCCTCAAACTTACCTTATTTCTGGGGGTCAGCATCTATGCTGGCTTCTGTCTGTTTCTGTGTTAGTCTTGTCTCTGTCTCTGTGTGCTGATTGCTTCACTAGACCTCACTCTGTGGGCTATGCCTCTCTGAGGAGCCAGCATCTAAGATGGCTCCCGCTTGTTTTGTGCCAGCTTCCAAGATGGCTCCTGCCTGTTCTTCCTATGTGTTCCAAGCCTCTCCTCGGTGTGAGTGTGTTCCCTGCTCCTGTCCTGCAGTAGGTGACATCATCAGTGAGATCCTTCATAAGGAAGTGCTGTGCTTGCATTCAGGGCTTTTGCATAGTAAGTAGTGTGTTATGCTAAAGGTCGTGGGGTTAGTGAGAGCAGTGTTGCACTGCTTCTTAGCCTTTCTCTGGGGCTCTTGCCCATCTGCTTTGTGCCTGTGGACTGCTAGTCCTTCTGTGTGGGCTTTTGACCTTCTGCTTTGTGTCTGTGGACTGCTAGTCCTTCCATTGCCTTGCTTTGTGTTTGGAGCCTGAAGCTTCAGCCATTTTCTCTCTGTCTGTGTTTGGAGCTGCTGAAGCTTCAGCCCTGACTCGGTTATCCTTGGGTTTTTCCTCTGCCTGCTGCCTGCCCATAGACTCTGTTAGCTCCTGGTTTATTCTATTATCTGCTGCCTGCCCAAAGACTCTGTTTGCTCCTGGTTTATTCTATTGTCCGCTGCCTGCCCTAAGACTCTGTTTGCTCCTGGTTTATTCTATTGTCCGCTGCCTGCCCAAAGACTCTGCCAGTTCTTGGTTGCTTCTTCTGTCTGCTTGCCAAGCTTGCTTCTATATCCCGAGTCCTGTTTCTGCCAAGCTTGCTTGTATTTCCTGAGTCCTGCTTCTGCCTAGCTAGTGTGTATATCCTGAGTGTATATCCTGAATCCTGTCTCTGCCTAGCTAGTGTGTATATCTTGAATCCTGTCTCTGCCTAGCTAGTGTGTATACCCTGAGTGTATATCCTGAATCCTGTTTCTGCCTAGCCTTTGTGTACGTTTTGTCCCCTTGGTCTGAATTGTGTTTCTGGCTTAGAGGCTGCATGCAGCTTTCAGTCTGAGTCTAGTATTTAGCCTAGTCTTCCTCGTGTATCCCGGACCCAGGGTGGGTCCTCTGGATCTTCAGTTCCTGCCTTAACCTGCAAGTCCTGCCGGCCACCTGCACTCCGGAGCTCAACTCTGGAGGAACGGTGGTCAAACGCAGGTGAAGTTGTTCCTGTTCTGTCTGTTCTAGTTGCCTGCCTCAGTACTACTCCAGTCTAGAGTTCCAGTCCTGCTCTTCTGTGTTTCCAGTTCCAGGGTGGTCTTGCCTGCCGCTCCTCGGCAGTGGCCCAAGGGCTCACGTATTCCGGTTCTGCCTCGAGAACCCGACACTTTCAAGAAAAATTACACTGGCTTCCCATCAAGGAATGTATTGCCTTTAAGGTTTGCACCTTGATCCATAGGATTATTTATGGTGAAGTTCCTGAATACATGTTAAATTTAATAGATCTACCACCCAGAAATAGTTCTAGTTTCTCCCGGTCCTATTTAATCTTACATTATCCAGATTGCAAGGGTCTCAAATACAAATCTACCTACGCATGCAGCTTCTCCTTCATAGGTACACAGTAATGGAATGCACTGCCTAAATTCTTGAAATCAACTCAGAATCATCTAAACTTCAGGAAATTATTGAAGACCACCCTGAACAAGAAGGCCTTCCTTCCAGATGTAACCTAGTTCACCTCTTCTCTTTTACAGCAAAATTTATGGACCCTCATTTGATCTTTTATTATCCTCTATTATCTCTGTTGTTTTATATGATACAATATGTTTTCGATTTCTATTTTACTATAACTTTGTTTAATGATATTTTACTGAACTGTAGCCTTCCCATGATATTGTGTAAGCCGCATTGAGCCTGCAACTGGTGGGAAAATGTGGGGTATAAATGTGTTAAAGAAATAAATAATATACTTTGTGGGGACAAATGTCCATGACGTCAGATGCAGAAAGCAAATGTTTCCTGTAGCAACTCAAGCAGTGAGACCCCTCTATACTCTTTATTTTGGCTGGTAGTTTCTTCCTTTTTGTTTTAGAGTTTCCAGCTCAATCGGAACCAGCCTCTATTGGGCTGCGGTGCCATGAGCCTTCATTTGCACTACCTCTACCTTATATCCCCTCTCCATATTCCGCCAGGCCAGCCATCACAGTGACTGTCCTGTCAGGGGCCAGGTGCACATTGGAAAAGTTGTGGGAAAGGAATCAATTCTGGCCACTGGGTGTCACTGTTGAGCAATGCCTGACATGCCCTTCCTTGAGGAACTGTGAGTGCTGCTTTCACAGCAAGCTTGAGTCTCAGCCAAGGGGGTGGGAGAAGAAGTTAAAGCTGACCCCAGAAATCAAACCGAAGTCCTCCGTGTGGCTAGCTTTTGAGCCAGCCCCAGAGTGCACCTTTGAAAGTCTAATCTCTTATCTCCCTTCCAGCCAATACCCCAGAGAATTTTGATGGAGTCTCCAATACCTTTGCCCCTCAACTGAACATTTTGCTGGTAATTCCTCTGGCATTTTCAGTCCCTGCAGTTGTGAAAACATGAAAGGTCAGCTAGAGATCAAACTAGTCTCCCCATCCCACCAGGAAAAAAAAAACGAGCAGAGTAGGACGCCCCTCACAGTGCTTATCTGAGGACATTCACTGTTTTTAGCCAATCCCTGCTTTTTTTTGTTGTTTCCTCTGGTATTTCTAGTACCTGGGAATTCATTTAAGATTTCTGAGACTCCAGTTTAATTCTAAGACTCCACTCTCTCCTCTCTCCCTCCACCATTGCACTCTGAGAGCCCCTAAAAATGCTGCCCCTACAGGTATTAACCCTATTCATTGTCTAGGCTATTACAAACAGTCCCTTAAGCGACAAATCAGAGCCAATGAGATAGCAGATGGGTTGACAGTTGGAATGTTTCACAGCTTTGTCTCACTTTTTGCCCCAATCTTTGTTTCTTTTTCTGAACCCAGAACTTTCCTCCTGCTCCTTGGTACTTCCAGCTTAGTTGCAGCCTTCATTTGCAACTAACCCAGGGATTTAACCCCTACTTTTATGCTGTCCCCCTCCCTCCCCCAAGACCCACCCCCCACAGGTCCAACTCACTTAGCCCAACTAATGCAATAACAGTCCTCAGCCAGGCTCCCTTTGGAATACAAAAATATGAACTCTGAGTCTGACCACTAGGGGTCACTGTTAACTTATGGCTGGCACTTCTCCCTTCCAGGAGCTGCCTCCATGTTTTCTTACCAGAACTCTCCATCTTCTGCCCTTGTATGCAGCTTTGCTCGGAGAGTATGATCCAAATGTATCCACAAGGGGGAGCTACAAGTAAATATATATCATGAGTGGCTGGTAACAAATGGATACCTGAGGACAGCACACATTAGACAAAGTCCCGAGATCGCTTACTCTACAATAATCATGAAATGAAATCTGACTAAAGCATGAAATGCTGGAACCTGACTCCAGAGATCTGCATATAGCCCACTTACTAACCGTTCCAGCACACTTGCTAGCACTGTAGCACACTCACTTGTCACTCCAGCGGCCATTCCATTCCACCTTTCCCCAAGGGTTCCTCAGCCGCAGTAAGCGCACCTTCCAACTGCCCAATTCAACCTACAGAGAAAACAGCAGAACCTCAGACAGAGCATGATCTTACTGCGATACAGCTAGGCTATGCCCTTTTCGCTATCACCTTGTAACATTTATTTAATTTGGCTTTTGCTCATGCTTTTTTTCAGTAGTAGCTCAAGGTGAGTTACAGTCAGGTACACTGGTTATTTCCCTGTTGGGTTCACAGTCTAATTTTGTACCTGGGGCAATGAAGGGTTAAGTAACTTGCCCAAGATCACAAGGAGCAGCAGTGGGATTTGAACCAAGCACCTCTGGATATCAAAACCAGTGCTCTAACCACTACTCCTCCACTCCTGGGTTTTGGGGAGGGACTGGATTCAAATGTGCTGATAGCTTCTCAAGACCAAATGGTGAGAGAGAATTCCGTTCTATTATTATTAATTAAAGTTGTGAAAACAAAGGAATCCCAGGATCACAGAAAAAGACGGGCAAAGAATTTTCATCGAATTGTTAGATTCTTCCTCCTCCTCCTTTTGCTAGAGGAAAGAATTCCAAGTTTATTAGCAAGCTTGAAATACCACCCTAGAGAGAGTCGAGTGGTTTACAATATAAAATCAATAAGTAATGGTGAAAACAGAAAGGCATTCCATTGAAGATAGGAGAGAAAAGATCAAGGGAGAGAAGAGAGGGAAGGCAGGAGAGATAGGTCAAACAAAAGTAGGAGAGGACACCATTACATAGCAGGAATCGGTCTGCCGTGTGATGGTGTCCCTAGTCCGAAAAGTAGGCTGTGTCTGCTTAAGAAATCTAGCTGGACTCAGATGGGAACACTGGACTCAAGTCTTCAGACTGGAAGAACTTTGTTTTAGACATCCTTGGGTTGGGGTGGGGAGGGGAGGGGTGTTAGCTTTAGCCTTGCTCCTGTCAAGCTCTGGAACACATAATCTTACAGTCTCATGATCAGCTTATGTTAGGAACCATACTGGGGTCGGCTTAATCACTAGGCAAGCAAGGCAGTTACCTGGAGTGGCTCTTTCTGGAGTAGTGGCAAACAGCAGCCACATTTAATGCAATACAATAGTTCTTGACAGGCACATGAATTACAAGCATCATCAGCATGAACTCTTACACACAGGGAAGGGGGTAATTTTCAAATGTCCAGTTTACAAGGGTAAATGCCTTTCATAAACTCTTCTCATTATATGTGTGTGTGTAACTATCTATGTATGTATGTATCTATCTACAGGGTGAGGCAAAAAAAGGAAAGAAAGAAACCAACCAACCCTCTACAGTTTTTTTTTTGCAGTTGTTTCAGCAACCACTTTGAATACTTATTTAGTCATCATACTTACATATTAGTGTTAAACAACATGTAATTATATTAAGCTATGTTGATGTTACTGACATTTTAGTGTTACTACCTAGCGATTTTTGTGTTTAAAATGTTTGATCTAAAACACAGTAAAATAGCGTCATTCAAATGATACAATTAACAATGTGTCAGAATTTCGAAGTCACTGTGAATGCCCAAAGTGTCCACCCCCAGCTTTAACACAGGCCTTCAGTGACAAGCTGTCCCAAATCACCTGCAGCGCTTCCTTGAGTTTGATGATTGTTTGCAGCTTCCGGTGTTGCTTGTGATAGGCCTCCAACGTTGCTCCTCAAACAAAAGTCAACATCACTGTGACATCATTAACAGTAAGCTGGTACCCCATTCGTTCAAATAATGGTAGTTTTATAGTGCAAACATTGTTGAACACACAAAAATCGCTGGGTGGTCACACTAAAAAGTCTGTAACATTCCACTCAGCACATAAACGTAGATAGTAACAACAAATAAAGTTGTACAATTTCACGTTGAAATTCCAAGTGGTTGTTGTGAGAAAACAGCAAAGAACTCTAGGGGGTTACTTATTTCTTGCCTCACCCTGTATATATAAAATTAAATTTAATATTTAAAAGTATGATGTCTAATTAGGCATTTTTATAGGTCATTCTGGGAGGCTTTGTGTTGGGTGATCATGATTGTTGACCTTGATAATTAAACTCAGGGTGGGAGCTAGGACTCTGAAAGTTATTGAGGAGGCGCAAAGCTAAAGGTTCACTTGCGCCATCTAATACCCTGGCATAGACCCTTGCCCAACTTGGCAATTACCTCATAGAGCACTGCAGGAAAGGAAGCCTCTTTCCTTCTTGTTCTGAGGGTCATATTAGGGTACAGGTTCTGTTGCACTGTCTAGAATTACTTGCTTATTTACAGTATTTGTTTATTGCATTTGTATCCCACATTATCCCACCTTTTTGCGGGCTCAATGTGGCTTACAATTTATCGTGGATATGGGAAATAGAGGGGAACATACATTTATTATAACAGAGAGTTTTGGATTAAATGATAGTAATAAAGCAAAAGACAGTAAAAAACATTTCTGGATAAGTCAGAGGTTATATAATTACATGTGTTGCTCTTTGTTGTATATCTTGTCGAAGAGATAGGTTTTCAATTGTTTGTGGAAGTTTGTCAGTTCATAGACAGTTCTCAAGTTGCATGGCAACGCGTTCCAGTGCTGCGTGCTCATATAGGAGAAGGTAGATGCGTGCATTAATTTGTATTTCAGGCCTTTGCAGTTTGGTGGGTGAAGGTTACCCCAAGATGCCCTGGCTTAGAGGTTACAGATTCACCCCAAATTGATTAAAAAACCTGATCGACTTCTGGCTTTACCCTGTTGTCTGGTTGTCTTATTGATTTCCCTTAGATAATAATGAGAACTGCAAGTCTATGCATACAACAGGGAAAAACCAGAAATGGATCAGTCTTTTTAATCAACTTGGGGTGAGCTGGTAACCCTAAGCCAGACTTAGCCAAGTTCAGTACTTGATGTCTGCATACTGGCCAGGTTTTCAAGATTTCCCTAGTGAATACGCATGAGTAAGATTTGCATACTGTGGAAGTAGCGGGCATGCAAATTTCTTCATGTATATTCATTACAGAAATCCTGAAAATCTAGCTGGTTTGCAACCCTCCAGAACTGGACTTGAACAAGCCTGCCCTAAGCCTTCCTCCAGGGAAACATTGTATGGGAAATGAAAAGGTGGTCTCCCTCAGTGGGGATGAGGAAAATAAAAACAGTATTATCCCATCTCTACTAACAGCACTTACTCACCTCATGTACTCCTGTGAAAGAGTAAGCATGTCCTTTTACTAACCCCTCTGGGTTTTTTTCCTCTATCTCCTGGCTGGAACTCTGCAACGGGAAGAACAAAAATCTGCATAGACGTTTATAAGAGTGAACAGAAATGTGGAGTCACCAGCTGGCTCCATTCTGCCAGGACACATTAATCCAGCCGTGATTTGACTTCCCCATTGCATGCAGGAGTTTGCAGTCAGGACTGGATTTAGGACTCTTGATGTTCTTAGGTACCTCTATGTTGTGGGGTGGGGGGGGGGTGGAGGGGAGAGTGCTAGAGTGCCTCTTCCTGGGTCCTCCATTCACATATTCTTCACCTCCAATGCCTCCTACCGGGTCCTCTCCTCCTCTCCCCTCACTTTCTCTGTCCTGTGGCTTCAAGGCCAGTCCTACCATTGAGCACCTGTGTTTTTTGCATGCTGCTCTGCTGTACAGCCCCTACTGATTTATAGAAAAGAGATCTCACAATGAGTCTCTGCTCTGCACATGGCCCTGTATCCCTCTCAAGCTGCCCCTGTGTGGCAGAAATAGAAAATAAAAAAAAGAACAGAGTCCTCACAGAATAAACAAAGGGTAAAAGAAGGGTGAGCCCAGGAAATACAATAATGTGGTGAAAAACACCTTCTGGTAAAGGCAAATATTTAATTAATTGTATAACAGTACTGTGTACCCATCCATAACTCAAGAGGCAATCATTCCATTGGAGAAGATTCAACGTGGTGAAAATCCCTACGTCAAGAAAAAAACAGCATATTTGTCATGATATACTCCCTGCAGAAAGCACATTTTCATCAAACTCTATTTATGCCTTGAGTTACATGTATGTACCTAGTACTTTTATTTCTTTCTGGTGGAAAATTAATTAAAATATTTGCCTTTACCAGAATAAGTTCTTCTACACATTATTGATTTGCTGGGTTCACCCTTCTTTTACCCTCACTGTTTTGTCATATAAAATGAACAGAAAACCAGAAAATAATATCTATTCTTTTCCAGTAACTACCAACAATAGCTCAGTGATAGTTCTACCTAGCCAGTACCTTGATACATAGTAACATAGTAGATGACGGCAGAAAAAGACCTGCATGGTCCATCCAGTCTGCCCAAGACAAACTCATATGTGTATACCTTACCTTGAATTTGTACCTGTCCTTTTCAGGGCACAGACCATATAAGTCTGCCCAGCAGTATTTCCCGCCTCCCAACCACCAGTCCCGCCTCCCATCACCGGCTCTGGTACAGACCGTATAAGTCTGCCCTCCCCTATCCTCGCCTCCCAACCACCACCCCCTCTTCCCCCCAACTGCTCCGCCACCCAATTTCAGCTAAGCTTCTGAGGATCCATTCCTTCTGCACAGGATTCCTCTATACATATCCCACGCATGTTTGAACTCAGTTACCGTTTTCATCTCCACCACCTCCCGTGGGAGGGCATTCCAAGCGTCCACCACCCTCTCCGTGAAAAAATACTTCCTGATATCTTTCCTGAGTCTGCCCCCTTCAATCTCATTTCATGTCCTCTCGTTCTACCGCCTTCCCATCTCCGGAAAAGATTCGTTTGCGGATTAATACCTTTCAAATATTTGAACGTCTGTATCATATCACCCCTGTTCCTCCTTTCCTCCAGGGTGTACATGTTCAGGTCAGCAAGATGTAGTCTATTGATCTTTATGGTACCTGTATGTCTGACAGCCCACATCAACCTGCTCAGGATCAGCATTATTACATTTTCTCTTATAATATGTGCCCATGTCCCTTGCAATGAGGATTCTTTGGAGTGAATCACATCAGAGTTTAATTGTGCAACCAGCAGTAGTTAATGAGTCCAATTCACTGGAGGGACTTAGCACTTTTCTCCCTTCTCCCTTTAAGAGAAGGATCTCAGGGCTTACAGTTAATTAGAGGAAATTCTTTATAAGGTCATGCAAGTTTCAGGATTTAAGGTCCCTCTCCAACTCAGACAACATAGCATGCAGTGACTTCCAGTCATTAGGTACCTCGATAGAAGCTCCCATGAGAGACCTCTTCTGGACAGCTCTCTGAATGATACCGAAGAAGTCTGGAGGAGGTGCTTTGGGGTTAATGTTCTCAACAATCCCCCCAGTGAAGTCCACAAATGCTTTGCTCATGGGCAGTTGAATCAGGGCACTATACGAGCCGTTCAGCCTGCATGAAAGGGTGGGAAGAACACTCTCTGTAACTCCCTTCCAACCTGACCCAAATCTAAGTGCAGCAGAACACCTTATAGGTTGGGGATGAGGACAAACCTCCCCTCTCCATCCCTGCACTCAAGCCTCCTTAGTTGCTGATGCTGTGCGAGGCAAAATTTGGTGGGGTCATGGCCCCGGTAGCCCAGTTTGATCTGCTGCCTGTGCCCAGTGGCAACCCTACCATTAGGCCACCCTGTCCTGAAATTACCCTTTTCTTGTTTTAGAAAAGAAGGCGGCGGCAGTGACTCCCATAGGCTGCTCTGACACCAGTCCTGGCCCCTTCTCTCTACTGCGGGTGGCCCCACCCACCTCTGAGGAACAGGAAATTACATCAGAGAGGTGGGCCGCCCGCAGTAGACAGAAGAAGCCAGGACTGGTGGCAGGGCAGCCTATGGGAGTCACTGCTGCATTCTTTTGAAAAACAAGAAAAGAATAGAAAAGGTCATTTGGGGGAAGGAGGATGGGGAGGGAAGGGCAGGGGGGTGGCAGCTCATTTTCTGCCTCAGGCAGCAGATTGACGGGCTGCCCCTGTGCCCAAACTGACAGCTCTAAGGCCCTATATTCAGAAATTAGAGGCCTTTTTATCAAGCAGCGGTAAAAAGGGCCCTGCGCCAGCAGCAGCGCGTGTTTTTCCCGCATACCAAGGCCCTTTTTATCACAGAGAGTATAAAGGCCGAAAAAAGAAATGGCTGTGTAGTTAGTTCGCATTGCCGTGCGGCCATTTCGGGGGACAGCACTTACCACCACCCATTGAGGTGCTGGTAAGGGCTTCTGCACTAACCTGGTGGTAACCCAGTGGTAAAAATACGGAAATAAATTTCCTAGTGCGGAAATGGTGCGCGCTGGGGTGGAATAACTGCCGGGTTGTTGCAGTAGCCCGGTGGTAGTTCCGAATTTGCGCGCAGCAAGCCTATTGTCTCGCACCAACCCTTTAATAAAAGGGCCCCATAGCCTTCTAAATGTGTGCCCTCTTTTCAGGCAAATTTAGAAGCACAAATTTTCAGCTGAAAATCCATCTTTGGGAGCTTAAAAATTATGTTCATAAATTTAGGCCTGACAGAGGAGTAGCGTGATCAACAAAACTCTCCTAATGATACCAGGGAGACGGAAGATGTCCTATACACTTTATTCCATAAATTAGATGATATTAAAAATGATGATTTGACACGGCACCATGTTTCGGCTAAAGTGCCTGCCTCAGGAGTCTGTGTACATATGAGAGAGCCCAAATGTAGGAAATGATGCTTCACAAAAATGCTGAGTGGATAAAGTCTTTATAAAGACTATCAGTCTCAAAAAACGCCAAAGTTGTATTCTGCCTGGACTGCGGTGCAAGTTGCTCTAAAAGCAATATTGATCCCACAACGCCAAAGCAGTGCAAATCGCTGACATTCGTTGGCCTAGATTTATGGGCCTAGTGTTAAAAATCAGTGCTAAGCTCCTAACTTCTTTTCCCTGCCCTCAATCCACCCTTGTTGCCACCCACTTTATGCTCCTAAAATTAAGAGTTTAGTGACATTTTGAGTAAAGATGTATGCTAGTCATTTGCGACCCAGTCCTCGGAGCACACCTAGTCCCATCAGGTTTTCAGGATATCCACAATGCATATTCATGAGTTAGATTTGCATGCAATTGAGGCAGTGTATGCAAATCTAGCTCGTGCATATTCATTGTGGATATCTTGAAAACCTGATGGGACTAGATGTGCCCCGAGGATTGGGTTAGGAATGGCTGACTTATGCACTCATCCCTAGTACATTTTTAAAGAGGCCAATTTTATGAGCACAGCTTTCAAAGTTAAGAGCATAAGTGCTTTGAATATCAGGCCCCTGGTATTCTGATAGATGCTGGCACTGAATATCTGGAGTTAATGCTGTGGCTATCAGGATAGTGGCAATAGTTTATTTCAACTTGCTAGTCCGCTCTAGCTGCTAATACAGTACGGAGTGGTGTACAGGCTAAAAAGATTGAAACAGGAAAGGAACTCCAATTAAAAATAGTAAAGGTTAACATTTACACCATACAGTTTAGACAGACAAGCAGGGAGAATAGCAAAGGAAGGTCTGTAGCTTTTGAAGCTTATGCCATCTAATCAGTCTGACTCTCTGAAACCTGCCTTCAGGATGGCCTTGAACGTTTTAAAGGAAGCTTCACTACGAAAGTGAAGCAGGACATTGTTACACGTATGTGGTGATAAAAAGAAGAAAACACTGTGCCTACTGGATTTGTAGTGAGCAGTCTTGGGGCCGGGAAGGACAAGACGATGGTCATCGAGAACGTGAAGGAAGCCACTATCTGAATAGCCAAGCTGAATACACGTAGGGCAGCCTTCTTTCTGTCTTACGTTTTGTGGATACTTATATGAATAGCGATGCTGGAAATTGCTGTTCTCTAGATAAGTGCTGGCTGTTCCCCAGTTCCACCCATGGATTGCCATAGCACTAACTGCATAGTGTCGTAGCAGTAGGAGGAAATATTCAATGACATTATCTGGGACTTATCCGGTTAGCAGGTCTTGCTAATCAGATAAGTCCTTTTTGAATATCAGCCCATAAGACTTTTGAAAGTCAAAAACATTTACATTCTGAGATCTCTACATGAACCTGCAAATAAACTAAAGAAACGGGACTCACTTGGCGTAAGCTTTCTCCAGCAGTGCAGTCCAGAACTCGTTCTGCTGGGCTGAATGCATAAAATGCAATTTTCCATCTTTCACTGGCAAGCGATCGTCAATGACCACATCCACCCAATTCCCAGACTGCCAAAACTGGAGGAGAGGAGATAAGAGGGAAGGTGCAAAAGCAGATCATTGAGTTGTTTGTACTGCTGCTTTCATTGTTGGGGGAGAAGGGAAGGGGACAGGAATTATCCATGAACACTTGATAGCCAGTAGGAAAGCTTACTTGGAAATGAAAGATACCGGCATAATCCTGTTGAAAACTCTGCCCTGTGGGAACTATTCTGGCCATAAGCTCAGGGTAGAGGCTAAGTGACGCAACAGCAGCAATGAACCCACAGTTTCCTGGAGAAAAATGGAAGAAGGTGGATGATTTGTGCATCGTCACAATCTTTGAACACCCACCGACAAGCGTGTGACCTATCACTACTGTCACCAGTAAATGTCTAATAAAGGATAGGCCTTGTGGAAAATGGCAGGTTTATTTCACCTTCAGTTACTTTGATGCCAGTTTACTAGCAAGATCACTTTCAGGTGTTGGATTATTAATAGTCAGCGACAAACACAGAAGAAAACAAACCTTCACACTGGTAAAGCCAAAGCACAAAGTAACAGTGAAGGAGACAAGATGGATGATGGAAAGAAACTTCCACTGGACTTGAAAAAGTTCACAGCAAAAGTTTGTTAATAAAACCTGGACTCGACATGAGTCGTGTTTCGACCACTCTGGCCTGCCTCAGGAGTTCTAAAACAGTACATAACACATATAGAGTAAAACAATGAAAATGTTAGCAAAAGACTAAAATTAAACAAATGACATTGAAAATTGAACTTAATGCAATAAAAAAACGCACTTAATGCAAAGCCAAGACACAGACTAGTTAGTTATTAGGAAAAACAAGTGCATATATAAAATGATAAAACAGTAATAAAGTAAAAAAAATAATAATTTAAATATAATATTTCAGAATGTATATTATGTATAGCCTAATTGATATACAGAAAATAAACATTTGTATATGTGTGTGTCAATTTAGGAATGACTTCTACATACAACCCAATTAATATACAGAAATTAAAATTATCTAGGAATGACATTATAAAATTCAAAACAAAATCTATGCAAAATAGAATTCATATTATACACCTGTCCTATATGAAATCCAAAGTGTGATCCATAATAGAGATATCAAGGGTATGGTTCATAATGGAACAGTGTTTCATTTTAACACTAATAATTATAATTTTGGGAAGTGGTCATACCAAAAGTTAGATGTAAAAATGATAGGTGTTTGGAATGAGTTTATCTAGCAGATAAAGACTTTGGAACCGGCAGTTAACTGTTAATGTTCTCACGTTCCTAATTAACTGTTATTGTTCTCTGGTTTCTTATCAGTTCCTGTCATCATTATTGGCTCCTGTCACTCTTGCTTTTTAGACATATATTTTTTCACAAATACAAATATAGATTAGTTTATTTATATCTGTATATCTTTTTTACATTTCTTTACAAATGCAGATATATATTTTTATTCATACTCACCTATGTATTTGTTTTTACCATTTTTTAAATATTCATCTAAGCATTTGTTTTTCTTTTTTCCTTTTTCCTTGCTAGCTGTACATATTGTTTGAAGATTGTGTGTTTTTTTCCAGAAAACACTATAGCAATAATATACAGGTAGGTACCATATTTTACATTTTCACATTTCCAGTATATACTTTATCAGTTTTTTCTTTCCCCAACCTTTTACTTTTTAAATGAGTTAGTCAATGAGTCTTTAACAAAAAGTTTTTACATCTAACTTTTGGTATGACCACTTCTCAGCGGGAAGAACACTCGGAGGGAGGGAGGGAGACCCTGAAACTCGGAGGGAGGGGGAGACCCTGAAACTCGGAGGGAGGGGACGACCCTGAAACTCAGAGGGAGGGAGGGAGGAGATGACCCTGGAACTCGGATGGAGGGAGGGGATGACCTTGGAACTCGGAGGGAGGGAGGGGGGATGACCCTGGAACTGGGAGGGAGGGAGGCATGGAAGGAGGGGGTGAGACCCCACACTCTCATTCTCACACACACACTCTCTCTCACAGACACACTCGCACCCAGTCTCACTCTCTCTCTGTCACACACACACACACACACTCGCACATTCACTCTCTCTTTCTCACAGAGTCACTCTCACACACACTCTCTAAAACATACACACTCCGAGGAAACCCTTGCTAGCACCCATTTCATTTGTGTCAGAAACTGGCCTTTTTTACTAGTTATATTTATATTATTATTATTTTTACTTTATTACTGTTTTATCATTTATATACACACTTCTTTTTCCTATTATCCTGAGAAAGCAACTAGTCTGTGTCTTGGCTTTGCATTAAGTTCCTTTTTTTAGATTGCATTAAGTTCAATTTTCAATGTCATTTGTTTAATTTTAGTCTTTTGCTAACATTTTAATTGTTTTACTCATGTGTTATGTACTGTTTTAGGGACTCCTGAGGCAGGCCAGAGTGGCCGAAACACGACTCGTGTCGAGTCCAGGTTTTATTAATAAACTTTTGCTGTGAACTTTTTCAAGTCCAGTAGAAGTTTCTTTACATCATCCATCTTGTCTCCTTCAGTTACTTTATGCTTTGGCTTTTTATTATTAATAGTCAACCAGGAAGACAGCATTACCTAACTTCCCCTGCAGGATATCAATATGACTCATGCCCTGGCAGATAAACTGAGGGAAATCACAGATCTCCTACAGAAAGAAAAAGAAAGAAAGAGTGTTTAAGTTTCATTTTCGCTTTTGGGGAAAGAAAACCATTTATAAAAACAATAAGCCAAGTCGAAAATTTCTAAAAACAATAAGCCAAGTCGAAAATTTCAGGTATCATTTAAAGGTGAAACCTGCTAAACTACACCAGCCCCCTGAATCATTTGCACTAGTAACAGACCTATCTTAGTGAAAACCAAACCAACAAATTGTACATTAATCAATATTTTATTCTTAAAGTGGACTAGTGGGGGAGGAGGGGTCACTGCCAGTGCAGTGCACTGAAGATCCCCGGTTCGCACTGGGAATAGAATACGCACCTGAGGCCTTTTCCACTTTACTTCTACTTTATCCAACTTACACCCCAAGGATGCTGGGCAAGCTGGAAAGCATTCATCTTCAAATAGTAATCCTCGCTGCAGATATTCCTTCTTGAGCTCCACATAGTGCTGTTTGAGCCGGTCGGGCATCACCGTGGTGAGGCTAGTAGTGTCCTTCAGGAGATGAACAATGATCCCTGCCTGAGCTTTGCTGATCTATTTTGATCCACACACGTTCCACGTACCTATATCTCCAAAAGAAATGGGAGTGGCCTAGGCAAGGGTAAACTTGGGCAGGTCCTAAAAAAACAGTTCATCCTTTGCTGTATTAGTTATAAATTAACTTATATATTTTTAAGCTCTTATCAGAGAGCTTGGATTAAAAATCCACTTTTATGGCGTGATTGTTGTGGCAAAAGCTTCCCGGATTTGAGAGCTGTGGTTGCGGTGACGAGGCAAGCTCTGTGAAGGAGCTGAAGAGAGAGGAAGCTGCTGGTTTTGGGGACTGGTTCAGGAGTATAAGCCAACAATGCAAAACAGAAGAACAAAGTCCCTCGCAAAAAGCAATATAGCAAACACAGCAAAGGTGATGCCAAAATAGAAAAGGCTAGATGATTGTTCATTGTATCATCCATGTTTCTATATATATTACCAATTGTATCTGTACTCTGACATGGCATAAGTCATGACGGAAATTGTAAGCCACATTGAGCCTGCAAATAGGTGGGAAAATGTGGGATACAAATGCAATAAATAAATAAACAAACACACAAATTTTAATTAAAACATCCAAAGATCCGACACAAATCATGTTTCGGCCACAACGGCCTGCTTCAGGAGTCTAAAACAATAAAAATAATATAATAAATATAGCAAACCTTAACGTAAAAAATAGTGAATAATAATAAATATATGTGCATGTATGACAAATGTTCCCGAACCCGACAAGAGGCAGCATCAGAGGTTGGAACAGAAAAGTGGCAGCAAGCTCCAGAAAGGAGCCAGAAATCAAGTGACTGGTTTAGGACCTAAGATGGGGAATGTTGGCACAGACAGGTGCCGCCGAGAGACTGGGCCGGGCCCAGGGCAGGGCCGCCCCCTGGGCCCCGCCCCTGCGCCCTCCTCCCCAAGGTCATCGCCACTGCACCGCAGTCCCCACCTGCCCCTCTCCGTCTGCCACCGGGCCGGGCCCCCCGCACTGAAATCTTTGCAGTGCCTTACCTGTCACCTGACTGAAAGCGCAGCAGCGGCAGATCGGGTTCGCCTCCCTTCGGGTGTTCCCTCCTTGTGTCCCGCCCTTGCGGAAGTTACATCAGACGAGGGCAGGACACAGGGAGGGAAGACCCGAAGGGAGGTGAATCCGATCTGCCGCTGCTGCTGAACTTTCAGTCACGGAGGTGACGGTCAACGGAGTCGAGGGCGGGTGAGATCGGGGACTGTGGCGCCGGGCCCCCCTTGGGGAATTTTGTCCCCCCTGCCCCCCCTCTCGGCGGCCCTGGGCACAGATGCGGATGCTCATGTATGCATGGGAAAAAGCCAGAGTCCCAATGCTACGAGTGTGGGCAGTGGGGAGAGAGAGAAATATTTTCATGGTAATGTTTAAGAGAGTTGTTGAATTTATGACAGGGATCAGGATATCATTTGGATGACTGGGCAGGTGTGAGTCACTGAGATATAGTAATCTTTCTGTGAGAATAAGCAGAAATATATTAATATAAATTACTAGCAATGTTGGGGTAAATGTTTAACCGGCAGCAGTCTGTCAAAATAACCAGAAAAATCTTAGAATGGAGAAACACTTGTATAGATGGAACCAAGGACCAAAGCGATACTCTAAATATAAGAATATATAAGATTCTTATAATTCTTTTATAATGCTTTTTTTAATATAATTTTTTGAAAAAGGAGAGTTCTCAGAGTATGTACTCACCCAAGCAAGACAGCACCAAGGTGTCTCATTTCTCTTGAGGGTGGATAAGCTTCTCAATCATAGAACTATTCCATGTGGAATGTTTTTTGTATTTATACCTTCCACTCTTTTGTGCTTATGTGAACCATAAAGTGCAAAATCAATCTAAAAATCTAAAAAATCTATCTAAAGTATCAAAGTTGAACCTTTCCATCCATACCTCCATTCAACCTCATACGTACATCTTCAAAAATGTATATTTTTTATTTGAAAGGCCACTACTATGCCTTATAAACTTCAAAGTCACAAGGTAGCAATGAGGCACTTATCGTTCTGTAGCAAATGGCTTCCCGTCTGGATACAATAACAATCTCTCCCACAGCGTCCTCAAAACTGCTTCTCCAATTGCTACTCCAGCGGGGCACCAATCACATTTGCTCAGCTTATTTCTTCTCCAAATGCTTGTTTCTTCTCCAAATGCTTATCTTTATACAGGGAAAAATCCAACACTTCTTTGTTTTATCCTGACATTGAGACACATCAGTTGTCTCAATAAATCATAAAGAGTCCGACTCTGCAGGGTTTTGTGTAAACTTCTTCAGGAACTCATATATGATAACAAATTTAATAAAGAAAAACGATGAAAAACGCCTCTGCCATGTTGGCCGGCAGCAGTCAGCATTTTGCTGGCCGCAGTTGGTTTTATTCTCAGATATTCAATGTCAGGCCACGTCCAGGCTTCGGCATTGAAAATCTGGTTTATGTGGCACTGGCTAACACATGGCTGCTTAAGTTGATAATCAGATCTTAAGCGACCATAAGTTGCAGCCTAAAGATAGGACTGGGTTTTATGCGGTCCCATTTATGCTGTTACCCTGGCCAGTTAAGTGCTGAATATCGGCACTTAACTGGCCAAGTGCTGACTCTGCCGGCTTTCACTTAAGCGCTAAGTCACTAATCGTTAATTTTCAACAGCAATAACCACCTAAATGCTGCTGAAAATTAGCGGATGGCCCCGAACAAGAAATTTAACTGGTCAGCAGCTGTTTCTGGCCAGTTAAATCATTTCGAATATCAACCAGTTTATTATCGAGAGGATTTTAAAATGAAATATTTTGGTCTCACCTTACTGGTGAATCATATTTATTGACCCAATGTGAAAAACACCTTTTGGAAAAAGGTAGTGCTGTTTCTGATGCCCTGATAAAATCTAACTGGCCCTTTTACTAAGGAGTGTATTTATTTAATACATTTATACCCCCACATTTTTCCCGCTAGTTGCAGGCTCAATGTGGCTTACACAAAACTGTATGAAGGCTACAGTAAAGAAAAGTATAATCAAACAGTATTAGAATAAGATAATGAACATATAGGTATCAATTAAACAGCAATGTGTAGATGATGATAAAGAATAATTAGTGTCTATGAGCCTTGTTAAATCAGTTGAACAGATTATGTTGAACCTGGAGAATAAGCCTTCTTGAACAGGACGGCCTTTAATAATTTTCTGAAATTCAAGTAGTTCTGAGTGGATTTAACTGATTTGGGTAAGGCATTCCACAGTTGTGCACCCATGAAGGTGAAGTTGGAGGTGTAAGTACATTTGTACTTAAGTCAACTACAGTCTGGGTAGGATCGTGAGAGACTGATTCTGTTTCTGAGTGGTAAGTCAACCAATTCCAGCATATAATCTGGAACTTCCCCATAAATGATCCTGTGAATCAAGGTGCATACCTTGAGGGCAACTCATTCTCTAAATGGGAAGCCAATGCAGTTTTTCGCGAAGGGGCTTGGCAGATTTGAATTTAGATTTTCCGAAGATCAGTCTTGCCGAAGTGTTCTGAGCAGTCTGAAGTTTTTTGAGTAATTGTTCTTTGCAGCCTGCATGAATGCCGTTACAATAGTCCAATCGGCTTAATACCATTGATTGTATCATATTGCGAAAAACATCACGGGGAAAGTACGGTTTTATTTGTTTAAGTCTCCACATAGAGTAGAACATTTTCTTTGTGGCGTGATTTATATGGGTTTTCAGGGTTAGGTGCCGATCAATTGTAACCCCTAGAAGTTTTAAACTGTCCGAGATGGGTAGGGAAAGGTTGGGAGCATTTAAAGTAGTAGGATTGTATTTATTATACTGAGACGGTAAGATGAGGCAATCAGTTTTTTTCAGTATTCAGTTTTAGGTGAAATGAATTTGCCCATTTGTCCATTGTACTTAGACCCATTTATTTAATTGTTACATTTGTTTATTTTACATTTACATTTATTATTTGTTTGTTACATTTGTATCCCACATTTTCCCACCTATTTGCAGGCTCAATGTGGCCTACATAGTACCGTAAAGGCGTTAGCCAGTTTCGGTATGAACAAATACAGTAATGTTGTGGTAGAATAAGGTTCGTGTGTACAGACACATTAGGGAATCGTAGAAAGGAAGAGTTATTATATGTCCATTACGAGCTTTGGTTTCATTGTGTTGCAGGGTACAGGCATTTAAGTTGGGTCGGTAGGGTATGCCTTTTTGAACAGGTTAGTGTTTAATGATTTCCGGAAGTTTAGGTGATCATAAGTTGTTTTCACGGCTTTTGGAGTTGTGTGCTTATGTAGGAAAAGCTGGATGCATAGGTTAATTTGTATTTGAGTCCTTTGCAGCTTGGGTAGTGGAGATTTAGGTATGTTCGTGTTGATCCTGTTGTGTTTCTGGTTGGTAGGTCTATGAGGTCTGCCATGTATCCCGGGGCTTCGCTGTACATAATTTTATGAGCCAGGGTGCAGATTTTGAAAGCAATACGTTCTTTGATTGGGAGCCAGTGCAGTTTTTCTCGGAGGGGTTTGGTGCTTTTGAATTCCGTTTTTCCAACTATAAGTCTGGCTGCCGTGTTTTGAGCAGTCTGAAGTTTCTTTATAATTTGTTCTTTGCATCCCGCATAAATTCCATTGCAGTAGTCTGCATGGCTTAGTACCACTGATTGTATCAAGTTGCAAAATGTTTCCCTCGGGAAGAATGGTTTCAGGCGTTTGAGTTTCCACATGTGTCCAACGCACGTCAATTTGGAATAACCACCCGGCTACCACATGCCCTGGGCAGTAATTCCATTTTATATGTGCATCCAATATGCATGGCAGAAGATATTGTCTATTTTCTATGGCATGGCGCTAACTGGGCAGTAATCGGCAGTGTACGCACGCTGATGATTACCACCCGGTTAATGCATGAGTCCTTACCGCTAAGTCAATGAGTGGCAGTAAGGTCTCAGGCCCAAAATGGACATGTGCCAATTTTTATTTTGCCACACGTCCATTTTTGGCAAAAAAGAGAGGCCTTTTTTGTAGGCACGCTGAAAAATGGATCTGGTCGCATCCAATACATGCACCTACAACAGCGCAAGCCATTTTTCAGCACACCTTAGTAAAAGGACCCCTAAATTCTTAGAAACTTGGATCTTAGAAAAGAAGAAAGCGACATTCAAAGCATTGATTATTAAACTTTGTATAGAGTGATTTACTAAGAGCTCTGAGAGGCTTCTCAAAAATCTTTAATTTAGGTCATCAAAAGATATTCTATTATACTTTTTGCCTGTGCTAATAAAAAATAAGTTTGGGAATTTTAAAACTGAAGTAAAGTTACACAGGAGAGATAAGCTGTGTATTAAGCTCAAAGCATGATCCTGAAGTGAGGGGTGATTGTGTTTTTTTTGGAAGAAGCCTAGCCTAACTTAAAAGAAAAAGAATTAGATAAGAAAAAATGTAGAGTAGTAAAAGTATTTTAGACAGGGATTAGAAAATCATTCTTTTATTTCAAATAATTAGAATTTCCAGTATAAGAAGGTATCCTGAAGGAACACCCTAGGAACACAGAGAAGTGTAATGCATACATCCAGAGTTTCTCTTTTTAATTTCTTAATATAGGAAGTGTAGGTCTGCTCCTGAATTATCTTCCTCAAAGAAGAAGAATGGCCCCACCACCAAGCAAGAAGAGCTTGTTTAAAAGAGTTCCCTTCTATTGACCTCGTACGACCCAGAGCTTTCTACAAGCTTCAGGCAATTAAGACACCAATCAAGAAGGACTGCAAGTTATGAGGAATCAGCTCTTAATTTATTGGTACAAAGTTATACTCGCCAAGCAGTATCAATTATAGAGAGAGATCAGACAGTGAGTCAAACAGTTCACAGGTCCTGAGTTCTCTAATGTTTTATTTTACCAGCCAAAAGCCAATTAATAGATATAAAAGACCCAAAACTATTCATGAGAAAGCAATAGAATTACATGCCAATTGATTGGTTTCTCATGGGAGAGAGCAGCAAGCAATACAACAATAGGTATTATCGGAATTTGACTCTCCCCCGTACAGTCTGTAATTACAGTAGATTATATAGGCCATTTTACATCATTAGACCTGTCTTTTTCCGTCATTAAGCCCGCCTTTTTCAACTTCCTCAAATACAAGAAAGCTAGATGAACAGATATGTGTCATCATTTAAACACATCAGAGGAACTGAACTTATTTATTTCAAAAACCACACAACAGAACATTTAAAGGACAGAAAAGGGAAAGGAAAGGGAAAAGGAGTAGAAAAGCAAATTTTATTCTTACCTGAGTGATGTTGAATCTGGCATTTGAATCCAAGGGGTATCTGAAACATAGGGGGAGGGGGGGAAGAGAAAAGAATCAATTATTAATATTTAACACTTGCAGTAACAAGAACATTTTTAAGGTACAAAAGATGAAAACATATTTAAGTAAAGATACTTATCGGATGCAGAAGCTGTAATATTGCTAGATGAGATATCTGAGGAATGTTTCCAGAACATGGTTGCAAACAATTGATAGTTTCTGTGCAACGAGAAACAACCTCATTAAGGAACTGTTAATGTAACAATTCAGCTGAATTTGCTTAAATTTACATTTTAACTAATTTACCATTTTATAGTTTATTACTCTTTGAGCAGGGACTGTCTTTGTGTATGGTGTACAGTGCTGCGTATGCCTTGTAGCGCTATAGAAATGATAAGTAGTAGTAGTAGTACTTATAACCTGCCTTTATCCAAGGCAGAGTATAAAATCACATACATAGTCATAAAAACAAACATGTAAAAGCTTATAATCACACAACACATCAACAATCTCAAAGTGGTGTATATGCCAAGCGAAACAAATATTGCTTTAATAATTTCTTGAAAGAAACTGTGTCCCGCTACCGTTTGATCTCTAAAGGTAGCAAGTTCCACTCATGGGGCCAGCAACAGAAAAGATATTGGGCCCAACATTTAAATCGTTTACTCGAGGCTAACCAGGAATATTCAGTGGGATTTAACCAAACAGGGCCACTTTATTTTGTTACTAAATGGCCAACCCCTAACCAGCAAGGTTAGGGGTGGGCCATTGGTTGAAATTGGGTGGAGCACTGCTCCAGCCACTTAGTGGCGATATTCAGATCACTAACGGGCTAGATAAGTACATAAAGTTAGGACAGAAAAAAGGCTGTCTTAAGTTTATGTGCCAAGTTTAAGTGGGTCGGTCTAAATATTGGCCAGCACCCAGTTAAACTCACCTTGGATCTTGTGGGCCCCCCTCCTGAGCCCCCACCCAATCACTGAAAAAAATTGAAATCTGCCCCTGCCCCTCCTTTCCTCCTTAGGTCCCACGGGCCTACCTGGAGATGTCCCTAGTGGCCTAAGGGGAGATTGGGCAGGAGCGATGCCCACTTGCTCCTGTCTGGTGGTGTTTCCTTTTGAAAATGACTGTGGTGACTTCTAGCAGCTGCTTTGCGGTACTTTATGTACTGTGGTGCCTGATGTAGTTGAAGTACCGCGAGCCTGCCGCTAACAATCATGGCATCCATTTTCAAAAGGAGACAGTGCTGGGTAAGGGTGAGTAGGTATCGCTCCTGCCCAGTCTCTCATAGACCACCAGGGATATCTCCAGGTAGGCCTGTGGGACCTAAGCAGGTAAGGGGGGGGGGGGGGCTGGGGCAGCGTTCTATTTTCTTTGGAGGGTAGAAAGGGGGTTGGTACACGGGGCCCAGACCTGTGTTTTTGGGGGGGTTTTGTAAATGTTTTTATTTATGCAGGTCCCAGCTGATATTCAGCCAGAGTCTGCATAGCTGTCTTATGCGGGCCTTGGTTGAATATTGGCCAAGACCCACAAAAACTCTGTCAGTCAACACAGGGACAATTAGGCCCAAATATTTAGTGTTGGTGGCCGGACATGATCCGGCACTGTTCTGCGGATAATTTAGCTGGCACTGACCACTGCTGGCTGAATACTGACCCAACTTCTTCTAGTCCTCTCAAGATGCAGCTATTGTGGGCCAGGTACAATCATTCAGTGTGAGAACACAAGGTCTGCAGAGGAACGTATAACTGTAAAACACTATGCAAGTAAAAAGAAGAGTCATAGTACAGACCCAAATTTACCAACAAAAGCAGCTTGAACTTTAAATAAAATTCTACCTGTAATCAAGATAATCTGATAAAATGAGAGGTCACGTTCAAATCTAGAAAGCCCCAACAATAATCTAACGCAGAATACAAGATGCTGGTAAACCCAAGTAAACAATGTTACAGAAATCAATCCCACTGAATAGTAGCGATTGCAAAACCAAAAGTGCCAAATACAGAATAAGTCATCATAAACATAAATTTGAAATCCCAAGAAGCCAGACCTTGCATGTACTACAACACCAGAGCAATAGAAGAGATGCACTTCGGGGATAGTGCTGGGCAGACTTATAGGGTCTGTGCCCTGAAGAGCACAGGTACAAATCAAAGTAGGGTATACACAAAAAGTAGCACATATGAGTTTATCTTGTTGGGCAGACTGGATGGACCGTGCAGGTCTTTTTCTGCCGTCATCTACTATGTTACTATGTAACCTCAAATCAGATATTGATAACAATGATCGTAGCTTACTTAATAGTCATAATTGAAAATATGATTTTTTTTTGATCATCAACTATAGGTATGGTCTGAAGGACAACTGAGAATTCAATAGTGCCCCAAGATTGCTAACCTGATGGGATGCACTCACCATACTTCCAGATAAAAAGACTTCTGAGGGCAATTCAAATGCTGAATCGGATGTTATCATCAACGATTCTATTTTTGAAAACATTCAACAACAGTTTGTTTTTTCTCATCCAGAGGTGCAACTGACACTGTGTTTTAAAGGGATTTTAAAAGTTTTTAACTATTTTAAAAGTTTTTAACTACTTTAGCTATTTTTAATTAATTTAAACTATTTTTTATCATTACATTTTCAATAATAAAATAACTTTTAACTAATAATAACTTTTAGTCATCTTTATTCCAGAAATTAATTATCTCAGACATGTAACTAATGCTATTGTAAGGGACCCTCTCTCCAAGAGATTACCATACCTTGCAATTACCCCGATATTCAGCATTATTTAACCTAACAGCGAGCCTCCAGGCAAGGAACTAGAGAGTCAGGATTCTCTAGTTATTCAAATTCCCAAAGAATCTGTGCAAGAGCTCCCAGAGGAGGTGGTGATGGGGTTACAAGAAGATTTCGGACCCCTTGGAGAGCCTCTGTTGGAGAATGGTGGAGAAATGAATTTGAGTTCTGGGGACGATGGTCCTGGAATTATCAATTTGGGAAAAAAATATTTGGACAGACTGTTCGGAAAGGAAACAAATTGGTGCTGGAGAGAGAACAGCCAGAATCCGAAGATACATACGGGAACAAACTAAGGAAAACATTGATGAAGATTGATATAAAGAAGAAAGTTAAAGATATCTTGTGGAAGAAGACAAGAGATCGAAATAAAGGTAACCAGATGCGGCCTAGGTTGGCAGAGAGCATAGATGGAAAACTGGAGTTTCCCCAGCCAACATGAGAGAGTAAGCTGCAGGGGGTAAGAAAACAAGAGGAAAAGAGGAGTTTTAACTACAAGAGGGAGGAATCGTTCTGTGGCTGAGGTGTGAACTCCGATCTGGAGGGGAGGTCTAGGGATTATCCTGAAATGACCTTATAGTCCATTAAGATTGGTCACCTGGGCAATAGCTAATGATGGTGAATTGGTGGTTGAGCTCACTGAACAGAGAAAAGGTGACAAAAAGAAAATTGTAAAATTTAAAAATGATCAAGTAGGTGACCAAGAGAAAATGTATGAGTACGTGTTTTGAGTATAAGCCTGATTTGTTCTCTGTAAATGTTGAGTTGTTTTTGAAGATCTGGAGAGTAATGTAAGTTGAAATTTTTTGTGTTTATTAATGAAAGTTTTTTTTATTTGACCTGTGCGAATAAAGCCTGCGGTTAAATATTATTTTATTTATCTAAAGGAGGAAGCTCGTTTGGGGGGGGGGGGGGGGGGGGGGCTCAAGGTAGCCCAGAAATAGTCCACAATGGCACTGAGACTAGTATATAAGATAAATTTTTTACAAATGTTTTGATGGTTGTGTATGATTATAGAATTCAGGTGCCCAGAGGTTGTAAAGTGGTTCTGTGACCTTCTTTGAGGAAGTTTAATATGTAAAACACTTTAAATTGTGAGTTTCTCTTTGGGGGGGGGGGGGCTAAGAGAGGTTTAAACGTGCAGATTTTCACATAATTCTCAAAGCACGGCTATAAGGTGTTGTATGATGTTAAAAGTGAAAATGAAAGGTTTCTTTGGAATAAAGTTTACTGTTTTAACTGTGTTTGAGTTATACAGAGTTCACTTTGGCAAGCAGTTTCCAAAAGACATTTGTGTATCTTGATCTGATTGGCTGCACAGCTCACCACAGAAACCACCTAATTCTGGGGAATTCTGTCGAGCCTCAAGGGAGGCCTTGGACACTGAACAGGCGGGTTGGATGTCTAAGAGTCTGGGAGGTTAAAGTGTGAGTTGAAGAGATTAATCAATTGTTTGATTAATAAATTAAGAAGTTTGCTAAAGTGAAAGCTACCATGTGAAGCCACTTTGAGCCTACTAATAAGTGGGAAAAGGTGGGATACAAATGTAACAAATAAATAAATAAATAAAATGTGTTTTGGATAGACTTTAACCTTTTGTGACTCCTTGGTGAGAGGAAGTTCTACTCTAAAGTGTAAAGTAAAAATTTGTTCTGTTAATTAATTATCAGAATTACCTAGAAGTGATTTTTCATCGAACTGAAAAGCTGTGAGGGAGGGAGGAAGAAGAAGCCCGGCAATTTGCGATGTGAGAAACTGAGTGAAGTACAAGAAAAATTGAAAAAGTTGATGGAAGAAGAGAAGAGGAAAAAGGAAGAAGCTGAATGCCAGAGGGTTCAGCAGGGCATGGTGCCAAAGGGCATGGAGCCACAGGCTTCGAGGCTGGAGGTAGAGTTGTTGGAGGTGGAGGAAGATGGAACTGCAGAAATCTTGGTTACAGAGTCGGTGGAGTCCTCCCCGAAATCGGTGTTGTGCTCAGAACCTGATGAGGTTGAATAACCAGGGGATGAAGCTGGAAATGCGAAAACCTTGGTTCTAGAGTTGGTGAAGTCCTCCCCAGAATCGGTGTTGTCTTGGAGCCTAATGAAGTCGAGCTGCCAGGAAGAGAAGAGGAGGATGGAGACTCTTCAGTTGGCAAACAAATGCACAAGGAAGTGCCTGTGCAGATAGAAGAGCTCCAGGACAAGAACACTTCAAAGAAGGAGATGCTGGAGCAGCACCTCAAGGAGGTTAGAGAACTCCATACGGATGTTTGTGTCATACCTGAAACATCAGAAAAGTCCCTTAATGGTGAGACTCCTGACCCGGTGGAGAATCTTCCGGAGGAGATGTTAGGGCAGCATCTCAAAGAAGTCGGCAAACTCCTTACGGAGGTTGGGATTATAGTTGAACTATCAGAAAAGTCCCTTAATGGCGAGCCTCCTTACTGGGTGAATACCATCTGATCCAGAAGATTTGCTACTCTTCAGTTTGTAGAACTGCCCCATTACATCCTCCATGTTTACAGAGAATTCATTAAGTTTCTCCGACTTGTCAGCTTCGAATACCATTTCTGGCACCGGTATCCCACCCAAATCTTCCTCGGTGAAGACCAAAGCAAAGAATTCATTTAGACTCTCCGCTACGGCTTTGTCTTCCCTTATCGGCCCTTTTACTCCTTGGTCATCTAGCAGTCCAACCGATTCTTTTGCCGGCTTCCTGCTTTAAATATACCTAAAACAATTTCACTATGTGTTTTTGCTTCCAACGCAATCTTTTTTTTTAAGTCCCTCTTAGCCTTCCTTATCAGCACTTTGCATTTGACTTGACATTCCTTATGCTGTTTCTTATTATTTTCAGTCAGTTCCTTCTTCCATTTTCTGAAAGCTCTACTAGCTTCCTTCACCTCACTTTTTAACCACGCCAGCTGTCGTTTGGTCTTCCATCCTCCTTTTTTAATACGCGGAATATATTTGGCCTGGGCTTCCAGGATGGTGCTTTTGAACAGCATCCACGCCTGATGTAAATTTTTGACCCTCGCAGCCGCTCCTCTAAGTTTTTTTTTTTACCGTTCTTCTCATTTTATCATAGTCTCCTTTTTTAAAGTTAAACGCTAACGTATTTGATTTCCTATGTATACTTACTTCAAAGCTAATATCAAATCTGATCATATTATGATCACTGTTATCAAGCGGCCCCAGCACCATTACCTCCTGCACCAGATCATGCGCTCCACTAAGGACTAGATCTAGAATTTGTCCTTCTCTCGTTGGCTCCTGTACCAGCTGCTCCATAAAGCTGTCCTTGATTTCATCAATGACTTTTACCTCCCTAGCGTGCCCCGATGTTACATTTACCCAGTCAATATCAGGGTAATTGAAATCACCCATTATTATTGTGTTGCCCAGTTTGTTTGTGTCCCTAATTTCCTTTAACATTTCTGCATTCGTCTGTTCATCCTGGCCAGGCAGATGGTAGTACACTCCTATCACTATCCTTTTCCCCTTTACACATGGAATTTCAAACCACAGTGATTCCAAGAAGTGTTTTGTTTCCTGCAGAATTTTCAATCTATTTGATTCAAGGCTCTCGTTAATATACAATGCTACCCCTCCACCAATTCGATCCACCCTATCACTACGATATAATTTGTACCCCGGTATGACAGTGTCCCACTGGTTATCCTCCTTCCACCAGGTCTCAGAGATGCCTATTATATCTAATTTTTCATTTAGTGCAATATATTATTAGAATAAATAAATGGTTACAATAAAAATTATTTTATCCCAGTATTACAGAAAATTGAATTCTTATTTATATCAGTCCAAATTTCAGTATAAGAAAAGTAAAATCAATCTCTCTCTCTCTCTCTCTCTCTCTGTTTTCCCTTCGGAAGCTGTCAGATTCTGACCTAGTACAAAAGGTACCCAGGCTGAAAACTGAAGCTTAATTTGTCCAATCACTTAATGCCTTATATTTTCTCTCTTACTTATCAGGTATTCTTCAACTCTGACCTCTAAGGTCACCTTCACATAATTCTGTTTCTTTGGTATTTTTCTCAAATATTCATCATTTGCCCTTTGTAACCTCTTCCCTTGAATACCTATCACTCATTGTGGTCCTTCACTGAAAATGTCCCTGTGTTATGTTAAAAGCCTGTTTGAAACAAACAAACAAACAAACAGACAGACACTTTTTAAAGTTTATAGCCCATTATTAGGGTTAAGCAAGCCTGTCTATAGTCTGTGAGAAAACCAAGACACAAGCTAGTTAATTGCCCTACTAAATAAGAAAAAAGAATGTTATACAAAGCTGACTGATTTGAAAAACACACAGCTCTATACACCAGGTAAGGATTCCATATAAGCAAGAATGTCTTCTTTACGCCTAAGCATACCCCTAGCCTCCCTTGCTTCTCAAGAAACCAAAAGATGTACCTGGTTTCTCCAGTGCCAAAAAGCTGGAGGGTCTGGTGAAAGCCAATATTGTAAGATAACTTTCCGAGCTACCAAGCTCAACTTGTGGCTTAAAAGAATTGCGGCACTGTGTAAGGGTCTAAAAGCTCCAGGCACATCCAGCAAAAATTGTTCTACCGAACCCTGGACCTCCCAACCCAATAAACATGACAAGAATCTCCTAATCTGTTCCCAAAAACTCCGAACCCTGGGGCATGCCCAAAAAGCATGAGAGTGTGGCGTGGATGCCCACACTCAAGCAGGAAGAATCCCCTTCAACCCCCATATAAGCCACCTGGACTTTGGGCATATATGCTCTCAAAATCACTCTATACCCACATTCTCTAAGTCTCACATCGGTGGTCAAGTTATGAATTCCTTTGCAGGAAGCCAGAACATCCCAATGCTCTAATGCAATCCCAGAGTCCCCATCTATCTTTAAGATGAGAGAAATCCTTCTGGGACATACCTTTCGCCAGAGCTCTATGGAGCTGCAAGATTGAAAGCCCCCGAACCGCCACTTCTGCAAAAAACTCACTCAATCAGGGCCCCTACCTTAATCTCCAGTAGCGACTTATCCAAAGAAGATATATAATGCATTAGTTGCGTATAAGCAAACTTATCCCTCCAAGCAGAACCCACCCTGTCCTGCAGATTCTCCAAAGAGAGCATCACCCCCTTCCCCCAACCACATGCTCTAATAAGGAGATCCCCTCCCTTTCCCAAACTGCAAATGTGGGATTATCCATCCCCGGGGAGAACTTCCCATTCCCCCCAATAGGAAGCTGATCTGTAGAATATGCTTGCCCCCCCCTCCCCACTAAAACTTTCCACATCTCCCTCAGAGGCCCTAATAGCACACTATATCTGAATTGTCTGGGCAATTGCGCCGCCATACAGTACAGCAGATAGTAGAAAGAGTAGGGCGTATAATACTTTTTTTTCCAGTTCCACCAGTGTGTATCCATGGGTTTCCCCAAACCAATAACCCATATGTCTTAGCAAACACGCCTGATTGTAAAGTTTCAAATCTGGAACCCCCAGGCCTCTCTGTCTCCAATCTCCCAACATTGACGCCATTCTCATTTTTTCTTTTTCCCCGCCCAACAGAACTTGCTAAAAAGCCTGTTCATACTTCTCAAATCCCTCTGTAGTAACCTCAAAGGTAACACCTGAAGCATACATCTGGGGGAATTGAACCATTTACAGGAGACTTATCCGCCCCATCAAAAACAACGGAAGATCTCTCCAACCAGCCAACCTCTATTAGGGCCCCCACATTTAGACTATACAGCTTCCTAGTTTCTATAGCCAGTTTGATTCCAAGATAAGTAAAATATTCTACTGCCCATCTAAGAGGAAACTCCTGTCTCCACAACTCCCGCACCTGAGGCGAGGATGTCAAGGCCTCTGATTTCTCCAGATTTAAACGGAACCTGCAAAATCCCCATATTCCCGAAAGGTCTCTAGTAGCGCAGAAAGAGATTCTTGCGGGTTCGTCAAATGTACTAATATATCATTGGCAAAGGCCACCACCTTAAAACACTTTGACCCCATCTGCACTCCCTGAATAACCGGGTTCGTCATGATCTCTCTGATAAGGGGATCCAAGGACAAAACAAAGAGTAACGGCGAAAGGGGGCATCCTTGCCTCATACCCCTACATACCGGGAAAGATGCCGATTCCCGACCATTCACCAGTACCTGTGCCTGAGGCGCCCAGTATAAAGCCCTGAGAACCAATAAAAATCGTCCAGAAAAACCATAAGCCACTAAAGAAGTAAACATAAAGTCCCAGCGAACTCCATCAAAGGCTTTTTCAGCATCGAAACTAATAAGAATCGATGGAAAGGCTTTACGCTTTGTAAACTCCAAAGATGCTAAAATTCTATGGAGGTTTTTTGTAACCGAATGACCCTTCATGAATCCCACCTGCACTTCATGGAGTAAGCTAGGCAAAACCCGAGTCAACCTAGTCGCCATAATTTTTGCCATTAGTTTCACCTCATAATTATAAACCATAAAGCTGTATGTCTCTGTTGATCACCCCACCCATCCTGTTAGAATATCAATGATATGCTTTGATGTCCCCATGCATACCTCCGACCCACCCCCATCCTCCCATCCTCCCACCCTGTCAGACTGTCATAGTAATACTTGAATGTTTTCACTTATATACACTGTCAGCTAGCACATTTGCTTATTTCCGATCTGACGAAGAAGGGCAACCTTCGAAAGCTAATCAAGAAATGTATTAAGTTATGTCCAATAAAAAAGGTATCATCTTATTTTCTTTTCCATGTTTTATTTTGTTTGATTTCTATTGATAACTTTAAGAGTGGACTAACACGGCTACCACACTCCTCTACCTCATAATTTAAAAGAGAAATAGGCCTATAAGATTGTGGCAACAGTGGTGGATCTCTGCCTGGCTTAGGCAAAACAACGATGTGCGCTAAAACGAGAGAGGACGGCAGCGTTTCAAGATCTACTACCTTGTTGAAAAAATTTGTTAAAGGGAAAACCACCACCTCTCCCATAAGCTTGTAAAATTCCGCCCCAAAGTTGTCCTCTCCCGGGGACTTAAGCAAGGGACTATTCTCTATTGCCCCCATCACTTCTTCTTCCTTGATTGGAGAATTCAGAAAGTCTCTATCTTTTTTGTCGAGAGAAGGAAGAGCCAGATTGTCTAAGTACAGCTCCCCAGGTAAGCCCTCCTCAGAAGGCGCGGCGTACAGCTCACGATAATAGTTAAGAAAAATATCGCCAATGGCATCATCAGAATGTACTCTCTGCCCCCTCTTGTCCTGAAGTGTTAGAATCTTTTAAGAACTTCCCTTAGGACGAGCCAACCTAGCCAGTAACCGACCCGTCTTATTACCCTGTCTATATTATAAATAGCGGTAATATATCTGAGACTTAATCGCTCTCTGATGCAACAGGGAATTCAACTCCACCTGAATGTCTAAAACTTGTTGGCGATGTCTCCCCTCTCTGGAGATCCCAAAATGCTGCCTTGCACTTCATAATTGTGCACTCAGCCTTAAAATTTCTTTATTCCTGGCTTTCCAAACATGATGGGAATAACTAAGAATCTCCTCTCGTAATACCGCTTTGCAGTTTCCCAATAAAGGATGGGATTCGAATCGACACATGGGCAGCATTGGTGATCTCATAACCCTTCCAACAGCTCAACAAGCGTTCACAAAGTCCTGGATCTTTGTATAGAGCAAGGGGAAATTGCCATCTATACCAACCACCTCCCTGAGATCCCAATGTCCACTCCATCCACAGCCAAGTGTGGTCACAGATAACATAAGGTCCTATTTCTGCTTTCATTACTTTACTGAAATCATTTTGTTAGACCAATACATAATCTATTCTAGCCTGGGTAGAGTGGGCTCTAGATAGGTGAGTAAAATCTGTCTCCACTGGGTGGAGCTCTCTCCACACATCAACTAGATTCAGTGCGTTTTTTTTCTAGTAAATAAGGTACTGGTACTCAAATGCCAGGGCACCCTTCAGAGTTGGGGTGATCACCGAGGGGCCTACCCCACAATAGTCACCACCAAAGAAGAGTGCTGATGTTGGAGAAGGTTAATCACCCTCTTATAGAAGCTTTTGTCATATTGATTCGGGGCATAATTATTGCAAATTAGAAAGGTATGGTGGTTCACCATCACCTCTGCTAGAATAAATCTCCCCCCCCCCCCCCCGGATCCTCCGCTACTTTCTGCACCCTTTCAGCCACCCCTTTCCTAATCAAAATCACCCCCCTTTTTTTCCCATGGGCATCCTCCGCCACACATTCCCCCACCCACCAGGTTCAGAGCTTAGTATGTTCCACAGCTTGTAAATGTGTCTCGTAACAACGCAATATTGATACGATGTCTTTGTAGATGTTGCAATATTTTTGTTCGTTTAATTGGTCCATTAATTCCCCCACGTTCCAGGATGCCAACTTTACTATGTATCATACCTAAAATAAAGCCCTCCTATAGAATTCTAAGATGTTCGTGCGTCCCGCGGGAAGGTCCCAGCCAGCCCCCCCCCCCCTCCCCGGGACTCCTTTTCGCTTCTACCACAACCTCTCATGTACCTATTCTTATCAGTAATCCAAATTTGCTCCTCAGGAAAAGAAACAAATCCCCCCCCCCCCCCCACACATCTCCCCTTCCAACCCTGCCTGCCTCCCCCAAACCCCCTGCCTGCCTCCCCCCATCCTCCAGCATATGTTCACCACACAGGAATCGTCACCTATAACGCCTCCCCAGCGAACCCAGTACTAAACAGAACTACCCCCTGATATGCACCCGAGGAAGTTATATGTTGCAATACCTCCACCACACACACACACATTAGAAAGGTGAAAACAAACAAACACACACACACACTCACACCCATGCACTCCTGATTCGATCCTACCAATTCCCTAGCCCAATATGCTTCCATCAAAGATCAGACAGACTTCTAAAGCGGTCATCCTCCCCAACCAGTCCGCACAAGGTTTTTCAGACTCATACAGTGATACCCGAGAGTGGAGCGACCCCCAACCCCCAGTCCAAGCAATCCTGTCTTCCATCTCTCCTCTCTATCATGGACCAACAGCCTGTTCACTCTCCACCCTGGACAGGAATTCCCGAGCCTCCTCCACTGCCACTATAGTTCTGGACAATCCATTGTACATTACTTTAAGGGTAGCTGGGTAGATCAAGGCAAATTTATCTTTCAAAGCAAATAGTTTAGAACTTATTGGAGGAAATGCGCTGCGCCGCGCCGCCACCCCAGCTGAATAATCCTGAAAACACAAGTTCCGGTGATTTTCCCGCTCGTATTGCTTGGAGAATAGCCTGCTTATGCATAAAGGATGACCACCCTCGGTCTATTTGAGGAGCTCTGGCGGAAACCTACTCGGGGTGCTCGCTCTATAGGCAGCGGGCTCCTGCGCTCAGGCAACTGAAGTTCTTTAGCAATCCATTCTTCTAGAAAGCCAATAAGGTTCTTGTCAGCAATGGACTCCGGCAGGCCCACCAAATGCAGATTGTTCCTCCTTGATC
Source organism: Microcaecilia unicolor (assembly GCF_901765095.1). Taxonomy (NCBI): domain Eukaryota; kingdom Metazoa; phylum Chordata; class Amphibia; order Gymnophiona; family Siphonopidae; genus Microcaecilia; species Microcaecilia unicolor. The sequence continues at coordinate 175,585,398 of NC_044041.1, read as the reverse complement.
TGTTCTCCAGGTCCTCCACCTTTGCCTTTAGCGCTGCGCCTTTTTTGTGCAGTAGAGACTGCGATCCCCTCCACCTCCGTGACCCCGGCTTCCACTGCACTTGTGCGGGTCTGGAAAGATACACAGTCGTGAGAAATTTACGCCAACTGAGACTGTAAGCGCTCTAGTTTCGAGTCTATGGGAGATAGGCGCCGCTCCAGCAGGTCCTCTAACACTGCTGACATCTCCGCTGTTATCTCCACGACCCACTCCGATGAAGCTGAGGGCCCCGCAGGGCTGGAAGGAGCCGCCATCTTGTCTCCACTTCCTTTGCCACAAGTCTTCTCTCTCTGCGCTGTTTTCGCCACCATTTCACTCCCGCAACTTTTGAAGGTGAGCCAGGGACGTTCCTATGTACCTCTGGTATTCGAAGTTAGAGTTAGCAAGGCCAGGTGCCTTTGAAAAACTGCTGGGAAATGCTTAAGGGTCCGGAGGAGCTCTGCCTAGTGTCTTTCTTCGGACATGACGTCAGGTGACCTCTCTCGACAAAAATTTGAAAAAGGCCTTTTTTACAGGTGCGCTGAAAAATGGATCGGTGCAAGCCCAAAACCCACGCTTACACTACCTTTGTAAAAGGACCCCTAAGATTTGTATTATCTGCAACTATTTTGCTGATATTTCTTTCTGCATGTTGTCAAACAATTAAGGACTCAGGCCCTGCCCCAGCCCCACCCACTTTAGCCTCCCCAAACAGCTGAACTGCCGACCACCTATGTCAATATGTATACTTTGGAAGAAAGGCGGGAGAGGGGAGATGATAGAGACATTTAAATACTTATGCAGCATAAATGCACAGGAGGCGAGTCTCTTTCAATTGAAAGGAAGCTCTGGAATGAGGGAGCATAGGATGAAGGTATTATTAAGAGAGGAATGAAAAACAAAAATGAGGATGTTATAATGCCTTTGTATAGCTCCATGGTGCGACCGCACCTCAAATATTGTGTTCAATTCTGGTCGCCGCATCTCAAAAAAGATATAGTGGAATTAGAAAAGGTAGAGAAGGGTGACAAAAATGATAAAGGGGATGGGACGACTTCCCTATGAGGAAAGGCTAAAGCGGCTATGGCTCTTCAGCTTGGAGAAAAGGCAGCTGAGGGGAGATATGATAGAGGTCTATAAAATAATGAGTGGAGTTGAACAGGTAGATGTGAAGCGTCTGTTAACGCTTTCCAAAAATACTAGGACTAGGGGGCATGCGATGAAGCTAGAATGTAGTAAATTTAAAATGAATCAGAGAACATTTTTCTTCACTCAACGTGTAATTAAACTCTGGAATTCGTTGCCAGAGAATGTAGTGAAGGCAGTTAGCTTAGCGGAGTTTAAAAAAGGTTTGGACAGCTTCCTAAAGGAAAAGTCCATAGACCATTATTAAATGGACTTGAGGAAAATCCACTATTTCTGGGATAAGGAGTATAAAATGTTTTGTACTTTTTTGGGATCTTGCTAGGTATCTGTCACCTGAATTGGCCGCTGTTGGAAACAGGATGCTGGGCTTGATGGACCTTTGGTCTGTCCCAGTAAACCTGAGGAAATACTTCTTCATAGAAAGGGTAGTTAATTCATGGAATGGCCTCCTGGTGGAAATGGTGGAGACAAAAACTATCTGATTTCAAGAGAGCTTGGGATGACTGCATAGGATCTCTAAAGGAGTGATAGGGAGAGTAGATGGAATGAATGGGCAGACTGCATAGGCCACATGGTCTTTATCTATCTGTGTTTTTCTCTGTTTCTATAATGTCAATTATCCGCATAATTGCTATTGAAGAATATTAGTGTAAACAGTGGCGTAGCTATGTGGGGCCATGGGGGCCTGGGCCCCCCAAATTTGCTCTGGGCCTCTGGTTTGGCTGATGGTGGTCCCCAACCTCCACAGCTGAAGCCTTTGTCCAGCGCTGGTCTCCGGCACCGCCGCATTGCTTGCCCTGCTCTTTCTTCCCCTCACATCTGGCATGCTGCTTTTAGTGAAACTGAGCAAGGCATTTGCAGCAGCAGTGCTTTAACTGGCGGGGATTGTGGACCCCCGCCAGCCAAGATGTACAGCAACGGCAGTGGGTGGGGAGTGGCAGGGTGGCGAGGCAGCGAAGGGGGGGGTGGCAGACCAAAATGTGCCCCCTCACCTTGGGCTCTGGCCCCCTCCCACTTTGAGGTCTGGCTACGCCCCTGTTTAAGTCTGCAGTTATGTACCTAACTTTAGGTGTGAGCACTTATGCTGGGTCAGCGGTTGGTGTAAATGCTCATTGCTTAACTGACAGTATTCTATAACCTTAGCATGTAAGTGCTGGACACGCCCTTGACCCTTTCATGCTCCTCCCATGTCCACACCCCCTAGCAGTTGTGCGCTAAAGGAATTATACACTAAGGTGATAGAATACTGACAAGTGCAGTTACATGCGTAGCAGCAAATTAGTACCAATTAACCCCAGTTACAGCCAATTATGGATTGCTAATGCCAAGCAGTACCTAATTTAACAATTAAGTTCTGTACATAACTGGCAGTATTCTATAACCCGGGTGCACAAGATTCTAGAAATATGTTTTGAACATAACTATACTGGTGGATGCTAGTTGATTGATAGAGATTAATGTTATTTATTTATTTATTTTCCGCATTTGTATCCCACATTTTCCCACTTCTTTGCAGGCTCAATGTGGCTTACAGTATACCGTAGTGGCAATCGCCATTTCCGGAATGAGAAGTACAAAATATTATTACAATTAAAGTACAGAAATATAAAATAAATGAGAAGAAAATAGGTATAAATTCATTATAAGTATTTGAGATCAGGGTAATGAATAACATTCAATAATGGCAGTATGCTTAAAGTAACCAAACAAAAAATAGTTCAATGTAGACTTATTCTGGTAAAGATTTGATGACAGGCCTTTATGGAGTTATAATTGATGCATTTTTAAATTATTGATATTAGTATTGCAATTTATTGTATATTTTGTGTGTTTGTTTACTGTCTTGAGTTGAACTTTTTATTTAAGGAAAGTGGTCTGTAAATACGATAGAATGCAGAACATGTATATTATTATGGGAGAATAGTTAACAAAAGAAAAAAATAAGAATTATTAGAAAGGAATTAATCTCTAGCAGCCTAGAAACCTCTTGTGTAAGTAATTTCACGAGGGCAGGAAGACTAAAGTAAAGGCAAATAAAAAATGTGGTGAAACTCCAGTGTAAGGGAGGAACTGGATAAGAAAATATAACCCAAGTGATAATGGCCCTATCAAGCAACTGAGTAACATCCAGATACTTTAAAACTAACAGGGAAGGACTTAAAGACCCCTATATTTTTGTAAAATCGCTATTGCCAGTGTGGGCACCACTGAATACACATTTTAAATACTTCTTGTATGTTCTGTGGTCTTATACATATCTTATGAAAGGCACCACATTGAGCCTTTCGTAAAATACCTTGTATATTTCGAACAACCCTTTATCTACCCAAGGGGCTCTTTTACTAAGGTGCATAGGCTCCTATGCGTCTCCAACGTGTGTCAAATTGGATTTGCCGCCCAGCTGCTGCGTGCCCCTGGCGGTAATTTTTGATGTGCGTCCAAAACATGCATTAGAAATTTTCTACTGCGTGGCGCTTACCAGGCAGTAATTGGCAGTGTACACGCACTGATGATTACTGCCTGGTTAACGCGTGAGACCTTACCACTAAGTCAATGGGTGACGGTAAGGTCTCAGGCCAAAAATGGAAGCGCTGGTTTTAATTTTGCCACACATCCATTTTTGGCCCCCCCCCCCCCAAAAAAAAGGCCTTTCTTGTAGGTGCACTGAAAAATGGACCTGCGCTCATCCAAAACATGCGCCTACACCAGCGCAGGCCATTTTTTGACGTGCCTTAGTAAAAGAGCCCCCAAATGACATACAAAATTGGGCTTTATGTTACCGCTTGAGTTTGGGCAATACTTTCTAGGACCACTAGATGGAGCTAACAGTTAGATTTTAAACCAACATTCCTTTGGATGAAGTGGAAACTTTAATCTATGTATTTATTTATTTATTTATTTTCTTCCTTAGATGTTCAGGGCAGACCCTTTTCCATCCTTCTTTTTTAATTTATGTTAATTTGTTCAGCAGGGATGGCCTGTAGCCCTTTCACCTATCTGCTGCAGAGCAAACATTCAGAGATTCAGCAAGGTCTCTCTGCATAGACGGAGGAGGAGGCTTGTAGAAGGTTTTCTGCAAACCAAGAAATAATCTTTTTTTTTTCCTTTTAATTGCAAGCTCCTATTTGAGAAGCAAAGCTAGCCTTCTTTCAGAGCCTCATCCAGCCTTGTAGCAGCTGGAAATCATTTTCTTGCTCGGCGTGGCAGTTTTCGCCTCTTTGCTTTCCCCACGACTTTTTGAGAGTTTTACAGTGAAGTGCAGAGACTGTTAGAAATCTGTTGTCTTCCCTCCTCTGCCCCTGGTATTTGTCCACAAGTTTGTTTGCTTTGAAAGGTGGCTTATTGGAGAAGGTTTTTTTTTTTGTTTTTGAGGGGCATCTGATTTTCTCACATCAGGGAACCCTCCTGAGGCAATAAAACAACCATGTTCAGCTGGCTGGGGAAAAATGAAAAGAACAAAAGGACCCCTGAGGTGATCCACACCGTGACAGAGGGGCTGAAGGACCTCTACAAGAAGAAGCTCCTGCCAGTGGAGGAGTTTTACCGCTTCCATGATTTCCACTCACCAGCACTGGAGGATGCTGACTTCGACAACAAGCCCATGGTGCTGGTGGTAGGTCAGTATTCCACGGGCAAGACCACGTTCATCAAGTACCTGCTGGAGCAGGACATCCCGGGCAGCCGTATCGGACCCGAGCCCACCACTGACTCCTTCATTGCGGTCATGCACGGGGAGACAGAGGGCATCATCCCGGGCAACGCGCTCATCGTAGATCCAAAGAAACCCTTCCGTAAACTCAACCCTTTCGGCAACACCTTCCTGAACCGGTAGGTTCCATCTCCTCTGTCTTTGATAGCAATCATAATTTTTTTTGTGATACTTTCATCCAGGGCTTTTTTTTTTGAGGGGGTACTTGGGGTTACTGAGTACTGGCACCTTTTCCATTGTCTGCTAAAATTGACCCGTGGTTCCCAAGTTTTAATGAAAGAGCTCAGGCTCTACACACCAATTCTGTCTTGTCATAGATTCAGTGACTGGTTGCAGGGGGCCTGACTATTGTGGGGTGGGTTCCTCAGTAATCACCCCACCCCTGAAGGGTGGCCTGGCATTTGAGTACCGGCACCTTTTTTGCTAGAAAAAACACACTGCTTACATCCAGCAGAAGGCCATAGGGTGCAATAAAGTGAAATGTGCCAGAGGTATGCGTGCAGTCACCTCTGGGGCGACTGACCTGGCAGCATGTCTAGCCCCCAAATTTCATGAAAGATCTTCCAGAAAGGGAGTCGAATAGGAATAGATCGTTTCCACCCACTTGCAGCTGAGACCCAGGGAAAGAACGTGACATTCCCCACGTTTATACAAAGAATCAGTGGTGGGGTAGGATTTGAACTCATACCCCAGGCCTTCTCCTCACACCTTTTCTTTACCTCACCCCTTTTGCTGGTTTCTTGCCACAGCCTAATTTGGAGGCAGAGGCAGACATGGGAGGAAGGCTTCCCAGATGTTTTGTATTTGGTGAAATGTCAAGAACGTTTTTTTAAAGGTTCTAGTTTGGAGAGCGTTGCTGAGCTATGAAAATATGGTTAAAATTTTTTTCTCAAAATATGTTGTTCATAAATCAGCAAAAAAAAAACATGTGAGATGAAGAAAATAACCATCTTCACTGCCCCTCCTCATACATATGTCTTAACCATCCTAAGCTCTTCATCTGTGTCTTAACCATTCCCATTGTACCCTTCTCACCCATATCTTAAGCATTCCCACTGCTCCCTCCTCCCCTATGATTTAACCATCCCCTTGCCCCCTCTTATGGTTCTGCACCCCAACCCTATGCCTTCATGTTCTTAACAGTTTTCTTGTCCAAAATGGCATCTTAAGACTTTATAATAACTGGGGCAGTTAAGTGGGAAAGTGAGAGACCGCCTGTGGGGGAGGGAAGACTTGTGCATTTAGTGAGGAATGCAGGGTGTGTGCTCTGTGCCAGGATTCCCTGGCATAGCCCTGCGAGCTGGAAAAAAATGTCATAAATTGAAAGCCATTGCTGGCTCAAGGGGTACTGGATGTTTTAGCATGAAAAATGGATTTTTATTCTCTCACGCTGCAGTTTTAATCTCAGAAGCAGCTGTTGAAGGAGCTCCATAATCATTTTGAAGGTATTCAGTCCTTTCTAAAGACACTCACATTCAGATCAGGAAACTTCATTGGCACCACAACTTTTAAAATTATTGCCGAAAGCTGTACCTAAATTGGTTAAAAGCAGTGGTGTAGCCAGAAGGCTAGTTTTGGGTGGGCCTGAGCCCAAAGAGGCTGGGCATGAAATTTTCTCTCTGCTCTCCCTGACCCCCCTCCGCCCCTGCAAATACAAGTACCTGAGCTGGTGTGGATTCCCAAGGCCCGCCAGCTGAAAACTTCCTCCTCCAGCAGCCAGGACTCTTGGAAAGGGTTCTGGTGACCAGAGGGAGAGGTCTTTGGCTGGTGGAGTTTGGGAATCCTCACCAGCCGCAGCAAGGAGCATAGGCAGTTGGTGACTCAACTGTTTGAGCATGCTAAGGTGGGAAAGGGCTAGTGCAGGATGGGAATGGGTATGGTGGGGCAAGTTAAAACCCATAGGGAGGGGGACACCTATGTCAGCAGTAGGGGGCACTTTTGAACACAGCAGGGAAGGATCCCTTCATTGTGTCTCAGCTGCCTTCCCCTTGTACCTCTGTTACTGATGGTATTATGCATATTGAATACACTCCAGGGAATTACATACCAAAAGAAAAAAAAATCAAAATAATGGAAACGATAAAAATATAATATGGTAAACAGAATAGTATTTGCAGTACAGGTGATCGCCAATACTGGTATGAACAAATACAGAGTGAGGTTGTGGTAGAATAAAGGTCATGTGTGATAGACACATTGGGGAATTATAAGGAGGAAGAGTTAAGCTATGTCTAATACGAATTTTGGTTTTGTTATGTTGCAGAGTTAAGGCATTTAAGTTGGATCATTAGGATATGCCTTTTTGAACAGGTTGGTTTTTAGTAGTTTCCGGAAGTTAAGGTGGTCATATGTTGTTTTCACGGCGCTTGGTAATGCGTTCAATAGTTGCGTGCTTATAAAGGAGAAGCTGGATGAGTAGGTTGATTTGTATTTGAGTCCTTTGCAGCTTGGGTGGTGGAGATTTAGGTATGTTCGTATGATCTTGATGTGTTTCTGGTTGGTAGGTCTATGAGGTCTGTCATGTATCCCGGGGCTTCGCCGTAGATGATTTTATGAACCAGGGTGCAGATTTTGAACGCAATACGTTCTTTGATTGGGAGCCAGTGTAGTTTTTCTCGTAGAGGTTTTGCGCTTTCGAATCTCGTTTTTCCAAATATGAGCCTGGCTGCTGTGTTTTGAGCAGTTTGGAGTTTCTTTATGATTTGTTCTTTGCATCCCGCATATATGCAGGTACTTTCTATGTGGGCTCCCAGTCAGCCCAAGCTTCTCAGTCCAGCATCTTCCTGTTGGCCAGAAAACTTTTGGTTACTGGCAACCATAAAATGATTTGCTTATCAAGCTTTTAGTAGGTTGGCAAATGACCACCATGCTTCAGCTCTTCTAGCCTTTGGTTTACTGTTGAGTTATCAAACATGTTTGGAATATGTATTAGCTATATTAGCTGTACCTAATGGTTAGAGCAGCAGGTTGAGAATCAGGGAACACATACAACATTGGACTCCTATATAAATGTAGATAGCATCAAATATGAATTATACTTTAATTATAGAGGAAAAGCCTCAATCCTGGCAAGGGTTCCTTATGTTGTTGTACAACGTTAGGGAGCACTGCCTGATCACCACTGGCTCAAAAACCTCTATTAAGTATCCCACTTATATTCTCTTATTTTAATCAAATTAAGCTTTCATGGGTACTTAGCTGGCTGCTAGAAAAATTTCTGGGCAGTCTCTCAAACTGAATACAGTCATATAAACCCCGTCCATGGCCCGGCTTCGGCCCAAGTTTCGCCTTCTTCCTCAGGGTCCGTGGGTCAACCGACTGTATTTCAATAAGCGCTGAACTCGCCTCTGTGAATCAGGGAAGCCAGGGTTCAGATCACACTGCTGCTATTTGAGTCAATTAACCCTCCATTGCCTCAGGTACAAACTAGATTTTAAGCTCTCCAGGCACAGGAATATATCTACTGTACCTGAAAGTAACCTTGAGCTACTACTGAGAAAAGTGTGATGTAAATCCAAAACCAAAATCCAGAAACCAGCACATTTTGAAGTAATACAAAACACTACAAATTCAACTCAAGACCTACAGAGCAAGTCTACCATACCATAATAGCACTAACTGACAGGAGTCACACAACAAGGGCCTACCTAGGAAAAGGCAGCACTACACAGTATGGTGGGCACTAGAACATCAGTACACCTAGATCAATCCTACACAGAAATTCATGGTCTCTTCCACACGTACAGAAAACAGATAGAACCTCACCTAGTATAGAATAAGTAATCACAAACTAAAAATAGAAATATACAGACAAAAAGAAACTGAACCCCCAAGACGCCAGATTCTGCATACACTTTAACACCGGAGAAATGGTGACATATATATTCCTGTACTGTGCAAAATTTAAAGACGGCAGACATAAATTTCAAAATTGACATGCTCCAATCCTACAAATAAAACAAAAAGTGGAAAAAAAGATAGTAACTTTTTATTAGACTAACAATACATTTTTTTGATTACCTTTCAGAGGCTAAAAAACCTCTGTCCTCAGGTCAGGATAGTACACTGCTGTTACAGTATCCTGTCCTGATCTGAGGAAGGAGATTTTGGTCAGCAAAGGTTAGTCAAAAATGAATTAAAATTAGTCCAATAAAAATGTAAGATGATATTTTCCATTTTTATGTTTTATTTGTATTTAATCACCTTTATTAACGTGACTACCACACTACTTTATCCTTAATTAAAAATAGAATTCTTTTTTCTACTTTTGTTGTCTGGCCATTTACTTTTTGTGTTGGTCCCAGTCTCTGATTTCTGCTTTCCTCCATCTTCTCTTAACTCTCTTGCCATTTTTCTCTCTCCTCCTTTTCCTTTCAGCTTTCTTCAATTTATTTTTCTGCCTCTGTCCAGATTTAATCATTCTTACTATCCAGTCTTCAATTCACCTCTTTTTATTGTGTCTGCCTACACCTTCCGTCTCTTTCCCTCACCCTGACTATTTTCCCCTTCCTCTTATTCCCCAGTCTTTCACTATCTCTATCCTCTTCCCCCTTCCATCCAGCATCTTCCCTCATTCTCCCCGCTTCCATCCAGTGTCTTCCCTCTTTCTACCCCCTTCCATCCAGCATCTCCCCATTTCTCTCTTATTCAGCATCTCCCTTCTTTCTTTCTCCCTGTTCCATCTACTGTCTCCCTCTTTCTCTCTCACCCCTTCCATTAAGGTTATCTCCTTTCCCTGCCCTCACCATCCATCATTTCCCTTTTCTCTTTCCCTCTTCCATCCAGCACCTCCCTCTTCTCTGTCATGCATATTCTCTCTCTCTCTTTCCCCCTTCTATCTGGTGTTTTTTCTGTCTCCTCCCCCTCAACATCTTCTGTCCCTCTCACCTTTTGACACTGCAGTCGCTGCTGCTTCCCAGGACCAGCAGCTGCAAAACAACATAAAGCATAAATAAAAGTGGGGAAAGAATAGATCCTTGTGAGATGCTGCAAAATAGTGAACGTAGATGTAGAAAGTAGATGTAGAAATAGGTGTCTTCACAAAGAAAGTATGAATTTCCAAGAAAGACCAAAAAAAAATCATAAACTGTCTCAATGATACCTAACTCAGCAAGTCTTGCCAAAGTCTACAAAGTCAAAGGCAGACTGAAGATCTAAAGAGACCACAAAGGCTATGTGACCCTTATCTAGTTTATTTTATTTATTTATTAGGATTTATTTACTGCCTTTTTGAAGGAGTTCACTCAAGGCGGTGTACAGTAAGAATAGATCAAACATGAGCAATAGGAAATTACAGCAGTAAAAATATTCAAATAACAATAAAAAATATGGCATAGTTGCACATGAAACTCATTCAACAGGAAAGTCATCACAGGAATTCGCACTGGAGGGGATGAAGTGCCGCGACCTTATCAACGTAACCTAATAAATGTTTGAAGACTACTTCTTCCTCTAACTTAGGGGCCCTTTTACAAAGGCATGGGAGGGCAAACATGTGGGTAGCGTGCGTCCAAATGGCACTACCGCCGTGGTAGAGTGTGCGCCCTGCGGTAATTCTGGTTTTGGCACACACCGAATCCCGCAGTAGAAAATAATTTTCTACCGCAGGGGGCGTTCCCAGCGGGAACTGGCAGCGCACCCATGTTGGTGCGCACTGCATGGCTAGCGCACAAGCCCTTACTACTAGGTCAGTAGGTGGCGGTAAGGGCTCAGGCCATAAATAGGCCTGCACTAGTTTTACTATTAGTGTGGGCCCATTAAAAAATTGCCATGGTAAAAAATGAGCAAGCATGCGCCTAAAAGATGCGCCCACAATACCGCAGGCCACTTTTTACCGCGGCTTTGTAAAAGGACCCCTCAGAGAACATGAGTTGGAAAAAGATCTATAATTCTCCGGCCCCAATGGATCTAGTGTACTTTTCTTTAGGATGGGTCTTACTTACAACCGCAGTTTTCCACAAATCATGTGAATGGTTGATCTTATTTATCTTTCATGTATCAGCCTTTATGTTTTTATCTCTTTCTTTAATTATTTTGTAGGCTTTGTAAACCATCCTCAATGAACTTTGTTCACTAGGGTAGTATAAACCCATATAAATAAATAAATACATTTATTAATTAGCCCACAATGACATGCATACCTTTAGCTGGGGGAAAATGTAGGCGGGTCAAGGGGCACAGTTACTATGGTTACATGGTTCCAGATAATCAGGACAGATTGATTAAACCAGGAGTGTCCCCTGAGCCAGATTTATGCCTTCTGTGTCCCTGCCCTGCCTGCTTTGCTCTGGCTACTGCAGGGGAGACAGTACTACTACTACTACTACTACTACTTAACATTTCTAGAGCGCTACTAGGGTTACGCAGCGCTGTACAAATTAACAATTAAGGACGGTCCCTGCTCGGAAGAGCTTACAATCTAAAGGACGAAATGTCAAGTTGGGGTAGGTAAGTTTTCCTGAGAAGAGGTGAAGTGGTTAGGTGCCGAAGGCGATATTGAAGAGGTGGGCTTTGAGCATTGATTTGAAGATGGGTAGGGAGGGGGCACGGCGTATGGGCTCAGGGAGTTTGTTCCAGGCATGGGGTGAGGCGAGACAGAAGGGGCGGAGCCTGGAGTTGGAGGTGGTGGAGAAGGGTACTGAAAGGAGGGATTTGTCTTGAGAGCGGAGATTACGGGTAGGGACGTAAGGGGAGATGAGGGTAGAGAGGTACGGGGGGGCCGCAGATCGAGTGCATTTGTAGGTGAGTAAGAGAAGCTTGAACTGTATGCGGTATCCGATTGGGAGCCAGTGAAGTGACTTGAGGAGAGGGGTGACATGAGTATATCGGTTAAGGCGGAAGATAAGACGTGCGGCAGAGTTCTGGATGGACTGAAGGGGAGATAGATGGCTACGTGGGAGGCCGGTCAGGAGTAGGTTGCAGTAGTCAAGGCGAGAGGTAATGAGAGAGTGGATGAGAGTTCGGGTGGTGTGCTCGGAGAGGAAGGGGCGAATTTTGCTAATGTTGTAGAGGAAGAAGCGACAGGTCTTGGCTATCTGCTGGATGTGCGCAGAAAAGGAGAGGGAGGAGTCGAAGATGACACCAAGGTTGCGGGCAGATGAGACGGTAGACGTGGATCCAGTGCTGGATTTACCTCAATGCATGCAGTTCTGGTCGCCTCATCTCAAAAAAGATATAAAGGAATTGGAGAAGTTGCAGAGAAGGGCAGGGACTGTCTCTTCATGTTCAAGTGTACAGCGCTGCGTACATCTAGTAGCGCTATAGAAATGATAAGTAGTATTAGTAGAAGGGTGACAAAAATGATAAAAGGGATGGGACGACTACCCTATGAGGAGAGGTTAAGACGGCTAGGACTCTTTAGCCTGGAGAAAAGGCGGCTGAGGGGTGATATGATAGAGGTCTACAAAATAATGAGTGGAGTAGAACGGACAGATGTGAAGCGTTTGTTTACGCTTTCTAACAATAATAGAACTAGGGGACACAAGATGAAATTAGAATGTGGTAGGTTTAAAACAAATCGGAGAAAGTTTTTCTTTACTCAGCGTGTAGTTAGACTCCGGAACTCATTGCCGGAGAAGGTAGTGACTGCAGCTGGCCTTGCTGAGTTTAAAGGGGATCTGGATAGATTCCTAAAGGAAAAGTCCATTGATTGTTATTAAATTTGGGGGGTTTGCCAGGTTCTTGGGGCCTGGATTGGCTGCTGTCGGAGACAGAGTGCTGGGCTTGATGGACCTTTGGTCTTTTCCCAGCTTGGCGGTGCTTATGTGCTTATGATTTATAATTCTGCTTTCTCTACTGCAGTGGTCTTCACTCCCAGTAAAAGAGGGACACTAACAGGTCAGGTTTTCAGGGTACACCTAAAGAATATGCATGAGAGAGATTTGCACACAACACATTCATTAGGGGTATCCTGAAAACCTGACCCGTTTGTGTCCTCGAGGATTGGGAGTGAAGATGAAGGGCCATATGGTCTTTATCTGCTGTCAGTTTCTATGTTTCTAAGTTTAGGTAAGCTACCTCTTAAGATGTTTGGAATCAAAGACTTCTGCTTCTATAACTAAATCCGTGACCTCGTAGTCTGTCTCCAGTTAGGCACAAATCCCTGGTATTCAGTAATACTGCGTGCATCTTTAGCGAACACTCTTGACCCGCCCATGCCCCTCCCATGGCCACACCCCCTTTTGCACACTAATAGATTTGTGTACGGATTTTTTAAAAATAGTATGTAGCAACATTTGTGCGCAAATTCAAATTGTTGCCAATTAACACCAATGATTGAAGACTATCTCTACTTCAGGAAGCAGGTGAAAGCTTAGCTCTTCAACCAAGCCTTTAATGGAAGAACTAACTTGCTAGTCTCTCTGTCTCTCTCTCTCTCTCTCTCACACACACACACACACACACACACACACACGGAATGGCACGGACTGCTCATACTGCAGCGGGACATGTCAGGGCCGCTGAGAGACTGAGCTGGGCAGGGCCATTGCCGCCAAGCCTAGGGCAGGGCCGCTGCCGCCCCCCCCAATCACCACCACCCCCCCCGGATCGTCGCCAGTCCAGCCCCCCTCCTCCCAGGATCGCTGCTGGTGCAACAGCGAAAGAATCCAGCGTTGCTCTTCACTCCATGCCTGCCTTGCCCCTGTGGTTGATTTTTTTCTCTCGTCGCGCATGCTCGGTTTCAAAACCAAACATGGGCCTGAGGGGGAAAAGCAGCCGCTCAGCACGGCAGTAGAAGCGATTGAAGAGCAGCGCTGGAGGGGGGCCCAGTGCCAGAGTTCTCTCTCTCCTGCTCCGTCAGGACCCTATCACTCGGGGCCCATCAGGAGCAGGAGAGAGAGAGAGAGAGAGACCCTGGCACCGGGCCCCCTTGGAGGCCGTACTGGGGAATTTTGCTCCCCCTGCCCTCCCCTCGGCGGCCCTGGAACATGTTTATCCACTCCTACCCTAGCTGAGGTAATATTTAACCATCTCTCTGACCTCATGCGCACCTTTCTTTAAATTAGCCTCTTATTTCTAACTCCTCTTACTCTCTCACCTATCTATATGTTTCATCTTTGCTTAAACCCTACATTGTCAATTAAAATGTTCTATTATATACTGTGTTGACATTGTAAGTAGTATACTAGGCCATACTTTGTATTGTTATTTGAATATTTTTACTGATGTAACTGTCTATTGCTTATATTTGACTTATTCTTACTGTACACCGCCTTGAGTGAATTCCTTCAAGAATGCGATAAATAAATCCTAATAAAAATAAATTAAAAAAAATTATTACTGCTATTTGGCTCATTAGCCAATTTAGTTGCACATGAATCTCAGGATAGTGCACATTTTTGCATGTAGAAATTTGGGGGCACCATTTATTGAATCTAGTCCTTTTGCGTTTGTGAAAACCTTGTTGGATAAAATCTTTTGAAAACATGAAAGTTATAAAAAAAATTAAATTTGCAAGTGGTAAATTTCATGGCAGTTAAGAGCCAGTGCAACAAAGGTGTTGCATCTGGGGTGCAAAAATCCGCAAAAGAGGTATATGATGGGGGAAGGGAAAAGGCTGATCTGCACCAACCAGCAGAGTAACCAGGATGGCAAAACAGTGTGATAAGGCAGTGACTAGAGCCAATGTGGTGCTGGGATGCACTGAATGAGACATAACAAGTAGGAAAAATGAGGGGATAATGCCTCTGCAAGGTCATTGGTCAGGCCAACCTAGAATACTGTGTTCAGTTCTGGAGATAGCACCCAAAAAGGAAATTAGAGAGGCTAGAGGTGGTCAAAAGAGGCAACCAATATAATGCTGGGTCCGAAACTGAAGTCAAGACACAGAGTGCATAATCTCTAGACAGGGCCACCGAGAGGGGGGGGCAGGGGGGACAAGATTCCCCAGGCCCGGCCTTCAAGGGGGGCCTGGTGCTGAGGTCTGTCTCCTGTGTGTCGGGACCCAAGTGATTTTGTTAATTCCATAATCCGGGTCCTGGCCCACAGAAGCAGGAGAGTGACAGACTGAGGGAGGAGCAGATGCAGAAAGATAAGGGGGGCAGGGGGTGGTGGCTGCATGAGTGGGGGGGCGGGGTGGTGGTGAAAGCTCGAGTGGGGGGGGCAGGGTGGCAGTGGCGTGAGTGGGGTGGTGGCAGTGCCTACGGTGGCTCTGCCCTGGGCCCGGTTCTATCTCTCTGTGGCCCTGTTTCTAGAGGAGAGACGGGAAGATATGATATAAATATTCAAATACCTGAAATGTATTAATGCTCAAACAAACTATTCCAAAGACAAGAACATGTTAGAGAACTGGGGGAGGGGGGTGTCATAAAATAAGCAACATTAAGTCAGGGCGTGGGGCACGGCCATGACAGCTGAGCTTGATAGGCCTTTGGTCACTGGTCATTTAAGCTGGGTAACTTCTCATGCTGGTGGGTGACCGCTTTCACTGGCTGGTAACTACTGAGGCTGGTTAGGTGACCGCTTGCTGCAGTTGGGTGACTGCTGGTTGGCAGTTTCAAGTCTGGTTGGGTAGTTGGCACAGTGATGTGCAAAATATAAAATGTATGAATTCTGCCTTTTCAGGTTCATGTGCTCTCACTTGCCCAACAAAGTACTGGAGAGCATCAGTCTGATTGATACCCCAGGGATCCTGTCTGGTGCAAAGCAGCGTGTGAGCCGAGGTAAGAGCAAGCTAAGTGAGGAAGAGGCTGAGGATGCTAGTGAGAAATAACTGTTCCTGTGTGGGCTTGTTTCCGTTTTGCTTTGTATTGTACTGTCAGCCTGTAAGCTAATCAATAGAAATAAAACATGGAAAAGAAAATAAGATGATACCTTTTTTATTGGACATAACTTAATACATTTCTTGATTAGCTTTCGAAGGTTGCCCTTTGTCGTCAGATCGGAAATAAGCAAATGTTGTTACATGACAGTATATATAAGTGAAACATCAAAGCATTTCAGTGACATTTGGGAGCAATTTCTGAAGTCCATTGCAGTGCCCCCTAGGGTGCCTGGTTGGTGTTCTGGCATGTCAGGGGGACCAGTGCACTACGAATGCTGGCTCCTCCCATGACCAAAGGGCTTGCATTTGGTCGTTTCTGAGATGGGTGTCCTTGGTTTCCGTTATCGCCGAAAATCAGAAACAACCAAGTCTAGGGATGACCATCTCTAAGGACGACCTAAATGTCAAGATTTGGGCATCCCCGACCGTATTATCGAAACAAAAGATGGATGTCCATTTTGTTTCGAAAATACGGGTTTCCCCGCCCCTCCACCGGGACGTTTTGCGAGGACGTCCTCAGCAAAACTTGGGCATCCCTTTCGATTATGCCTCTCCACGTCACGTGATGTAGCCGACTAGTGGCTAGCTGCTAACCGGGATATTCAGCAGGAGATTACTGGTAATCCCATGCTGAATATCCACATTTAGGAGCTTAAACGCTATTTAAGTGGCCAGGAGCCATTCCTGGTCGGTTAAATAGTTTTGAATATTGGAGGTGGGGGGTATGAGAACAGCTGACTGGGCAGAGAAAAAGAACAGCCGGAGGGCTTGAGAAGAGCTATGAAAGAACTTATTCTGTTATTAATTAGGA
This sequence comes from Microcaecilia unicolor, assembly GCF_901765095.1. Taxonomy (NCBI): domain Eukaryota; kingdom Metazoa; phylum Chordata; class Amphibia; order Gymnophiona; family Siphonopidae; genus Microcaecilia; species Microcaecilia unicolor. The sequence goes on along the minus strand of NC_044041.1, from coordinate 175,568,952 downwards.
GTGTGCAGGAGAAAAAAAAAACATATCATTGCACAGTGGTTTTCTCTTTTTTTTTTTTCTGAGTTTTTAGTGTGTGCCAAAACAGAGAAAAGAAACCACAAAAAACAAGTGGGGAAAGTATGTAGAGCTTGGCTGATGAATTCTTTCCAGTCCCTCTGCATGTGCATGTGTGTGTAAATGTTGTTAATTCCTGCTCTTTGAAAATGATTGAACATCTACATTAATGAGCATGACGCCTCTGAAATCTGTGTAAGAGCATAACTAACATCAAACCTGCAGTTAAGGACATAAGAATAGCTATACCGGGTCAGACCAATGGTCCATCTAGCCTAGTATCTTGCTTCCAGCAGTAGCCAATCTAGGTCACAAGTACTTATATTCCGCCTGAACCGATATACTCATATCACCCCTCTTCTCAGGTCACTTCATTGGCTTCCAATCAGATACCGCATACAGTTCAAGCTTCTCCTTCTTACCTACAAATGCACTCAGTCTGCAGCCCCTCATTATCTCTCTACCCTCATTTCCCCTTACGTTCCCGCCCATAACCTCCGCTCATAGGACAAATCCCTCCTCTCAGTACCCTTCTCCACCACCGCCAACTCCAGGCTCCGCTCATTCTGCCTCACCTCACCCTATGCTTGGAATAAACTTCCTGAGCCCTTATGCCAAGCCCCCTCCCTACCCATCTTCAAATCCTTGCTCAAAGCCCACCTCTTCAATGTTGCTTTCAGCACCTAACCTTTATACCTTTCAGGAAATCTAGACTGCCCCTATTTGACTGACTGTACATTTGTCCTTTAGATTGTAAGCTCCTTGAGCAGGGACTGTCCTTCTATGTTAAATTGTACAGCGCTAGTAACCCTAGTAGCGCTTTAGAAATGTCAAGTAGTAGTAGTAAGTACTTGGCAGAAACTCAATTAGTAGCAACATTCCATACTACCAATCCCAGGGCAAGCAGTGGGATTGGTAGCACGGGCTGTGTCAGGTCTGACCGAAATAAAGGACTCCTGTTGTCTCAGTCTTGAAGGCCCGGTTGTGCTTTTTCCTTTGATTCGGATTATTCTTCACAATGTGCATCACCTTGCATTTGTCTACATTAAATTTCATCTGCCATTTGGATTAGAGAATGACACAGGGATGGGGAACCGCAGTAACCACGGGGATGGGGACGGGGCGGGGACAGATCCCACGGGGATGGGGCCAGAGCCCACAGGGACGGGGACAAACTTTGTCCCCGTGTCATTTTCTACTTTGAAGCCTGTTAATGAACTGGACTGTTATTTATGTTTAAGTGATGCCTACAAAGATATTTTGATTTTTTGGAAAAACAAGCAAACATACTGGCCACAACTAGCAAAATTTGCATGGGGGATCCTGTACATCCTGCTACCAGCACATCTTCTAAGAAGACACCTTCTATTTCAGGAAGGACTGTGGAAGACAGGCGAGCTAGACTGAATCCTGAGATTGTTGATGACTTCTTATTCATCCTCAGATTAAAAAATTATAACAGTGCTTCATAGGGCATATTTTTCCCCTCTAGGGCATATAGAACGGGTTGTATTTTATACCCCTGGACATTTTAATAGTGTGAATTAGGATTCCTTGGTGTAGTAGAACTCAGCTATTGTTGGGGTTGGAAAGGTAGAGCGTGGTGGTGGGAAGGAGGGTTATTATAGCTGCTCATTGTTATTATTGTTCTCTATTTGTAATTTATATGCAACAGTTGCACAGCATATTGTTCCTTTTTATATTTTAATAAAAAGATTTAAATATGAAATCATAAGTGTTCGGGGGCGGGGATGGGGACGGGGCGGGGACGGAGACAGAACCTGTGGGGATGGGGTGGGGACAGAGACAGAACCCACATGGACGGGGCGGGGACGGAGACAAACTTTGTCCCCGTGTCATTCTCTACTTTGGATGCCCAGTCTTCCAGTTTCCTAACGTTTTCTTGCAATTTTTCACAATCCGCATGCGTTTTGAAAACTTTGAATAGTTTTGTGTCTTCTGCAAATTTAATCACCTCACTCATCGTTCTGATTTTCAGATTATTTATAAATATGTTAAATAGCACTGGTCTCAGTACAGATCTCTGTGACACTCCACTATTCACCCTCCTCCATTGAGAAAAATGGCCATTCAACCCTACCCTCTTTCTGTCCAATAACCAATTCTTAATCCACAGAAGGACATTGCCTCCTATCCCATGACACCTTAATTTTCTCAGGAATCTCTCGTGAGGTACTTTGTCAAAAGCTTTCTGAAAATCTAGATACACTATCATCAACCAGCTCACCTTTATCCACACATTTATTCACGCCTTCAAAAAAATTAAATAAATGGTGAGTCAAGACCTCCCTTGGCTGAATCCATGCTGACTCTGTCCTATTAAACCATGTTTGTCTACATGTTCTGTAATTTTATTCTTTATAATAGTTTCCACTATTTTGGCCAGCACTGAAGTCAGGCTTACTGGTCTATAATTTCCAGGATCACTCATGGAATTCTTTTAAAAAATCAGCATCACATTGGCCACCCTTCAGTCTTCAGGTACTGCAGAGAAGTTTAACGACAGGTTACAGATGACTAGCAGCAGATCAGCAATTTCATGTTTGAGTTCTTTCAATCTCCTGGAGTGTATACCATCTGGTCCAGGTGATTTATCACTCTTTAACTTGTCAATCTGGATCAGTACATCTTCCAAGTTTACCAAGATTTCTTTCAGTTCCTACGCATTGTCACCCCTGAAAACCATTTCCAGTGTAGGTAGATCTCTTATATCTTCTTCCGTAAAGATTGAAGCAAAGAATTCATTCAGTCTCTCCATTATGGCCTTGTCCTCTCTGAGTGCTCTTTTTGCTCCTTCCTGATCCCACAGATTCCCTTGCAGGCTTCCTGTATCTGTTATACCTGAAAAAAGTGTTACTATGAGTTTTCGTGTCCGCGGCAAGTTTTTCTTCATATTCTGTTTTAGCCTTCTTTATCAGTGCTTTGCATCTGGCTTGACAGTGCTTATATTGCTTCTTATTTTCTTCATTTGGATCCTTTTTCCATTTTTTGAAGGATGTTCTTTTGGCTCTAATAGCTTCTTTCACTTCACCTTTTAACCAAGCTGGCTGTCATTTTGCTCCATCTTTGTTAATACATGGAATGCATCTGGTCTGGGCTTCCATGATGGTATTTTTAAACAACGTCCACACCTGATTTATATTCCTAACCTTTGCGGACGATCCTTTCAGCTTCTTTTTAACCATTTTCCTCATTTTGTCAAAGTCGCCTTTGGAAAATTTAAAGCTGCTACAGTAGATTTCCTTAGTGGCTTCACTCCAGATATCATCTCAAGTTTGAATATGTTATGATCACTGTTTCCCAGTGGATCCAACACCGTTACCTCTCGCACTATGCCCTACATTCCACTAAGGATTAGATCCAAAATAGCTCCCCCTCTTGTCGATTCCTGGACCAGTTGCTCTCCCTGATGTAACATTTATCCAGTCAATTTTAGGATAATTGAAATCACCTATTATTATAATGTTGCCCAATTTGCCAGCTTCCCTAATTTCTGCGAACATATTTTCATCTGTCTGTTCGTTCTGTCCTACCCTTCACACCTGGAAGATCCCACGCTGCTATCTGTTTCATGTAGAATGTTTATTTTGTTTGACTCATTTCCCTCTTTAACATATAGCGCAACCCTCCCCACCAATTTGATCCACTCTATCATTGCATTATAATTTGTACCCTGCTAGCACAGTGTCCCATTGATTGTCCTCCTTCCACCAGGTCTCTGAAATGCCTATTATATCTACCTCTTCATTTATTGCTATATCTCCATTCTACTATCTTATTTTTAAGGCTTCTAGCATTTGTATATAGACATTTCAAATTGTCTTTTTTTCCTTGCATCTTCAGGCTGCTTTGAAGTTAATGGGGATAATTTGTATCCTTTACTCTGCGCTCCCATTGAACACTCCTGGCTTTCTTTCACCATTATTGAAACCTCTCTAACGGGATTCCCTAAAGATCCTGTTTCAATGGTATCCTTCAAGGATACTCCATTCCGAGCCATGTGCTCCTGGGCAACTGTCGGCTTCCTCTCCCCCACTTTAGTTTAAAAGCTGCTCTATCTCCTTTTTAAATGTTAGCATCAGCAGCCTGGTTCCATCCTGGTTAAGGTGGAACCCATCCTTTTGGATCAGGCTCTTCCTTCCCCAGAATGTTGCCCAGTTCCTAACAAATCTAAATCCCTCATCCCTGCACCATTGTCTCAATTATGCATTGAGACTGTGGAACTGTTCCTGCCTCTTGGGTCCTGTCTCCCTCAGCCCCTCCAAGCAGGGCCGGTCTTAGCAAGTACAGGGCCCTATGCAGACCAATTTGGTGGGGCCCCATCCTAGCCCCGCCTACCCTAGCTCCGCCCCACCCTAGCTCCGCCCCATTGATAAGATTATTCCATTTTTAGAACATTTTTTTATTTATGAAATTTCAAATAAAGACAAATGAAGCTAAACTTGTACAAAAAAACTGACTTAAATAATAAGCACAATGCTATCATGAAACCTCCCCTCCCCAGAAATTATTCAGTTCAAGTCCACTACAATTAGTAGTTCCAATTCTCATAACAAAGGAGAATAAAGGAGAAATATTAAGAAAAGATCCAGTACTTTCAAATTCCCCTATTACTCTGTAACCCATCAAACCAGAGAGGCAAGTAGCCACATCAGTTACTAAAATAGTTTGAACTGATTATACCTACTTTATATCAGATTTTGCTACTTTATGATTTCCATTCTCAGATTTTAGCTTAGTAATCTTTTCTTCCTGTGATTGCAGTCTAGCTTCCAAATGATTAATTCGAGGTGTGATATCATTAATTACTGGAAGCAGTGTTTTAGCTAAATCTGCTATTGCCATCCAAATTTTTATCAGGAGAAATATCTGCAGATCTATGTGAAAATAACCCAGATATGTTAGAAACAGCCTCTTCCAAGCCAGAAGATCTTACTTGCTCAGCTTCTCTAGCAACTAATGTTGTTGGGCCAAATCCCTCTCAGGGAGGCAGACATTTCCAACCCTTGCACCGTCCGCAAGCGTCGTTAGATGAGAGAGACACTTCTCCTGATCTCCTGCCTGCATGGAATCCGATTTCGATTTGGCATAAGTGCACAACTGTTGGCATCAGCAACGATGGCTCACCTCACGTCCTCACCACCTCCGACCAGGCTCCAGCTTTTCCTGCTCAGTGACTCCCGCCCTTGCGTCCGGAAACAGGAAATGCGTCCGGAAACAGGAAATACATCAGAAGGCGGGACTTGAGCGGGAAGCTGGAGCCTGGAGGTGAGCCGTCGCGCTGCAACTGTCTGTCGTTGCCATCGGGGGCAGGGCCGTCGCTGCCTGGGTTGGCTTGCTGGCATCGCTCAGTTAGTCGCCGGGGTCCGGGGACTCGGGAGCTGACGGCGGGCTCAGCAGGCCCAAGCCGGGGGTGGGTGCCGCGCCGGTGGTGGCGAGAGCGGAGTGGCCGAGCCGCGGGAATGGGGATCATCTCAGGCGACTAAGGCGAGTAGCGGCGGAGGTCGGAGCGGAGGCACGAGCGAGGCAGAGTTGAGGCGCTGTGCGGGGCCCCCTTAGGCGCGGGGCCCTATGCGGTCGCCTTGGTCGCCTCTGCCTAAGACCGGCCCTGCCTCCAAGTCTGCTACTCTAGACTCATTCTCTGAGAGCTAGGAGCTCTTTGCATCGAGCACACACATATAACCTCTCATCAACTAGGAGATAATTATACATGTGACACTCAGTGCAAAAGACTGGATAGTACCCCTCTTGCTGTTGGACTGCTGTCCACATCTTAATATTATAGAGTTGTTTAATTAAAACTTCTTACGGTACTAGGGATTTTCTCCTTCTTCCCTGTTTGGTTGTCAGAGAACAATATTTTGTGCCAGGTGAACTCTGCACAGAAAGGAGACCAGAAAGAGGGAATGAAGCCTCTGAAATCAGTGAATCAGTGTTCATACCACACCCCTCCCCTACACACTCTGACCTAATTGCATAAAAATGAGAAATTTTCAGCTGCCTGAGGGATGATTCAGCTTTACATTGCTCTGCTGTTTTTCCATAGACAGGGCACTGTGCACCCGATCTTGCACTAATACACAGGTTTCTGTAATCCAAATCTAACACCCCGTACAGAAATTTAACAACTCTTAGAGATTCCGCTCATCCCCTCCCCCACCCCCTAACCAGGTGAAGCATCCTAGGACAGCTCTGTAAAGGCAATTCTATAACTGACACCTGAATTTATGCAAAGGAACAGGAATATAACCTCTGCAGAATCAGCAAACACCACAAAGAACTGCAAAGGTGGTCCAAGGGAAGAGGAACAACCGATAGTGCAAACAGAATATTTTATTGAAGAAGGACCCAATTTGACCAAGGACAAAGCAGATTAAAAACAAATCGATTTTTCATGAAGAAGATTAGTTACTATGTTAAGTATGACATGAAAAATCAATTTGTTTTTACTCCACTGTGAGTGGAGGAGTAGCCTAGTGGTCAGTGCAGTGGACTTTGATCCTGGGGAACTGAGTTCAATTCCCACTGCAGCTGCTTGTGACTCTGGGCAAGTCACTTAATCTTCCATTGCCCCTGGTACAAAATAAGTACCTGAATATATACTGCTTTGAATGTAGTTGCAAAAACCTCAGAAAGGTGGTATATCAAGAACCCCATTTCCCTTCCCCTTTCCCTATTTGAGATTCTACATGGAATGTTATTCCATGTAGAAGCCTGCCCTTGCAGATCAAGCAACGCACGTTCTGTTTCTGTGAGTCTGACGTACGTCACAGAAGCTGCACGGCCGCATTGCTGCTCTGCAAGGGCAGGCTTCTACATGGAGTGTTGCTAGTGGAGGAGTAGCCTAGTGGTCAGTGCAGTGGACTTTGATCCTGGGGAACTGAGTTCAATTCCCACTGCAGCTACCTGTGACTCTGGGCAAGTCACTTAACCCTCCATTGCCCCTGGTACAAAATAAGTACCTGAATATATACTGCTTTGAATGTAGTTGCAAAAACCTCAGAAAAGCGGTGATTCAAGTCCGATTTCCCTTTCTCCCTGTCCCTTATGACATCACAATATCAGAAGTGAACCAAGTATCGGGCAATCAAGCCACTGTGACATCACTGATGAGGTGATGAGCTTGGCTTTTATTGGTGGAATGAGTGGAGGAGTAGCCTAGTGCAGTGGACTTTGATCCTGGGGAACTGAGTTCAAGTCCCACTGCAGCTCCTTGTGACTCACTTAACCCTCCATTGCCCCTGGTACAAAATAAGTACCTGTATATATGTAAACCACTTTGAATGTAGTTGCAAAGACCTCAGAAAGGCAGTACATCAAGTCCTATTTCCCTTTCCCTTATTTTTGTCCCTGTTAAAGAATCTGATGGTAATTGTGTATATATGTTTTTTAAATTATTGTTTGTATTTATGGTTTTATCTTTTCTGCCTTTATTTTTATGTGTTTGCAAGATTTTAATTTATACTTTGTTGTGTATTTATAGACCCTTGATGAAGACTATCACTGAAACGTAGCCAAGTTGGGTCCTTCCTTAATCAAATATTACGGGGCCTTTTATCAAGCGGCAATAGGACTACCATGTGGGTAGCACATGGCAGATTAGCTCTACCGCCGGGCATGCCAAGGATCCCGGAGGTAGTTCTGAGTTTGCATTCCCGGTGTTAATTGGGCAGCATGGGCACATTGCCGTGTGCTGCCTGATTACCACCGGGTTAGCACGTGAGCCCTTACCGCCTGCTAAACAGGTGGTGGTAAGGGCTGAGGCAGTAAATGGCAGCACACTAATTTTGATATTAGCTCATGACCATTAACAACTAAAAAAGAGTCTTCTTTCCCGCCATGGTAAGAAGTGGCCTGGTGTACAGCAGTCCCACGCACCGACACTACCCTGGGCTACTTTTTAACGCAGTTTGGTAAACAGGCCCCTCCCTGTGCTTGCACTAGTGGTTGTTCCTTTCACCTGAATTTAGATGCCAATAATGTGCCCAGTTTACAGAATACCAGAACTTACGGGCATGTTTGGTACCTGTAATTGGCAGCTATGTGTTTAAGAGCTTGACACTAATCTCTAAACAGTCCTCCCGCTATTCGGGAGGATTTGACCTGGCAGGAGAGGCTCTAGTTAAACCCCATTGAGTGACCTGGTACTGAGTGATATTAAGGAAAATGGAAAGGGACTTGATATACCACCACCTTTCTGCATTCAAAGCAGTTTACATAGTATATACAGGTACTTTTTTTGTACCTGGGGCAATGGAGGATTAAGTGACTTTGCCTAGAGTCACAAGGAGCTGCAGTGGGAATTGAACTCAGTTCCCCAGGATCAAAGTCCACTGCAGTAACCACTAGGCTACTCCTTCACTCAGCTGGTTAGTTTTGCTGAATATTGCTGCTAAGCAGCCATCTCCTATTCGGTTAGGTTAGGGGCAGGCTGGGGGTGGAGCATGATAGAGCGCATGCTTAGCCGGTTAGGCTGTCCTAACATTATGTGCTAAAGTTAACCAGGCATTGATCTTGAATCAAGTGGAGGAGTGGCCTAGTGGTTAGGGTGGTGGACTTTGGTCCTGAGGAATTGAGTTCGATTCCCACTTCAGGCACAGGCAGCTCCTTGTGACTCTGGGCAAGTCACTTAACCCTCCATTGCCCCATGTAAGCCGCATTGAGCCTGCCATGAGTGGGAAAGTGCGGGGTACAAATGTAACAAAAATAAATCAGTGGTGTTCTGTAGTTCACTGCCACCTGGGTCAGATTGCTGCTGCACGCACCCCCCTCTCCCGGCGTGACATGGCAACATGGCACCCCCCCTGTCCCAGTCCCCACCTGTCTACCAGCTTCGTTCACCCGGCGCCTCGCGTGACTCTGTGCTGCTGTAAAAGAAGAAAATCAGGTGGGACAGAGTGAGGGAAGGGCTGATGAGGCGATTTTCTTCTCTTACAGCAGCGCAGACGTGCCCACATCACACAGCTGACGGGTGGATGGAGCTGGTAGGGACTCGCTAGCAGAGTGCCCGCCCTTGCTACGCCACTGATCTGAATACCTGCTGGTGCCCAGTTAACTTCTGGGTGACTACTGATATTCAATGCTGGGAGCTGCACAAGGCCTGCATTGAATATCTGGGGTTGTGAGTAGCTCTGACACCACATACTGTCATGCAGTAGCGTATTTATTCCAGGCGTGTGTATTGTGTATGCACCCCCCCTCCCCGTCCGTCCGTACCTTAAAATCATCATCCTTCAGTTTTTGTCAGGGCAGCGACAGTGGCACTCATAGTGCAGGCCAGTGCTTAACATAGGCAGCCGAGAGACCTCGGTTTACACTTTTATAGCAGTAACCAGATTAATACATCACAAGACACCATGTATTTGTTATGGCACAACTCGGCCGCAGCTTTATTTATATACATACATCTTACACATGGGCATACCCAAGCCTCTCACAGCCTCAGGCTCAATGTCCATCTTCAGTCCGCCGTCCTAGCAAGACTGAGTCACCGTAACTTGAGCTCCCCGCCGTCTAGCAAGGGAGCTCCCCCCGTACTCGCAGCTCCCCAGCTGCCTATTTTACACCATCAGGCTTGGGTACCCCGCCAAAGCTGCGACAATATATCACATGTATAGTAACCTACAGTATTTGGGGGAGGGGGGGGGCTGGGGCACCTGAAGCCCGGATGCTAAAGAGGCTGTCCGGGCTCCTCCCCGGGGCTTTTAAGCCCCGTTTCCTCTCCTCCCTCTCGCAGCGGGGTGCCCCTCTTACGACGGGATCGAGCACACCTTGCTCCTCCCAGGGCGCCCCGCTGGCATGAACGCGCGTGCCCCCCTCGGTGCACGGCGCCATGTTATCTTCGGCTCCGTGCACCCGAGGGGGCACTACGCCTCTCCTTAACATAGGCAGCCGAGAGACCTCGGTTTACACTTTTATAGCAGTAACCAGATTAATACATCACAAGACACCATGTATTTGTTATGGCACAACTCGGCCGCAGCTTTATTTATATACATACATCTTACACATGGGCATACCCAAGCCTCTCACAGCCTCAGGCTCAATGTCCATCTTCAGTCCGCCGTCCTAGCAAGACTGAGTCACCGTAACTTGAGCTCCCCGCCGTCTAGCAAGGGAGCTCCCCCCGTACTCGCAGCTCCCTAGCTGCCTATTTTACACCATCAGGCTTGGGTACCCCGCCACCAGGCCGGGGTAGCATAGCTTGCCCCGGACCTCCCATCCTAGCCACTGCGGCCTGTTGTGCCATAAATATCTCTTCTAACACAGTCTGCAGGTCATTGTTCAATAGGTCATTTCCAATGGCAGATAGGTGCGTACCGTCCTTCCAGAATAATCCCTCGCATAATTCATCGGCCCATGTGTGTGTGATCTGGCTTCCGCCCCTGCCCGTTACCCCCGCTGCGATCTGCCTGTTCACTTTCTTTCTGGGCCTGCCCCATATCTTCCAGTGTCTGTGTCGCCATCTAGAGATTATATCAGACCATACAATGTGGGTATTGGGAAACATTTGCGAGATTAGTGATAAGTTTCGCTCGGCCACACGGACTAGATCGATGCATGGGAGTGTTCCTATGTCGTTTCCCCCTAGGTGAATGATTACAACTGCGGGTGAGGCCAGCACGTCGGCTTTGCGGCGGAGTAGTGGCACCAGCTGGGGCCATTTCATGCCTGGCACTCCCACCCAATGAATTCTCACTCCTCTTGTAGCCAAGCCTAAATGGGCGCCACCTGGTCTTGCCTCGGCTCTGCGCGCCGCCCACTTAATGAACGAGTGTCCCACAATCCACACGGTAGTAAGTCCTGCAATATAGAATAATGTGTATATTATATATATATAATGTGTATATTATACCTATAACTATAGAATACAGTGTATATTACATGCCCCCCGGAGGGCTCAGACTACCCAGTGACTTATCCCTTATGTAACCCCTGAAAGCGTCGGACTTCCATCTGCCTAATTTTTGAATGGATGTCGGTGGGAAGCCTAGCGCTGCTGCGCATGTGGCGGCTCCTATCCTAAATGAATGTGTTCCAAAGCTCTTTGGGTCGCGTCCCGTCTTCAGCAAGCACTTGCGCAACACCGCGGAGAATTGGAATAGTGTCAATGGGGATCTATCTTCGTGTACTAGCAAAGCTTCGCCACCTGTCGGCCTCATTGCTAGATACTGTCTGACATTTTTTACGGGACATGTCTCTAAACCGTCTACCTGGGTTAAGGTGACTGACTGCCCCCTACCCAGCTGGTCCGTCTTAGATCTGCGGATTACCATCCGCAATATATTGTCTGATATCTTGACCCCATCTAGTGGGAGGCCCGCTCTATTGGCGTCTTTTTTGGATGTAGCTACCAATTCGCACACCCTCAATGCCCCGAAGAATGCCAGTGTGAATGCTGCTCGGAAGAGCCGAGTCTCGAATTCTGATGTGCACAACGACTGCAGTGCACGCCAGATCTCCCCTAGCAAGTCGTGCGTGATTGGTAGTCTCCCATCGGGCCTAACGCCGCGTTCGCGCCGCCACCCTTCCAGCAATTTTTTGGCTAGAAACCTGTTTCTCGGGTCACCCCATCCCGCAATCTTGGAGAAGAATGAGAATGCGGTCAAGTGTCTGGCTACGGAACTGTGTGACCCTCCCGCCTTTTTTGCACTTATTATGTAGTCCGCAATCGCGCTGTCTGACACTGGTCCGTCTTGCCATCCCTGTGTGTTTAGGAAGGCGCTGACCCTCTGATAGCCTGCTGTGTAAGTTGCCCATGTTCGTGGTGCCAAGGATTGTTTCAACAATTGCCAGGCCTCGGGGCTCCGAACTTCCATAGGTAGTTGGGCACCGGCTCTCCCTCCGCCGCGGCTTGTGGCGCCATTTTCCGGAAATCTTCCCACTTTGAACGAGAAAGAGCGTCAGCAATTGGGTTACTAGCGCCTGGCACGTGTCTCGCGCGCAGCAATATATTATTGAATATGCACAGCATGACTAGCTCGCGCGCTAGGTCCACCACTTGCGGACAGCGTGCGTTTTGCCTATTTAATATGTCTACTACTGCCCTGTTATCTGACCAAAAAACTACCCTCTTGTTGCGCAATCTCTCTCTCCAAATAGCTACTGCCACTACTATCGGGAATAGCTCAAGGAATGTGATGTTTCTAATAATGGGGCGTTCTTTCCAATTCGGCGGCCATACGTCCGCGCACCATTCGCCCTGAAAGTATATCCCGAAACCGATGCTGCCAGCCGCATCTGTATACAGCTGCAAGTCGGTATTGGATATGGGGGCGTCTAGCCAGACTACTCTGCCATTGAAATCTCTCAGAAACGTGTTCCACACTCTAAGATCTTCTTTCATGGGCTTCGTCAGCCTGATATGGTGTGATGGTTTACGCACTGTTGACATCGAGCTGGATAACCTGCGCAGGAACGTTCGACCCATAACGATCACTCTGCAAGCAAAATTGAGGCTGCCCACTAATGATTGCATTTCACGCAGTGTGACCTTTTCCGTAGTCAACGCTCTCGATACGAGTGCTTTCAGCTTTTCAATCTTATCCCATGGGATTCGTGATACCATGCAACGGGAATCCAGCTCGATGCCCAGGAACTGCAGACATGTAGTTGGATCACATGTTTTTTCACTCGCTAGCGGTATACCGAATGATTTTGATATCTCACAGAATTGCGTAAGTGTGCTCTGACAAGCTAGGCTGGCCGCTGGACCGACAAATAGGAAGTCGTCCAGGTAATGTATGATGTTCTTTCTCCCCGAGGCTATCTCAACTACCCAATGCAAGAATGTGCTGAAGGTTTCGAATATAGAGCAGGACACCGAGCATCCCATGGGCATGCATTTGTCATAATAGTATTGCCCTTCGAACTTAAAACCCAGAATGGGGAAGTTGTCTGGGTGTACCGGTAATAGCCGGAATGCTGACTCGATGTCCGCTTTGGCCATGAGTGCTCCCTGTCCTGCTTTCCTCAGTAGTTGCACTGCCATGTCAAAGGTGGCATACTGCACTGAGCCAGCCTCGGGGGGCAGGGAATCGTTCACCGATCCACCCGCCGGATAAGATAGATTGTGTATGAGCCTATATTTTCCTGGCTCTTTTTTGGGAATGATTGCCAGGGGGGATACTATGAACCTTTCGAAAGGCTGGTGGCGAAAGGGGCCCGCCACTCTCCCTAAGCTCAGTTCCTTAGTAATGCGCGCTCTGGCTTCCAGCCTCAAGTGCATTACTGAGGGGGAGTTCCTAGCAATTCTCCCTTGTCGTGTGCCGTAGTATGGAATTCTAAATCCGTGTGCAAAACCCTCTTCGATATCTAATGCTTCCTTCCTGCGTGGGTATAATGCTAACCAAGGCTTCATGGCAGCTAGGTTAACCGGGGAAGGAGCTTTCACTCTGTTATGTGTGTCATATTTGGGCAGAGGTTCTATCAGGGGCTTTCTTAACGCATTTGCTGGCGGGGTGTGGTGCGCCGCATGCGGTACAGGCATGCTTGAATTTGCAGCTCGGTAAGGTACATGTGGCTCTGTTGAATTTCCAGCATGTTCCGTCATGTGAACCAGCTGCTCTCCCTGCTCCGTGTAACCCCCCAGGCCGAAAGGGTCTACTTTGTGTGCCAGCTACCACTCCTCTGTTAGTCATAGTGTGCATCCATAGGTCCGCGTCTTTCCACCCCCACCCCAATGTAGAGTCACCGTCCATCCTGTCTCTATATTCCTCATCATATTTTAGCCATCTGTACCCCTCGTAATCCCTATAGGCTAGCAATATGTTGTGTGCATATGCTAGCATCGGGCTAAATTGTTTGGGGTCGGCATGACCCGCGGCGTCTATTACCCTGATGAATGCCAGTATCCAGTTAAATATCGTTCTTGGTGTGCTGCTAACTCGTGTCACTGTATTTTCTTTCGCATCTTTCCTCCTTATCTTACTCTTCTTTCTCCCCTCTAGTACCTGAAACATATCAAAGTATTTTTTGTTCTTTATCTTTCTTTGGGTGGACTTGGGCACGAGCCTCCATATGTGCGGTAATGCTGCTAGGGGGGGTGGTCGCTCGTCCCTGGCTGCTGCTAATTCAGCGCTCTGCGCTTCGTCGTCCTCATCCGACGAAGAGGAAGATGAGGACGACGAACTCGAGCTGCTCTCTGTGTCGGAGTCTCCTCGTCTACTCTTTTTCTTTCCTTTCCCTTTCTTTTTCTTCTTCGGTTTTTTGTCAGTTGTATTCTTAACCACGCTAGCAAGCGCAACTTGTCCTGTGTTGTAGCCCTCTCTTTCGTTGTGTGCGCCCTGCTCCCCTACCATCGCTGCCTTGCTCCCTCCAGACAAACCCGCTCTATCCCCAGCATTCACCTCAATAGTTACATTCTCATGTGTGCTACCGGACGTACCTGCAGCGTCCGGTATCTGCGTTTCGTCTCTCCTAGCTGGTTCCTGTATCGGGTTACCCGATTTAGTGTCCTCGTGAATAGGGTCTGGTTTGCCCGAGGCTGCTGTGTGTTGGGCAGCACCTGTCGCCTGCCATGGCTGGTATGGGGGGGGGCCACAACCTGGCCACGCCCCATAGTATGGTGGCTGTTGGGGGTAGCCCCATCCCGTCCCATACGGCCATGGGGGCGCGATCGTGTGCTGCCCGTGCCCCGAGCTCCCCTTCGCCTGATCCGCTAAGTTCTGGGGCATTGCCCATCCAGGGAATGCTGGTGGGAATGGCCACATTCCTGAAGCGGCTGCCTCTTGTCTCGCCTTGGCTTTCTTTTTCTTGTCTTTCTTGGCCGCTATGGCGTCTTCGGTGGCGGCTGCTTTCTTGTTCGCTTGCTTCTTTTTGTCTGTAGTGCTCGGTGGTGGCGTCTCTGGTGCATCGTACCCCGTCTGCTCGTCTTCCCGCGTGGGTGACGCGCTGTGTCCATCCTCCGCTTTGCCTTCCTGTGCGGGACGGGTTTCAGTCGCTTCTATACCTGCTTCCATTCTGATGGGGGAGGGAATGCAAGGTGTCGACAGACAATGATCTAGATGGACTTAAAAGATAAAAGTTAATATCTGCCTCACTGGGGAATTACATAATTGCCTAGAGCCCCTGGCAAATCTTACGGCCAATGTCCTACGCCACCATTAGCTGCGTACCATACTTATAGGTTCTTATATCTTTATATTATTATTTTATTTTATATTATTTTATTTATTTATTTATTTTTATTTATTTATATATGTATTTTTTATATTCCCACTTCTGTTTTCTCTCATTAGGATTATCTGCCCTCACCAAGATGGCCGCCCTCTAATAATACTATAGACTCTCTGCTCTGCCCTATCCAAGATGGCCACCCCCAGTAGGAAAGCATGCTCTATCTAATATGGCTGCCCCCTGACAGCAGCATGCAGTACCTTAGATGGAAGTCTACCTTCTGCTCTAATGGCCCCGGACCTTCGAAAAGCAGCACAAGGTGCTGTAAATACGCCTCTTTTTTTTTTTTTTTTTTTTTTACTTACGATTTCGCAGGTCGCCCGGCTCTCTCCTCTCTGCGCTTTGGGGGGGGGGGGGGGGGGTTGGCTGTTCAAAACTTGCCGCTTCTCCGATCCACGCTGCAGGTTCTTTGGAGCGGTGCGAGGGCCTGGATCGCCGGTGCCTGGGATGGACGGTCGCAGAGCCTCACTCTTCCTCCGCGTCTTCTTGGGGCGGTACGAAGCGACTTCTATGGGCTGTCCGGGGCCTGAATCGCCGATCCCAGAAGTGAAAGCAACGCGGCAGAATTCACCGAGGTAGGCAGGCTCTTACAGTTGAACGCCGCCGCCGCTGTCCGAAGGTCTGCACCTGCAGCCTGGACGCACCTGAAGCACCTGAAGCCCGGACGCTAAAGAGGCTGTCCGGGCTCCTCCCCGGGGCTTTTAAGCCCCGTTTCCTCTCCTCCCTCTCGCAGCGGGGTGCCCCTCTTACGACGGGATCGAGCACACCTTGCTCCTCCCAGGGCGCCCCGCTGGCATGAACGCGCGTGCCCCCCTCGGTGCACGGCGCCATGTTATCTTCGGCTCCGTGCACCCGAGGGGGCACTACGCCTCTCCTGAAGCGTTGCTGTGTCCCATCCCCCTCCCATAGGAAGTCAATAGGACAAGGCAGCGGGTCTGTGCTTACAAAGTCTGCACATCACTTAGCTTCTTTAAACTTGGGGCCAGTGCAGAAACAGGTGGGGGTGGCAGCAGCAGCAGGCCTGGCAGGGGGGAAGACACTTACATGCGCCAGAGCGATGCCACCCCTTAAATTCTGCTACTTCAGGCAAAGACCTAATCTGCTTTGTGGCAGGGCCAGCCCTGTACATAACTCTATCACTGCACCTCACTCCTGCCCTAAAGCACTCCTTGCTACTCCAGGTTGCACGCAGCTCTGCTAATCCAGCTCATTCCTGTACCGCTGCACCCCAGTAAGGAGACCCCTCTACAAACAGCTCTGCCAATGCACCTCATTCCTATCCTGCAGCATCCTCTACTATTCCAGTGCAAAGATTGAAAGAAAGAAAGTCTGGCATGATGAGAAAGCTTATAGCTAAAGACCTCTCTGGGAGTGCATGCATGTGTGTGTGATGTGATGTCACATGCTTCTTGTATACCGCCAACTCCCACTTATCAGTAGTTCAAAGTGGTTAACAAAAACAATGCTACAACCCTAAAAAAAAAATCCCGTACAAATTAAGAAGTAAACCGTTTAAACAAAAAGGTCAAATTGTTCTGACTCAAAAAAATAACTGAAGGAACTTTGGAGCTCAATAGAATTGAAAGCCAGAACTGAGGGGCTTCATAGCAAAAAGGCTTCTCCAGGATCTGTTTATATCTAATGCCAGAAAAAGAAGGCATTAGCAGGCGAAAATGATCTCTAATTCTTGTTACTGCATGAAAAGATGGAAACATAACCAAATTGAGTATATAATTGGGAGATGACTTGTGTGTGTGTGTGTGTGTGTGTGTGTGTGTGTGTGTGTCTGTGTCTGTTCACGCTTTCCAAAAATACTAGGACTAGGGGGAATGCGATTAAACTACAGTGTAGTAAATTTAAAACAAATCGGAGAAAATGTTTCTTCACCCAACGTGTAATTAAACTCTGGAATTCATTGCCGGAAAATGTGGTGAAGGCGGTTAGCTTAGCAGAGTTTAAAAAAGGGTTGGACGGTTTCCTAAAGGACAAGTCCATAAACCGCTACTAAACGGACTTGGAAAAATCCAAAATCCCAGGAATAACATGTATAGAATGTTTGTACGTTTGGGAAGCTTGCCAGGTGCCCTTGGCCTGGATTGGCCGCTGTCGTGGACAAGATGCTGGGCTCGATGGACCCTTGGTCTTTTCCCAGTATGGCATTACTTATGTACTTATGTACTTATGTGAGACTGTGTGTGTTGTGAGTGGCATATGTAAGTGCAGGGAGTGGTGTTCCAGAGTTGGGTTATTGAAATGAAAACAATGAGCTGATTGATCTGGAAAGTAAGAAAAACAAGGAAGTAACTGGATTATTCCCATGAGCAAAGGAGAGTTACTCGAGGGGAGAGTCCTTGGAAAACATGTCCGAGCTGCAGGAAAGTATTTAGCCAGTGCCTGAAAATGTTGACCATTCAGGCTGGAACACTCCTAAGCACCATGCAGGAGCAATGTTTGATGTACATGTAGAAAGGGATTAACACTTACGTGGCAAAATCAATAATCTGGCACCTCATTATAGGCGCCACAAAGAAGGGCACTTAGTGCCAGTTCTATAATGACTTACAGTCATACCTAGAATATTAGCACAAAGCTAGGGTTACCATATGTCCGTTTTTACCCTCTTTTTGAGGATACTGTGGGGCGTCCGGACGGGTTATGCCAGCCTGCCCGTTTGTCTGGGTTTGCGGGCGGGCAGGTTGGCTTGCAGACGGGTTGGCCTCAGGGTGTCCTGTCCTCCCTTCTACCTTATAGTCATGCCCTGGAGGTCTAGTGGCACCGCTTCAGTATGGCCTTGCGAGACTTGTCAAATTGTCTGCAGATAGAACCTGTGCAGGACTTAAGAACGTAAGTATTGCCATAGGGGGCCAGACCGAAGGTCCATCAAGCCCAGCATCCTGTTTCCAACAGTGGCCAATCCAGTACCTGGCAAGATCCCCAAACAGTACAATACATTTTATGCTGCTTATCCTAGAAATAAACAGTGGATTTTCCTGAAGTCCATTTTAATAAAGGCTTATAGACTTTTCTTTAAGGATGCTATCCAAACCTTTTTTTTAAAACCCCGCTAAGCTAATTGCTTTTACTACATTCTCTGACAACGAATTCCAGAGTTTAATTAGACATTGAGTGAAGAAATATTTTCTCCGATTCGTTTTAAATTTACTACTTTCTAGCTTAATTGCGTGCCCCCTAGTCCTAGTATTTTTGGAAAGAGTAAACAAGCAATTCACGTCTACCATTCCACTCCACTCATTATTTTATACATCTCCCCTCAGCAGTCTTTTCTCCAGGCTAAAGAGCCCTAGCCACTTTGGCCTTTCCTCATAGGGAAGTTGTCCCCTCCCCTTTATCATTTTCGTCATCCTTCTCTGTACCTTTTCTAATTCCACTATATCTTGTTTGAGATGCAGTGACCAGAACTGCACACAATATTTGAGGTGCGGTTACACCATGGAGCAGTACAAAGGTATTATAACATCCTCATTTTTGCTTTCCACTAATCTGAAAGGGCACACCAGATGCACGTGGATTTCTACTAACGGCAGCTGGAGCTTGCACGCAGGTCTGAACATGCACACACACATCTGCACAAGTGCTGGAATGCTATTCGGCAACAAAATATCCACATATAGTTCTGAAAGAAAATTGTTTATGGACCATCAGATGGTGAGAGATAAAGCAAAGCGTGTTATAACCACACCTGTATTCCTCATCGATCCATTCTCATAACATGCACATAATCAGTTTCCAAATCTTTCAATTACAATACCTTCTCACGATATTTCCAATTTGAATCAGTACTTATTTTCAGATTCTTCATAAAATGGGCTTTTATTATTTCCAAGTAGCTTCCATACTCAGACCGCTTGCTTTCCAACACAGGTGCATCTCCTGTGTTTCGCATTTGCGAGTCAGGGAAACATATTAAAGCATACTCTATCTTCTTAGCACAAATATATTCTCATCTAGTGATGCAAAAAATATTTGCACCGTTTATGAGATTGTTTTTGCCCCAAATAGTATTCCAGCACATGTGCACTGCAAACAATGGGGCCCTATTACTAAGCCGTGTAAGCGTCTACGCTAGAGAATGACACGGGGACGGGGAACCGCAGTAACTGCAGGGATGGGGACGGGGACAGAGCTCGTGGTGATGGGGCACGGACAGATCCCACAGGGACGGGGACAGATCCCACAGGGACGGGGCGGGGATGGGGACAGAGCCCACAGGGACAGGGACAAACTTTGTCCCTGTGTCATTTTCTACTTTGAAGCCTGTTAATGAACTGGACTGTTATTTATGTTTAAGTGATGCCTACAAAGATATTTTGATTTTTTGGAAAAACAAGCAAACATACTGACCACAACTAGCAAAATTTGCATGGGGGATCCTGTGCATCCTGCTACCAGCACATCTTCTAAGAAGACAACTTCTATTCCAGGAAGGACTGTGGAAGACAGGAGAGCTAGATTGAATGACTTCTTATTTATCCACAGATTAAACAACCATAACAGTGCTTTATAGGGCATGTTTTTCCCCTCTAGGGCATATAAAACGGGTTGTATTTTATACCCTTGGACATTTTAACAGTGTGAATTAGGATTCCTTGGTGTAGTAGAAATCAGCTATTGTTGGGGTTGGAAGGGTAGAGGGTGGTGGTGGGAAGGAGGGTTATTATAGCTGTTCATTGTTATTATTGTTCTCTATTTGTAATTTATACACAAAAGTTGCATAGCATATTGTTCCTTTCTATTCTTTAATAAAAAGATTTAAATATAAAATCATAAGTGTTCAAGGCTTCTGCAGATAAGGGCAGATCCCACAGGGACGGGGTGGAGATGGGGACAGAACCTGCGGGGACGGAGCAGCGATGGAGACAGGGCCTGCGGGGACAGGGTGGAGACGGGGACAGAACCTGCGGGGATGGGTCAGGGACGGAGACGGGGACAAACTTTGTCCCCGTGTCATTGTCTAGTTTACGTGTGCCCAACACGTGCCAAAATGGAGTTACCGCCCGACTACTGCATGCCTCTTGCAGGAATTTCATTTTTGGCGTGAGTCCAATAACGCACATCTGAAAAATATTTTTTTTATTTTTGGGCGCGTGTAATGGACGCACGCCAAGTGGCGTTTGGAGCACATAGGTCATTACTGCCCGGTTACCGCATGAGTCTCTACCACTAGATCAATGGCTGGCGGTAAGGTCTCAGACCCAAAACAGACGCGCGGCAATTTTCATTATTGCTGCACATCCATTTTCGGAAAAAATAAAAAGCCTTTTTTACAGGCGCGCTGAAAAATGGATCTGTGTCGCACAAAACCCGCACCTACACTACCGCAAGCCATTTTTCAGCGCGCCTTTGTAAAAGGACCCCATACTGTATGGGCAACTCCTGGTGCCAGTATTCAATTCAGGAGCCCAGATACGGCCAGCATTGAATAGCCAGGGTTAATTTAGCCCACAGCTGTAAGCAGTGGCATAACTACGTGGGGCCACGGGGGCCTGGGCCCCCTTAGATGTGGCCCTGGACCCCCTACCGACGACCCTCTCGACCCACCCCTCCTGCTGCCGCCGTCGCCTACTTTTGCTGGTGGGGGACCCCAACCCCTGCCAGCTGAGGTCCTCTTCTTCCGGCGCAAGGCTTCGTTCTGTTTCTGTGAGTCTGACGTCCTGCCTTGCGCCGGAAGAAGAGGACCTCGGCTGGTGGGGGTTGGGGTCCCCTGCCAGCAAAGGTAGGCGGCAGCGGGGAAGGGTTGGCGGTGGGAGGGGGGGTTGAGAGGGTCTTCGGCATGGGGGGGGTCAAAGTTGTTGGTGGTGGCGGCGGCACCGGGGCGGGGGTCAGCAATGGCGGGGTGGGGTCGGTGGGGGGGCTTAAATGTGCCCCCTCACGTCGGGCTCTGGACCCCCCTCCCGCCGAAGTATGGCTACGCCCCTGGCTGTAAGTGACTTAAAAACCACTGACCCCGCGGTATGCTGGTGTCTAATGTCAGGCTTTGTGTAGGTTTAATTTCTGTAAACTCAAATAACTGTGATTGAAGATGCACTCACCCTGTGCTAGATCCTTGCAATGCCTACTGCATGGGCCCCAGAGTCAAGAAACAAGCAGGCTGATAATTTGAGGGGGTACAGGATTGAAGGAAGGGCTCTGGGAGAAGACTCCTAGGCAAAACTCCAGTCTCTTTGAATACATCAGCTGATTTTTCTCGGGTTGGGGGGGGGGGGGGGTTCTTTTCCTTCAGTTACAGAGTTACAGGCATTCTCTGCAATCTTTATCTAGTTCAGGGCCAGAAGAAATTCCTTTACAAAAACAGCTATTGAGAAAGCCCAGAGAGGGAGCCGATCCCAGCCTTCGGAAAGAACGGGTGTGTTTCTCTCCTGTGTGGTACACTCCTGTCTCCACATACTGTGCATTCTTCAGGCACTTGCCAAGAAATTCTCCTCTCTGTTTTCTGACCTTGGTATACCTTAGAAAGAAAAAGTTATTAAATAGCAAGCAAACAAAAAAGGGAATTTCCATTTCCATTGGTAGAGGAGTGAGGTAGCCGTGTTAGTCCACTCTTAAAGGTAATCAATAGAAATCAAACAAAATAAAACATGGAAAAGAAAATAAGATGATACCTTTTTTATTGGACATAACTTAATACATAGTAACATAGTAACATAGTAGATGATGGCAGAAAAAGACCTGCATGGTCCATCCAGTCTGCCCAACAAGATAAACTCATATGTGCTACTTTTTGTGTATACCCTACTTTGATTTGTACCTGTCCTTTTCAGGGCACAGACCATATAAGTCTGTCCAGCACTAGCCCCGCCTCCCAACCACCAGCCCCTCCTCCCAATCACCGGCTCTGGCACAGACCGTATAAGTCTGCCCAGCACTATCCCCGCCTCCCTACCACCAGCTCCGCCTCCCGATCTTGACTAAGCTCCTGAGGATCCATTCCTTCGGCACAGGATTCCTTTATGCTTATCCCACGCATGTTTGAATTCCGTTACCGTTTTCATTTGCACCACCTCCCGCGAGAGGGCATTCCAAGCATCCACTACTCTCTCCGTGAAAAAATACTTCCTGACATTTTTCTTCAGTCTGCCCCCCTTCAATCTCGTTTCATGTCCTCTCGTTCTACCATCTTCCCATTAGCTTTTGAAGGTTGCCCTTTTCCGATCTGACGAAGAAGGGCAACCTTCGAAAGCTAATCAAGAAATGTATTAAGTTATGTCCAATAAAAAAGGTATCATCTTATTTTCTTTTCCATGTTTTATTTTGTTTGATTTCTATAGATACTACATGGAATGTTGCTATTCCACTAGCAACATTCCATGTAGAAGTCAGCCCTTGTAGATCACCAATGTGGCCGCGCAGGCTTCTGCTTCTGTGAGTCTGACGTCCTGCACGTACGTGCAGGACGTCAGACTCACAGAAACAGAAGCCTGCGCAGCCTTCTACATGGAATGTTGCTAGTGGAATAGCAACATTCCATGTAGAATCTCCAATAGTAGCAACATTCCATGTAGAATCTCCAATGGTATCTATTTTACTGTCATAGTAATGCTTGAATGTTTTCACTTATATACACTGTCAGCTAGCACATTTGCTTATTTCCGATCTGACGAAGAAGGGCAACCTTCGAAAGCTAATCAAGAAATGTATTAAGTTATGTCCAATAAAAAAGGTATCATCTTATTTTCTTTTCCATGTTTTATTTTGTTTGATTTCTATTGATAACCATTTCCATTGGCTAACAGTAGATTTCTGACTAGTTTTGGGGGGCAGAAACTCCCTTCCATTGAACTTTTTGCTCATACTGTCCTGACCTGAGGAAGGGGGTTTAGCTCCTGAAAGCTAGTCAAAAAACCTACTAAGTCAGTCCAATGAAAAGGTATCAGGTTATATTCCTTTCTTTGTTCTCTAGTTATTTAAATTTTATTTCTAAACATTCAAATGGCCTTACACAGTAACATACCTTGAAATGAGGCTGGCAGCAGGTCTCATGAACAGGGCTGCAGAGAGACAAAGCCAGGTCATCGCTGCCCCCCCCCCCCCCCACTCGGGCCGCGGCTACTGTCGCCCCCTACTCAGGCTGACACCGCCCCCCCCCGCTCGGGCCGCCACTGGCCCCCACCCCCTACCTTCCTACGTCTGCTTCTCCCTCGATCTGTCACTCTCCTGCTCCTGTGTGCCGGGACCCAGGATTTCGTGTTAATATCACCCGGGTCCCGACACACAGGAGCAGAAGAGAGACAGACTTGGACGCCAGGGTCCCCCTTGGAGGGTAGGCCAGGGGAATCTTGCCCCCTTGCTTTCCTCTTGGCGGCCCTGCTCATGGATACTTCAGCCCTACTCTTGATCCCTAGATCCCTGCACCCTTCCTTTTCACTCAATCCCTTTCATTTCCTAACCTCCCTGAATTCTGGGTATAATAACTAGACTCGGAATCTTGGCCTACTTCTGATCTACTTCTGTTCTGATCCTCTTTTATAATTCCATAAGGATTAGACCCGATGGACTGTTGCCTCCTTCCTACAGGGGATTAAACCTCATGACATTCTCCTGGATAGTCTGGGGACACAAAAGGAATTAGAACTCATAGTTTATTTCCAGACAGCCAGGAGACACTGGGGATTAAACCTCACCACACATATACCTGTGCAGCCTGGAGGCAGGACTGCAGGTAGTGAATTCCTGCAGCAGGTCGGAACAGGTACAGGGAGGGAACCTGAGCTGGAGTCTCAGTTGCAGGCTTTTCACTTTTGTATTTGATTAACAAAGGAGAGCACATCTGGAATCCAGTTAGTGGAAGAGATTGGCACTAGATGAGGAGTCACCATTGTACCCCTCTCATCTCTCAGATTCAACAAATATTCTAGCCTACAAATTCGGAGATATGCAACACAGAAAGAGGTAAAAGAGAGAAAAACTGTAAAACACAGAAGAGGAATAAAAAGAGATAATTCCAGGACTCTGATTCTTTCTCTGTGTCTGTCAGTCTATGTCTTCCTATCTCTGTGTCATCGGGAAGGTGACTCAGATGGGCAGAGAGCAGAGGGGCTCCTATCCTAGCCTGCAGAGGCAGGCAAGATCCTTCTTCCTCATTCCCAGTTAAGACCCTCTCTTCTCCATTCCCTTCACCCTGTCCATTCCTGAAGTGCAGCCAGACACATTAATGCACACACATCACACTTAGGGTTACCATACGTCCGGTTTTACACGGACATGTCCTCTTTTTGAGGACATGACCGGGCAACTGAGCGGATTTTGCCAGCCTGCCCGCTTGTCCGGATTTGCGGACAAACGGGCAGGCTGGCGGGCGGGCAGGCCTAGTGGTGTCCTAGCCTCCCCTCCCCTTACCTTACTGTACTGCCTTGGTGGGTTCTTTCCTGCCCAGAGCGGCTGCAGACTGTCTCTTGCTGCCTCCAGTCCCGGTGCTGATTCAAAATGGCCGCCGAAAGTTGAAGCGGCAGCCTCGCGAGATTTCTGCAGAAGTCTTGCAAGGTCACTTTCCTGCCCCGAAGAGGTCACTAGACCACCAGGGCAGTACAGTAAGGTAAGGGGAGAGGAGGATACGACACCCTTAGTAGGTGTGACAGGGCGGGGTGGGGGTCTGAAGGGGCAGGGTGGGTATGGGGGGCTGGGCATGTGTCCTCTTTCTGGGGGGAGCAAATATGGTAACCCTAATCACACTTCCATACTGATGTATATTGCAGACACTCTCCTATACACAAACACACACACACACACATACATCTGCACTCTCTCTATGGTCATCACTTTTGTCATATGCCTCCTCTGGCTTCATTTATACCTGCCCACTTGATTTTAAGGGGTGGATATTTTTTTCCCTTTGGACAGAAACCAATAATAACAAAGCATAAGCAGCCTGCAGAGACTCAGTGATGAGGAAAGAGACATCAGGGGTTAATACTGAGTATAGGGGATTAGAGACCCAGAGGTAGCGGTGCTACGCAGACTACAGGGTGGGGGGTCACCTTAGCAATATAAGGGGAGCAGGGGCTGCTGCAGGGGTCAGGGACCCTGATTTCCACAGAGGGTCTCCCCAGTTGTACAAGGAGTGGGGCTTGTCCTGATTGTAGGGGATCGAGGAGCTAAATTCCATGTTGGATCTCCCCAGCAGTGCAGAGGTCCAGTGGATGAAGGTCTGTTTTCTTTCTCAGTTGATGGATATTTGGGATGTTCCATGCTGCTGTTATGGGGAATGGAATGTGTTGGAGAGATGCCTGCGGGGGATTCTCTCTGCCTGGTACTCTCTGAGCTCTGTTATCACATGTGTTTGACACAATCTCTGCTCAGTTACTGAGGTCCTTCTCTCAGCAGTTTCTCTCTCTCTCTCTCTCTCTCTGGGACCATCCCAAACAGTGGCATATTCCACACCAAAGAGTGAAATGTTTCAAGTGGAAGGGCATAATAGAAAGAGACACCTCCTCGCAGGATGCGAAGGGGTGGGGAAACCTGTATTATCGAAACAAGATGGGCATCCACCTTTTGTTTCGATAATACACTTGGGGACGCCCAAATCGATGGTTGACCTTAGAGATGGTCGTCCCCGATTTTCCGTGACAATGGAAACCGAGGACGCCCATCTCAGAAACAACCAAATCCAATCCATTTGGTCGTGGGAGAAGCCAGCATTCGTAATGCACTGATCTCCCTGACTTGCCAGGACACCAACCGGGTACAGGGGCACTGCAGTGGACTTCAGAAATTGCTCCAAGGTGCATAGCTCCCTTACCTTGCGTGCTGAGCCCCCCAAACACACCCAAAACCCATTCCCCACAACTGTACACCACTACTATAGCCCTTAGGGGTGAAGGGGGACACCTAGATGTGGGTACAGTGGGTTTCTGATGGGTTTTGAAGGGCTCACATTTACCACCACAAGTGTAACAGGTGGGGGGGGGGGGGGCCTGGGTCCACCTGCCTGAAGTGCACTGCACCCACTAAAACTGCTCCAGGGACCTACATACTGCTGCCATGGAGCTGGGTATGATATTTGAGGCTGGAATAGAGGCTGGAAAAAATATTTTTTAATGGTTTTTTTTAGGGTGGAGGGGGTTAGTGACCACTGGGGGAGTAAGGGGAGGTCATCCCCGATTCCCTCCAGTGGTCATCTGGTCAGTTCGGGCACCTTTTCTTGGCTTGGTCATAAGAAAAAAAGGACCAAGTAAAGTTGTCCAAGTGTTCGTCAGGGACGCCCTTCTTTTTTCCATTATGGGTTGAGGATGGCCATGTGTTAGGCATGCTCCAGTCCCGCCTTTGCTACGCCTCCGACACCCCCCCCCCCCCCCCCGTGAGCTTTGGTTGTCCCTGTGAAGGAAAGCAGTTGAGGACGCCCAATATCGGCTTTCGATTATGACGATTTGGGCGACCCTGTGAGAAGGACGCCCATCTTCTGATTTGTGTCGAAAGATGGGTGTCCTCTTTCGAAAATAAGCCTGATAGTGTGTCCATGGTATAAATTTAGAAACATTTAAAGTATCTTTGCAAAGCAGCTAAAAATGATACTCCCTGTTCTTTGGTGCCTCTGAATGGATAAAGACATTCAATATGAGGAATCTTGGCAAAGGATTTAGCCCTAAAACCCATGTTCTTAGAGTGAAAGCAGGACCTCGGACTGGGATATTTCAGAGAGAGTGCCTTCTTCCTTCTGTGTTTGAAGGGAAGAGACCAAAAGAGGGATGATACTTTTTTTTTAAGCATGGAGGACCTTAAATTGAGAATGATTTCTGGGATGTAAATAGTTTAAGAGCATAAGATTAGCCATACTGGGTCAGACTAGCCCACCATCTAGCCCAGTATTCTGTTTCTAACAGTGGCCAATCCAGGTTGTAAGGACCTGGCAGAAACCCAAATAGTAGTAACATTCCAAGCTACCAATCCCAGGGCAAGCAATGGCTTCCCCATGTCTATCACAATAGCAGACTATGGACTTTTCCTCCAGGAATTTGTCCAAACCTTTTTTAAACCCAGATGCGCTAACTGCTGTTACCACAACCTCTGGCAATGATTTCTAGAGCTTAACTATTAGTTGAGTGAAAAAAAATTACTCCTATTTGTTTTAAAAGTATTTCCATGTAACTTCATTGCGTGTCCCCCCCAGTCTTTGTACTTTTTGAAAGAGTAAAAAATCGATTCACGTTTACCCGTTCTACATCACTCAAGATTTTGTAGACCTGTCATATATCTCTCTTCTTTTTAACCATTTTCCTCGTTTTATCGTAGTCACCCTTTTGAAAATTAAATGATGCTACAGTCAATTTCCTTTGTGACTTCACTCCAGATATTAGCTCAAATTTGATCATGTTTTGATACTGGTTCCCAGCGGACCCTACCTCTCATACTATGCCCTGTATTCCAGGATCCTCAGGAGCTTAGTCAAGATCGGGAGGCGGGGCTGGTGGTTGGGAGGCAGGGATAGTGCTGGGCAGACTTATATGGTCTGTGCCAGAGCCGGTGGTTGGGAGGCGGGGATAGTGCTGGGCAGACTTATACGGTCTGTGCCAGAGCCGGTGGTGGGAGGCGGGGATAATGCTGGGCAGACTTATACGGTCTGTGCCCTGAAGAGCACAGGTACAAATCAAAGTAGGGTATACACAAAAAGCAGCAAATATGAGTTATCTTGTTGGGCAGACTGGATGGACCGTGCAGGTCTTTTTCTGCCGTCATCTACTATGTTACTATGCACTAGATCTAAAATAGATACCCCTCTTTGTCAGTTCCTGGACTAGTTGCTCCAAGAAGCAGTCATTTATTACATCTAGAAATTTTACCCCTCTAGCACTCACTGATGTAACATTTGTCTAGTCAGTATTGGGGTAATTGAAATCACTAACACAAAGAATCTGTAGAATTCAGAAGTCTGTACAGAAAACCACCACTTCTACACTAATATTCTGTATGAAAAGGAATGCCTCCAAAAAACATATCTATATAATAATTGGTCACTTTGCTTCCCTGGATGGTTGGCTGGCTGGCTGGGTTTGTAACAGCACGCTGACGTCAGCTCGCCTCCAGCGTTCCCTTCCCTCTCAGTGTCCCGCCCTCGCGGAAAGACGAAATGGTGTCAGAGGAGGACAGGACACTGAGAGGGAAGGCAAGGGAAGGCTGGAGGTGACGCAAACTGAGCCTGCCGCTGCTGTGACCTGAGGTAAGATGAACGGCTTAAAGGCAGGGCGGCAGGAAGGACAGTCACTGGCCATGGAGGGGAGGGGAGGGGAGGGTAGAATCGCTGGACATGGATGGGAGGGCAGGGCAGAGGAGAATCGCTGGACATGGATGGGATGGGAGGGCAGGGTAGGGCAGAGAAGAATCGCTGGACATTGACGGGATGGGAGGCTAGGGGAGAATCGCGGGACACGGGAGGGCAGGGCAGAGGAGAATCGCTGGACATGGAGGGGAGAATCGCGGGACATGGAGGGGAGGGGAGAATCGCGGGACATGGATTGGATTGGATGGGATGGGAGGGCAGGGTAGAAGAGAATCGCTGGACATGGATGGGAGGGGAGGGAAGAATTGATTGCTGGACATGGAGGGGAGGGGAGGGCAGAGGAGAGAGGAGAAATCGCTTACACGAGAGCTTCCTAGGGCCCGTTTCATTTTTCACGAAACAGGCTTTGTTGCATGTATATATATATATATATATATATAAAATACATGCTATATAATAAGTGGAGAAAAAAGACTTCAGTAAGAAAAGGAGACACACCTACTTGTAAGGCAAAACCTTCATTATAAAGGTGGCTCTTAGTAATCATCAGTTATAAAACAACTTTACTTATACTGCAATTTTGATATTCTTCTGTATGGCAAAAAAAACCTTTTCAGATACAGAATAAGCTTAGAAAATATTGAAAAAAATCAGTTGCCACAAATACTTGTACATAGTACTTATCTTAAAAATAAGCAGTCTATTCTCCATTTTGATGTAGTATAATCCTATGAAACCATTCAAATCCCAACAGGGGTTCCGTGTTTCACCACTCCAGGCTGCTTCAGGGGAAAATGCAGCTCCATGAACTGATTTTTTCTATATTTTCGAAGTATATTCTGTATCTGGAAAGTTTTTTTGCCATACGGAAGAAGGTTTTGTCTCCTTTTCTTACTGAGTCTTTTTACGCCACTTTATATAAATATTTTCTGGAGGCATTCCTTTTGATACAGAATTTTAGATTGTAAGCTCTTTGAGCAGGGACTGTCTTTCTTCTATGTTTGTGCAGTGCTGTGTACGCCTTGTAGCGCTATAGAAATGCTAAATAGTAGTAGTAGTAGAAGTGGTGGTTTTGTGTAGTAATTGAAATCACCCATTATTATACTTTTGCCCGATTTGTCAGCATCTCCTACTTAGGACCAGTGGCGTAGCTATATGGGGCCATGGGGGCCTGGCCCCCCCAAAAAATTTATTCCGGCCCCTGGTTTTGCTAGCGAGAGTCCCAGAAGCCTTGCCCAGCACCGGTCTCTGGCGCCACCGCGTTGCCTACCCTGCTGTCTCTTCCCCCTCACGTCCCGCATGGAGCGTGCAGGATATGAGGGTGACAAGAGAGCAGGGCAGGCAACGCGGCGGCGCTGGAGACTGGCGCTGGAGAAGGCTTCAGCTGGCAGGGGTTGGGGACCCCCGCCAGCCAAGGTATTTGGTGCAGCTTGCAACTGGGGGAGCGACAGGGTGGCAAGGCAGAGGGGGCATCAGACCAAATTGTGCCCCCCCCCACCTCAGGCTCTGGTCCCCTTCCACCGTGAGGTCTGGCTACACCCCTGCTTAGGACAGAACCAAAACCGGATTGCTATCTTCTAGACAGGCTACAAACCCTGATCTCTGAAACATCTAATTAAAGGGATTATGGATTTGATATGCCACCTTTCTCTGTTACAACCAAAGTGGTTTTACATATTATATACAGAAGGGGCGTAGCCAGGCACCCAATTTTAGGTGGGCTTGAGCCCCAAGAGGGTGAGGACAGGAACTTCACTCCTCATCTGGCATCTCTTAACTTCAGTCCCCCAATCCCTCCCCCCCCCCCACCCCCCTCCGGTACTTTTTAAAGCCTTCAGTGCTGGGCTGGCAGCGAGCAGTGACTCATACTGGCTTCTCACACTGGCCCTGAGCCTTCCTAGTTTTGCGGACAGGAAGCTGCATCAGAGGGAAGGCTTAAGACCACTATGAGCAGCTGGTATGAGTCACTACTCGCTGCCAGCCCAACACTGAAGGATTTAAAAGGTACTAGGGGGTTGGGGGAGAGAGTTAAGAGACACCGGATCACTGGGAGTCTTCAACTGGTGGAACTGGGGAATCCCTGCCAGCCACAAACCAGCTGTGCCACTGCTGGGTGGGCCTGAGTTCACTTGGGCCCACCTGTGGCCATGCCACTGATATACAGGTGCCTTCTCCATCCCAAGTGGGCTCACAATCTAAGTTTTTGTACCTGGGGCAATGAAGGGTTAAGAGATTTGCCCAGGATCACACAAGATGCCACAGTGGGAATTGAGCTCAGTTTCCCAAGTTCTCAACCCACTGCACTAACCATTAGGTTACTCCTCCATTCCAATTCACAAAGGAGTCCTGTAAAGTCTGTACAGCTTCGCTCTTTTGTTAATCAAATACAAAAAGAGAAGAGCATTCAACCTGGGCCCAGGCTCCCTCTACCAGTCCTGACTTGCCGCAGGAATTCACTCTTCCTGAAGTCCTGTTTCCAGGCAGAACAAGAGTCTAATCCACCGGTGTGTCTCGTGGCTGGTTGAGAGCACACTGAGGTCTAATCCCCAGTGTGTCTCCAAGTTGCTCAAGAGAATGCTATGAGGTCTAATCATGAGTGGGAACTTGCTACTCCCACACAGTGCTAGAAGGATTCCCATTTACTCAGCTTCCAACTGCACTGGAAGAATGTGACTGGGCGGTGTTCTGTTTGCTGGGGCTGTTGGATCAGAGTCCAGGGTTTTCTAAATCTGTCCTGGTCATCCCACCACCAGTGAGGCATCCAGAACTATGCATGCATTTAATTTCCATATACTGGATGTCCGAAGTATGCACATTTTTCTCCTGCATATTCATTGTGGATATCCTGAAAACCCAACTGGCTATAGTGTTACCAGGGCAGGTTTGGAAAGCCCTGTGATTGATTATAAAAATATGCCTGGCTTCCAACACATCTAAGAGGAAGCAGCTTTGAGCTCTTTCTAGCTACAGGATGGGGTTGGGGAGGGAGGGAGGGAGGTGACAGATGGAAATGAGGCAGCCATGGGCATAATCATATATAAGAAATCATATGAAGGGTTAATTCTGTTAAAAGCTTGGTATTTGAATTGAATTCTTATTTCAAATTTCAACTTTTTACTTTGCAACTAAAGTGAAGGTATGCCAGATGGTTCATATTATTTGAAAGTCTTGGCCGAGCTAAGGTTAGGAAAGGTCAGAGAAAGGAATTCCTTTCACCCTTGTGAATAATGAATGCTAGCAAACACATATGTATTTTATTATGAGCCAGATATATTGTAGTTTAAAATGCTTAGATAGAAAATACTATTTAGAAAGAGAGAGGCAATAGATTAGTATTTACAAGTTTTTGATAGGTAGGATATGTCTTATAAGAATGCTTATTTTAGAATATGTTTTATTCTCTGTAATTTCTATGTAGGATGTTTGTTCAACTCTGTGTTACTTTTAAAATGATCCTTTGTCTGCTGTTTAAGGCTGCAGTGAGGAGATCAACATGTGTTTGAGTTTTCTGTGGTCTTAGCTAGTTCTGTGTATGGAGCTGAGAGGTGAAAAGGTCAGAACTAGTCAGCTCTCTTCTCCTTGATTAATTATAGGTAAAATGCAGGAATGGTCTTGGAAGTAATAACCTGATATGTATGCTATTAATTAAGACTGACTTTTGACCTCTTTAATGAATGCCAGAGTTTAGTTAGCAGTTAGTATGAACCAGACTAGGGATATGAGAATAACCAATGTTAGATGGGGCCTCTTGGTCTCTAAGGGAATCCAGTCTAAGCTATAGATGAGACATCAATCATAATGAGGAATGTAAGAGACTGGAGACCAAATGTCTGGCTTGAGGGGCCCCAGGTCACAGGTCAGTTTAGGATGTCTGGAACCTATGTAACTGATATTTCAAAAGTAATGATTGGTTGAGGCAAGGTAGCCAATCAGTTTCTTAACCAATTGGGAGTAAAGGGGGCTAGGCTAGGAGGAGGGCTTAGGACCCTATTTAAGTGGGAGCAGAAGCAGTTTACGTCAGAAGGAGCTCAGAAGAAAGAGAAGGACAGAAGGAACAGACAGAAGAAGGAGACAAAGACACAGAGAGCTGAGAGAAAGACACAGAGAGCTGAGAGAAAGACACAGAGAGCTGAGAGAAAGACCCAGAGAGCTGAGAGAAAGACATAAAGAGCTAAGAGAAGAGAAGAGAGCTAGAACTGATGTCCTGCTTTGTTTGCTGGCAAATAAAGAAGATTACTCTCTCATTCTGGTGTGTGCTGTCTGACTCCTGAAGCATCACAAATTCCTATCTCAATTCCTGCAACAATTCTTGGTGGCAGCGGTGGGATCCTGAATCCTGCATTAATCCCAGCACCCAACTGACTGGAGAACATTCGCCGGGTATGTATTTTGTATTCTGTATTTTGTATTGTAATCCTAGCTAGGAAATTGTAAACCAGCCCCTCAAGAAAATTGAGGAAGGAGAATCTGATCAATTCTCAGCAAAGGCCCTAGTACCTTCTAGTCGCGGGGACTAGAAGCGAAAACGCTTGAGCTTATCTGTATTTGAGAAATCTGAAATTGTTGGGTGGGATTTTCTGTATGGAATGTGTGATGCGTGAATGATTAACTGAGTGCGGACTTCTTATAGCTGCATTTCCAATTAACGCGAGTTCAATTGGTCAGCAACGGAAGGAAGCGATTGTTGTCTGTCTACCTAGTGTCTCGAGAGTGCAGACCCCTTACTGCATTCTCAAAAACTCCCTCCCTTTTGTGTGTTGTAACTGTAAGCATTATGGGTGGGACATCATCTAGACAAATTGTTACCCCCCTAGATTGTATGCTTAGAAATTTTAAAAAAGGTTTTTTAATTAATGACTATGGACAGACTTTAAGCTCAGGTACTTTAAGAACCTTGTGTGAAGTAGAGTGGCCATCTATGGGAGTGGGGTGGCCCCCTAGTGGCAGCTTAGATATTGAAGTAATCCGGAAGGTCTACAGCATAGTTGTAGGAGAACCAGAATATTCTGAACAACTCCCTTATATAGATTCCTGGGACAGCCTTGTGACTGACCCTCCCTCCTGGTTGAAAACTTATATGGGATCCCCAGTAAAATTCATGTTAGGCCGTGTTCAAAGAAAGATTAGAAAATCTAAACTAGAAGAGGGAAAGAGCCCCAGGAAGCTTACCACCCAATCGGTGGCTTCCGCCCCTACCCTGTCTGAGAAACCCATACTCTCTGATGACCCCTCAGACCTTGAGCCACCACCTTATGGCCCATTGTTGGGGTTCCGTGCCACCCCCAGAGATCCACGCCGCCCAGCCCAAGCCTCTCCAGCACAGGCTTCTCCGGATAGTTCTTCCCCTCCTGTGCCAAACCTGCCACACCCTAGGTTGGACTTTTCACCTGGCCTCTACCCTTCTGTGCCACATCCTCCCCTGTTAACCTCTGTAGACCCACTTTGGGCTCCACTCCCTGACTCCTCAACTCCTGACAGCCCAGCCTCTCCCTCTAGTACCCCTACCCACTCATTAGGGGCCCGGCATCCCTTTCAATGGACTGAATCACCTGTGACCACCTCTCAGTCTATGAGTACCCCTCCCCATCCCTCAGGGGTTCAACACACCTCCACTGAATGGGTTAGACCCGCTGCAATTACCTTTGAGCATGATAGGAGGGTAGCTCCTAGCTCTACCTCAGGTTCCATTCCCACCTCCTCGAGGGTTCTGCCACTCCGACAGGTAACTACCACTCGACCGGATCCTAATAATCAGGGTCAGGTTATACAGGCACAGGCCTATCAGTATGTACCCTTCACAACCACTGATCTCCTGAATTGGAAGACGCATTACCCCTCTTATACTGAAAAGCCTCAGGCAGTGGTGGACCTAGTGACTAGCATTATGGCCACCCATAACCCAACCTGGACTGATTGTCAACAACTTCTCCTGACCCTCTTCACAACTGAGGAGAGGCGGAAGATTTTGCAAAATGCTGAGGCCATCACGCGAGAGCGTGTTCCCGACGGGACACAGGATCCAGAGGGATGGGTTAGAGCTCGGTTTCCTCGCGCAGCTCCAGCTTGGGATCCAAATGATGGGCAGCACTATGAACTGTTGTCTGGCTATTGCCGGGACTTACTGGAAGGTATGAGGAAAGGCATAAAGAGGCCCATTAATCTGGCAAAGGTCTCTGAAATTCTTCAAGGGGCAACTGAATCCCCTGGGGCCTTTCTAGAGCGACTAATTGAAGCCTACAGAACATACACCCCATTTGACCCTGAAGCCCAAGAAAACCAGAGAATGGTGAATAGCGCATTGGTGGCCCAGAGTATGCCAGATATCCGGAAGAAGTTGCAGCGTCAGGAGGGATTCGCAGGGATGAATACCACCCAGCTAATTGAGATCGCAACCAAGGTTTTCATTAATAGAGATCAGGAGGTGCGCCGAGAGGCTGACCGGAAGATGCAGAAGAAGGCCGACCTTTTAGCGGCAGCCATTACTAATTCCACCCTTAACCGAGGTCGACTTCTAGCTAATGGGAAGCCAAAGTGGGACCCCGGACCACCAGCCAGGCCCCGAGATTCCTTCAATCAATCCCGGCCAAGGGGGGAGAATCCCAGACCAAGATTGGAGAGGGATCAGTGTGCCTATTGTAAGGAAAGAGGGCACTGGAAAGATGAATGCCCCCAGAGGCGCCAGGGACTGAGAAGGGGACCAGGAGATCGAGGAAGCCGAGGCCGAGTTCGAGAGGGAAGATATGAGCCTCCTGAATCTGACATCATCGGGATAGCCGAGATGGCAGAATGGGACGAATAGGACAGACCGGGTTCCTACAAACTGGGCTCCCAGGAACCTATGGTCAAGTTAACTATAGGGAGCCGCTCAATTCCATTCATGATTGATACAGGAGCTGAACATTCTGTTGTGACGGAGCGATTAGCGCCTGTGTCTGGAAAAACTGTCCGAGTGGTGGGAGCCACGGGGGTGCAGAACCGGAGGCCTTTCCTGACAACCCGTAGATGCCAATTAGGCTCACACATAGTCACTCATGAATTCTTGTATATGCCAGACTGTCCAATCCCTTTGTTAGGTCGAGACCTGCTGTCCAAGCTTAGGGCCCAAATTTCCTTTGACTCTGATGGCCAGACTTCAGTCTCCTTTCGGCCCCCAACATCCAGCCCTAAGGGTATACTGAGTTTCTGCTGCCCTCTTGAAGAAGAATGGCGGCTGCATCAGTCGCATGGCCAAGTTGACCTACCCCTGGCAGACAGCTTTCAGGTCAGTGGGGTATGGGCAGAAGATAATCCCCCAGGGTTGGCCCGAAATATTCCTCCTGTACATGTAGACTTACTTCCAAGTGCCCGGCCAATCCATCTTCGCCAATACCCAATTCCCAGAAAGGCTCTGGAAGGGATTCAAGCACATTTGAATCGTCTGTTATCCCATGGAATTATTCGACCTTGCCAGTCTCCATGGAATACGCCACTATTGCCAGTTCAAAAGCCAGGGACTGAGGACTACCGGCCAGTCCAAGACTTACGAGTGGTCAACAAATCCACTATCTCATTACACCCTGTAGTGCCTAATCCATATGTCCTGCTAGGATTGATACCTTCTGGAGCTACCCATTTCACGACACTAGACCTAAAAGATGCCTTCTTTTGTATTCGGGTGGCCCCCGCCAGTCAATTGCTTTTTGCCTTTCAATGGGAAAACCCAGTAACAGGAAGGAAGCTTCAGTATACATGGACCCGCCTGCCACAGGGGTTCAAGAATTCCCCCACCATTTTTGGGACTGCCCTAGGACAAGACCTTAAGACTTTTAAATCTGAGCCTTCCAGGCGAGTTTTACTCCAGTATGTAGATGACCTCCTGATTGCAGCAGTGACCCAGGAAGAGTGTTTTGAGGCTACTAGAGAATTGCTGGAGCTACTCTTGGATGCAGGCTATAAGGTCTCACGCTCAAAGGCCCAACTCTGTCAGTCAGAAGTGAAGTATCTGGGCTTCTGTATTTCCCAGGGAAGTCGGAGACTGGATGCTAGTAGGAAGCAAGCGGTAGCTGCAATCCCCCAACCCAAGTCCAGAAGAGAAGTTAGGGAATTTCTGGGAGCAGCTGGATTCTGCAGAATTTGGATTCCAAATTTTGCATTGATGGCGAAACCCCTTTACCAAGCCACAAAGGGGGGTGAAAAGGAACCATTTGAATGGGGACCTACTGCTCAACAATCCTTCATTGCCATAAAGAAAGCCCTACTCCAAGCCCCTGCGTTAGGCCTTCCTGATGTGGAGAAACCTTTCTCATTGTATGTCCACGAGCGACAGGGGGTTGCTCTGGGTGTGCTGACCCAGATGATGGGATCCTGGCAGAGGCCTGTTGCATACCTGTCTAAACAGCTGGATGGAGTGGCTAAAGGATGGCCAGCCTGCATGAGGGCCATTGCAGCAACAGCCTTACTGGTCCAGGAAGCTGATAAGTTGACCTTGGGGCAAGAACTGGTTGTTAAAGTCCCCCACGCAGTTCTTACCCTCATGGAGTATAAGGGCAACCACTGGTTTACAAATAACCGCATGGTTAAGTACCAAGCTAGCTTGTGTGAGAATCCACGGATACACCTGGAAACAGTGGCTACATTCAATCCCGCCACTCTTTTGCCAGCATCTGAGGGACCACCGGATCATGACTGTATCCAAACTATGGATGAAGTGTATTCCAGTCGACCAGATCTTAAAGATGTTCCGTGGAGGGACCCAGATGTAATTTATTTCACAGATGGAAGCAGTTATGTGGAGAACTCCAAGCGATTGGCAGGCTATGCTGTGGTGACAGAGGACAAGGTGATAGAAGCAAGAGCCCTGCCCCAAGGAACTTCAGCCCAGAAAGCAGAACTTGTGGCCCTCATACGAGCTCTGGAGCTAGCAGCAGGACTGGTGACCAACATTTATACTGATTCTAAGTATGCTTTCACAACCCTACATGCTCATGGAGCTTTGTATAAGGAAAAGGGACTCATAAATGCTGCAGGCCAACCTGTTAAGTATGGACCCGAAATACTTCAGCTGCTAGAGGCTGTTTGGGCCCCCAAGAAGGTAGCTGTTATTCACTGTAGGGGACACCAAAGAATAGATACTCCAGTGGCCCGAGGGAACCGCCATGCTGATCGGGTGGCCAAGGAAGCTGCTCGAGGACCCCCAGCAAGTACTGTGACCCCCCTGTTCCAAATTCGACTGCAAGAATGGACGCCTATGTATACCCAAATGGAAGAGAAATGGGCTCAAGAAGAAGGTGCAGTAAGGAGACCTGATGGCTGGTTACATCTCCCTGATACCAGAGTTCTGGTGCCACGCCACCTAGCTTGGCCTGTAGTGTCTCAAGCTCATGACCTATCACACTTAGGGAAAACAGCACTAGCCCGTCTACTCAGTCGAGTAGTGGTGCTGGAAGGATTGGATAGTCTGGTTGCCACTGCCTCTGCCCGATGTACTCTCTGTGCCCAGAATAATGCTCGTCAGGGACCCCGTATTCCACCAGGAGTTCAGTCTAGAGGTCTAACACCCTTTGAGTCCCTAGTTATAGACTTCACAGAAATGCCCAGGAGTGGTAGGTTCCGATACCTCTTAGTCATGGTCTGTACCTTTTCTGGGTGGGTGGAAGCATATCCTACAGTCACTGAGAAAGCCACAGAAGTAGCTCGAGCCCTCCTTAGGGATGTCATCCCCAGGTATGGACTGCCCCTTGCCATAGGTTCAGATAATGGTCCCGCCTTTGTTGAAGCTACACTTCAGGCCCTGTCCCGCGCATTGCGCATTACCTGGAAATTGCATTGTGCCTATCGTCCCCAGAGTTCAGGGCAGGTTGAGCGAGCAAACAGAACCTTGAAAAATAGCCTAGCAAAGATTTGTCAGGAAACCCAATTGAAATGGCCACAGGCATTGCCACTAGCCCTCTTTCGCCTCCGATGCACCCCAACTAAAGGAACAGCCCTCTCTCCCTTTGAAATTGTGTATGGGAAGCCCCCAGCCATTTTACAGGGAATTAAGGGAGACATAGGGATTTTAGGGTCTACCCAGGTGCAGGAGCAGGTAGCCCTCTTGGGGAAGATAATTTCTGAGCTTCAGTCTTATGTGAGAGAAATAAACCCTGTCCCCTTCCAGGCTCAGGTACATTCCTTCCTGCCAGGGGATAGAGTTTGGGTGAAAGACTGGAAGCTCCAGCCTTTGGGGCCCCGATGGAAAGGACCTTTTACTGTTTTGCTTTCTACCCCTGCAGCTGTGAAGGTCGCAGGGATAACTCCATGGGTCCATTGGTCTCGAATTAAGTCTGCTGACCAGACTGAGCCCAGCACGGATCAGACGGAGCCTAAACAGTGGAGAGCAGAAAGAGATCCAGCGGAGCCATTGAAGTTGCGCTTGACCCGAACCAAAGAATCTACTAGCTGAAAAGAAGGGTCAACTGCATACTGCAGGAGCGGCTGAACTTCGGCTTCATACTGAGACTCTTTCTGTCCAGATTCTGGCTTTCTTGGAATTTGAAAGCTTGATCCTTATCAGTTGAGGGTCTATCCCAACTGGTATAAGAACTCAAAGACTGAGAACATTATATGAGAGTAATCTGTGATTAGCACAGACTGTTGAAATATTATTGCTTAATTAGTTTGCTGTATTTGTTTTAGATTAAGAAGAAAGAAAATGTTAGTAATTTGGATGCTTTTGTTGTTTTCTACTCCTTGCCTCCTTGTTCCTAATACCCCAACTCGCTCCAACCTTTGGTTACACTCAGTCCAGGAACTAATTAGCCAGGCAAAGATTACTTCCCCTTGTATTGTGTGTTCCCGATTTTCTCCTTATACTACAGATGTCCCAGCTGTTCCTGTCCCTGTGCAACTCCCAGCTCTTATACCTCCCTACTTTTCGAGTTCAGGTCCTTGGAGCCAGGATTATACTTGGTGGTCCTTTTATAATGCTACTTCCCCCTCTGAATCTTCTCTAAGGCCAGTTTTTACGTCTCCCTATCCAGCTTCTGGAGTGTTTTGTTTAACAAGAAGCATCTCAACTGTTCTTCCCATTCCCTGTAACTATACTAATGTTCTCCTAGAGAAGGAGGAACCTGTGTGGGTAGTTTCTCCAGGTACTCCTATGTGCCCTACTACCATACCTGTAGATTATGACCAAGGTGATTATCTGGCTCCTAACTATACTACTGAGAAGACTATAGTGTCCCATCCTATTTTCTACTTTCATAAGTCCCCGGGGGATGAAGGGGTTGCATCATATGAGCGGTCTGTTACAATTGGGGATTGGCACCTATGGTGTGCAAAGTCTCCATTTCTTCTTCGTTCCCCCTGGGATAGGGGCTCGCATTATGGGCATCCTAATCTCCATCCTGTGCCTACATTTATTGGGAACTTTCGTCGCCCTCTCCTTGGTCATTACTGGCTCTGTGATAATGTCCTCCACATGATTCTTCCCTCCACATATGATTTTTGTGTATTGGTAACCTTGAATTATTTTCCTAAAGTTATTCCTCTTAAGCCACTATCCCCGCACCGCTCTAAGCGGGAGGCTTTGTCCTTACCCTCCTCCGTTGCCACAGAGGATGAGGCGATTGAATTAGCCCTCCAGTATATTAATTCTACTTATCCTCTGACTAAAAAGAGACTTGTAGCCCTTTCTGCCACGGCCTGGATTCCAATTGGAGGCCCGGTAGCGGGTATTACTGAACTAGGTATGGCTACCCGGAGACTTCAATCCCTACTCCATGTTTTAGTTCATGAGCTGAACGTGGTAGTCAATGCATTGCAGGATCAAATTAATGAATTAAGTATAGTTTCTAGATATAACCGTATGGGCCTTGACTATCTCTTTGCAGCTCAGGGTGGCCTCTGCACAGTGCTAAATTCTTCAGAGTGCTGTACTATTGTCATAAATAGGACGCATGTAGTTAGGCATGCCATGGATAAAGTCCTACAGTTGGCTAGCCTTAATGTGGAGGATTACCGAGGAGGATTAGACCTTACCTCCTGGTGGTGGTCATTGACCTCCTGGATACGTCCCTTGTTCATTTCCCTAATAGTCTTAGTTTTAGCAGGGTTTTTGTTTTGTTTCTTGGCCTCATGTGCTTCGGCAGTATGCCGTCGGACCTTAACAAGTAGGGTAATGGTAATTCACAAGTCTATTCCTAGTTAGGATCACTATAGTCTCCAGAGTTTGAGATGTGAGACTTATCTCTGCATAAGCTGATTTTAGTCTCAAAGGGGGGAATGAGGCAGCCATGGGCATAATCATATATAAGAAATCATATGAAGGGTTAATTCTGTTAAAAGCTTGGTATTTGAATTGAATTCTTATTTCAAATTTCAACTTTTTACTTTGCAACTAAAGTGAAGGTATGCCAGATGGTTCATATTATTTGAAAGTCTTGGCCGAGCTAAGGTTAGGAAAGGTCAGAGAAAGGAATTCCTTTCACCCTTGTGAATAATGAATGCTAGCAAACACATATGTATTTTATTATGAGCCAGATATATTGTAGTTTAAAATGCTTAGATAGAAAATACTATTTAGAAAGAGAGAGGCAATAGATTAGTATTTACAAGTTTTTGATAGGTAGGATATGTCTTATAAGAATGCTTATTTTAGAATATGTTTTATTCTCTGTAATTTCTATGTAGGATGTTTGTTCAACTCTGTGTTACTTTTAAAATGATCCTTTGTCTGCTGTTTAAGGCTGCAGTGAGGAGATCAACATGTGTTTTGAGTTTTCTGTGGTCTTAGCTAGTTCTGTGTATGGAGCTGAGAGGTGAAAAAGGTCAGAACTAGTCAGCTCTCTTCTCCTTGATTAATTATAGGTAAAATGCAGGAATGGTCTTGGAAGTAATAACCTGATATGTATGCTATTAATTAAGACTGACTTTTGACCTCTTTAATGAATGCCAGAGTTTAGTTAGCAGTTAGTATGAACCAGACTAGGGATATGAGAATAACCAATGTTAGATGGGGCCTCTTGGTCTCTAAGGGAATCCAGTCTAAGCTATAGATGAGACATCAATCATAATGAGGAATGTAAGAGACTGGAGACCAAATGTCTGGCTTGAGGGGCCCCAGGTCACAGGTCAGTTTAGGATGTCTGGAACCTATGTAACTGATATTTCAAAAGTAATGATTGGTTGAGGCAAGGTAGCCAATCAGTTTCTTAACCAATTGGGAGTAAAGGGGGCTAGGCTAGGAGGAGGGCTTAGGACCCTATTTAAGTGGGAGCAGAAGCAGTTTACGTCAGAAGGAGCTCAGAAGAAAGAGAAGGACAGAAGGAACAGACAGAAGAAGGAGACAAAGACACAGAGAGCTGAGAGAAAGACACAGAGAGCTGAGAGAAAGACACAGAGAGCTGAGAGAAAGACCCAGAGAGCTGAGAGAAAGACATAAAGAGCTAAGAGAAGAGAAGAGAGCTAGAACTGATGTCCTGCTTTGTTTGCTGGCAAATAAAGAAGATTACTCTCTCATTCTGGTGTGTGCTGTCTGACTCCTGAAGCATCACAAATTCCTATCTCAATTCCTGCAACAGAAAAAGTCGGGACTGTGCCACTGCCAAGGAGGGAACAGGAATGGCAATAAATGTGTGTGTGTGTGTGCGCGCGCGCATGTTTCACGAGTGTGCAGGGGTGCTTTGTGTGTATCCTAGGAGTGCGTAAAGGGATTGTGTGTGTGTGTGTGTGTGTGTGTGTGTGTGAGTGTGTGTTTAATCTGTAAGTAAATAAAAGGAGAGAGACAAAACTCTACCAGCAGAAGGGCAGCAGCAACCAGTGTTGATGACCGAGGACCAGGGTGTAGCCATGTCAAGTCCTTCTTAAAGGTCATGTATTTTAATGCATGATTTAAATTAACTTGCTTAATAAAGGTTTTTAAGCAATAATCTTGGCTACACCCTGGTCCTTGGTCATCTCCATTGTTTGGTTGCTGCTGTAATCTGGAAGTTTTCAGAGGAGATAGGTGTATGTCTCTGTTGACAACACCCTCATCCTCCCCGTCTCTTCAGCCCGCAATCTCTGAGTCATTTTCGACTCCTCCCTCTCCTTCTCTGCCCATATCCAGCAGACAGCTAAGACCTGTCGCTTCTTCCTCTATAATATTAGCAAAATTTGCCCATTCCTCTCTGAACAGACCACCCGAACCCTCATCCACTTGCTCGTTACCTCTCGTCTTGACTATTGCAACCTTCTCCTCGCTGGCCTCCCGCTTAGCCACCTATCCCCCCTTCAATCTGTCCAAAATTCCGCCGCACGCCTTATCTACCGCGTGAACCCGATACTCTCATATCACCCCTCTCCTCAAGTCGCTTCACTGGCTCCCGATCCGCTACCGTATACAATTCAAGCTTCTCCTACTGACCTTCAAGTGCACTCAATCTGCAGCCCCCCTTTACCTCTCTACCCTCCTCTCCTCGTATGTTCCCACCCGTAACCTCCACTCTCAGAACAAATCACTCCTATCTGTACCCTTCTCCACCACCGCTAACTCCAGACTCCGCCCCTTCTGCCTCGCATCACCTTATGCCTGGAACAGACTTCCCGAGCCCATACGCCATGCGCCCTCCCTGCCCATCTTCAAGTCCTTACTCAAAGCCCATCTCTTCTCCCTTGCTTTTGGCGCCTAACCACCTTCCCCATTCATGATACCTACACTGACTACAAAGTTTGTTACCTTTAGATTGTAAGCTCTCTTGAGCAGGGACTGTCCTTCCCATGTTTAAACTTGTACAGCGCTGCGTAACCCTGGCAGTGCTATAGAAATGCTAAGTAGTAGTAGTAGTAGTAAATACTATATGGGAATGCATAGGGGGTGTGTGCAGTGATCTGGGACCCTGGGCAGTAAAGTTCATTGGACCTCCCCTGGCCGCTGGCCGCCGCCCCACCACCATCTTGCTGCTGCACCCCTCCCCCACACTACAGCCCCATCTACTGCCACAGCTGCCACCCCCTTCCTGCACACTACAGTCCCCCGAGCCTCAATCTTTCCTGCACGCTATCGCTATTCTGCCTGGCACCACCGTGTTTTCAAAATGGGTGCTGAGACTTCCTGTGGTAGTCTCACAGGTCTTGACAGTCTCACGAGAGTGCCGCAGGTAGTCTCGGAAGCCATTTTTAAAACACAGTAGTGCCGGGCAGATTAGCGGCAGCGGGCAGGAAAGAGTGTTGTTCTTTCCTGCCCCCACAGAGGCCATTAGACCACCAGTGCCTCTCAAAGTTGCTTCTAAATTTACTACTTTGTAGCTTCATTGCATGTTCCCTAGTATTTTTGGAAAGAGTAAACAAGCGATTCACGTCTACCCGTTCCACTCCACTCATTAATTTATTTACCTCTATCATAGCTCCCCTTAGCCATCTGA
Organism: Microcaecilia unicolor; assembly: GCF_901765095.1. Lineage (NCBI taxonomy): Eukaryota > Metazoa > Chordata > Amphibia > Gymnophiona > Siphonopidae > Microcaecilia > Microcaecilia unicolor. The sequence continues at coordinate 175,525,113 of NC_044041.1, read as the reverse complement.
GGTGGTTCTTAGCATCAACAACCTGCATGGGAGTAGATTCTATATATCATGCCCAGGGGCGTAGCCAGACCTCGGCGGGAGGGGGGCCAGAGCCCGAGGTGGGGGGCACTGTTTAGCCGCTTCCCCCCACCGCCAAACCCCTCCCCCCCGCCGCCGCGTCAGTTACCTTGTTTGCTGGTGGGGGGTCCCCAATCCCCACCAGCCGGTCTTCTTCAGCGCCAGTCGACTCCGGCACCTGTGCAGGATGTAAGGCGTCAGAAACAGATGATCACACAACGAAGGCGCCAGAGTCGACCAGCGCTGAAGAAGACTCTTCGGCTGGTGGGGATTGGGGACACCCGCCAGCAAACAAGGTACCTGATGCGGTGGGGGCGGCGGGGCGGGCAGCAGCGGTCAAATGTAGAGGGGGCCAGGGTGTAATCTGTGGGGGCCTATGCCCCCATGGCCCCACGTAGCTACGCCCATGATCATGCCTATAAAATTGGTGCCAAAATGAAATATGCCTTGTTATATTCTATAAAGTACACCTGTAGAATAAGCTTAAATTTCAATGCAGTTTATAGAATAAACCGGGCGCCCGTCTGTGCGACTAAATTTAGTTGCGGACAGTTACACCAAATAAAACTTGGTTTACATGCCAACTCCTAAATTACACGCGGACCAGGTGTATTCTATAACAATACACATAGATTTTAGAAATGCCCACGAACCGCCCATTCCATGCCCATGGCCACCCCCCCCTTTTCAACTATACAACTTAGAATTTATATGCATCACGTTATAGAATACGCTTAGACAGTTCTGCACATAAATTCTAATTCATACCAATTAGTGTCAATAATTGCTTGTTAAGTGGCCAATATCCTTCGCTGATTAGCTTGTTAATTAAGTTGCAGGCGCAAATCCAGAATACGAATGGATTTGCGCATGCAAGGGGATAGTGCACAACTGCAAGGGGGCGTACTCATGGGTGGAACATAGGCGAGTCCCACACTTACGCGTGTAACTTATAGAATGCGTTCTTATGCACCTAGACTACTGCAACGCGCTCTACTCAGGTTGCAAAGAGCAAATCATAAAGAGACTCCAAACAGTCCAGAATACAGCAGCCAGACTCATTTTCAGGAAACCAAGATATGAAAGAGCCTCTACTACAAGCACTACACTGGCTCCTAATCAAAGCTCGCATAATCTTCAAACTCTGTACCATGGTCTGGCTCATTGAAGTGCCTGCTTACCTATCAGACATGATCATCCTACCCCTGAAGAACACACTAAAAGAGGCAAGGAATTACTTGACCCCTCACTACCTCCTACCCCAGCTGCCACGAACTCGTCTACAAATCCGTTCACGAATTTCCCCTACTTAAGCTCCAAGATGCGGAATGCCCTACCAAAATCTTTAATAACACCGCACATTATGTTTAGGAAACACCTCAAGACCTTCCTATTCAAGAAATTCCTACCCACAGACATCAGAATCGAACCAACCTCACTCCACAACTAACCACGCAGAATTGACGGATTACAACCATATAAGAACTTATTCCCTATCCCTTGCCGCCTCCCCTTCTATGCTATTGAATCGCTCACAATGATTACCTACTGTTCAGCCCACCTGTAACTCTATTGATCGTCTTAAGTGTAACGATTTACCCCTGTACATCCACAATGTAACTCTCTACATCTTCTTTTGTAAGCCACATTGAACCAAACATGTTTGGAAAATGTGGGATATAAATGCTGCTATGATAATAATAATAATAATAAAGTGCAACACTTACCCCGCCCACATTTACGCCTGCCTTTTAAATGGCGCAAGTGATGGCACCTAAATGTTCTATTCTGTCATGGAATCTGGGCACCCGGATGATGTTATAGAATTCGCGCTCAGGACCCTGCATTTTAGTGCCCAAATTTGGGCAACCTTGGTAGAATTGCCCCCTTTTCCCCTCATTCCATAATCGTGTGCACAAATTTTCACGCCTTGGGCCAGATTCTATATGTGGCGCCAAAAGAAATCACCGCCGAAAAAACCCCACGCTTAGTGCTATTCCATAAACCTCGCCTAAAGTTAGGAGCGGTTTATACAATACACGTAGCGGTCGTGCCGCGACTAAAGCTTAGGCACAGACATTTACGCCAACTAAAACCTGGTGTAAATGGCTATGTCTTATTTAGGCGCAGATCGGGCATATTCTGTAACAGCGCGTGTAATTTTCAGGAATGCCCATGCCCCTCCCATGCCCACGCCCCTTTTGTGATCTACGCATTAGAATTTGTGTGCACCACTTTACAAGGTATGCTTAGAAAGTTGCATGCCAAAATTCTAATTAGTGCCAATTAGTGCTAATTGTTATTGGCCAATTATTGGTGCTGAATAACGTGTTAAATAATTAAGTCGTGCGCGCAAATCGGCTATGTATGCAGATTTGTCTGCACAACTTTACACACTGTTTATAGAATCTGGGGGCTTGTGCACAATTTTGCACACCTAGGTTATAGAATACTAGCAGTTATGCACGTGACACCATTAATTAGGCCTTATTTGGCTCTAACGATCAATAATTGGGATTAATGCGTGTAACTGCACTTAGTCCCTATTCTATTTATGTCTTGCGCAATTGCAAGGGGGCATGCACATGGGATTGGCATGGGTGGGGCCAGTGGCATAACTACAGTAGGCCATGGGGGGCCTGGGCCCCCCCAAAATAGATCCAGGGCCCCCGGTTTGGCTGGCGGGGGTCCCCAACTCCCACCAGCTGAAGCGTTTCTCCTGCCTGCCCTGCTTCCTTCTTGTCGCGTGCATGTTTGATTATAGAGAAACTAAGCATGCGTTTAGGCGCATTCATTTACCCCTGCTAATGACATAGCTCAAATGTTTGTGCCAACTTACACTAGTATTCTAGAATGACAATTATGTGCATAATTTTTGTGACAGAATTCACACTTAGTGCGAGATAGGTTGGTGCCTAACTTTAGGTGACCTTTCTTGAATTGACTCCTTCCCCCAAATTCTATATATGGCACTCAAAATTGTGCGTGCAATTTAATTGAGTATCAAGCCTATTAGTGCCAATAATTGGACACTAACAATTAATTATTGATGTTAAATGGCAACCACTTGGATTTACATGCGCATCTTTCTGGGTGCTATGCTATAAAGATGCGCGTGTAAATTTTTGAGCTTGCAGCTGAAAAGGGGTTGTGGCCATGGAAGGGGGTAGGTACATGGTCAAATTAGCCCTGACAAAAAGGCTCCAACACAAAATAGCCCCCCCCCCCCGCCCAAAAAAAAAAACAGACAAAAAGTCCCCTGAGAAATCAGGCCATGACAAAAGGGCCTGCCCATAATTTGGACCCCAACAAATAAGCCCCCTGACAAAGGGGCCCATCTCTGAGTATTTTACCGGTTCTCCTCCTGCTCCTGCAACTGTGTGTCTTTCTGAGTCCCGCTGCTGCTCTGAGCCGAGGTATGTCTTCCTTTTGCCACCCCAATTTTAGTGCTTACTGACCGGAATGTCTCCCTCTTCCTGTTGCATGCCCTGCATGCTCCGGTATATCTCTCACCTTCTCCCCTCCCCTCCCCCAGTGACCCTCCAACATTCCTGTGGGCACCAGCAGCATCAGCAAGGAAAACAAGCTGCTTCGGCCGGCCCCAGAAGCGTTCCCTCTATCGTGTCCCACCTCATCTTATACAACTTCCTATGTCCGCGTATACAGGATACAACAGAGAAAACGCTCTGGAGCCAGCCAAAGCAGCTTGTTGACACTGCTGGTGGCCCACAGGAACATTGATAGGGTTACCATATGTCCGGATTTACCCGGACATGTCCTCTTTTTGAGGACATGTCCGGGCAACTGGGTGGGTTTTGCCAATCTGCCCGTTTGTCTGGATTTCTGGTCAAACGGGCAGGCTGGGGGGCGGAAATCTGGACAAACGGGCAGATTGCTAGCCTCCCCTCCCTTAACTTACTACTGCCCTGGTGGTCTAGTGACCTCTTCTGCCTTCGGGGCAGGAAAGAGCCCCCTCTTTTCTGCCCGGAGCGCTGCCCTGCATGCATCCTTCCTGTTCCTGATCTCGGCGCTGATTCAAAATGGCCGCTGAGAGTTGAAGTGACCTTGCAAGACTTCAACTCTCGGCGGCCATTTTGAATCGGCGCCGAGATCAGGAACAGGAAGGATGCATGCAGGGCAGGAAAGAGGGGCTCTTTCCTGCCCCGAAGAGGTCACTAGACCACCAGGGCAGTAGTAAGGTAAGGGGAGGGGGGTGATGGGGAGGGGGAGTGATGGGGTGTGTGACAGGGGGGAGGGGAAAATGTGACAGGGGGCAGAGCGAGGGTGTGAAAGGGGTGGGGTTGGGCGTGAAAGGGAGTGGGGCATGTGTCCTCCTTTTGGGGGGACAAAATATGGTAACCCTAAACATTGAAGGATTGTCGTGGGGGGGGGGGGGCAGAAGATACCAGACTATGCAGGGCAGACAGGAGGAAGAGGAAGACATGCTGGACTACGTTGGGAGATGGGTGGGAAGGAAGGGTAACAGATGCATTTCCAGACCATGGGAAGGGGAGAAAGGGAGAGAGATGCCAAAATGCAGGAAAGGGGTAGAGGGACAGAGATGATAGAATGCAGGGGTGGGGCTTCTCCTCTGTTGGTTGAATTATATTGGCTCCTGATCAAGGCCCGACTCCATTTTAAACTGTGCACATTTGTGTTGAAGATACTTTATGGGGATTCTCCGCTCTATATGACAGATTTGATCGGTTTAGTGCCTAGATCTAAGAATGTTTCTTCTAGAAACCCTTTGCTACTACAGTTTCCTTACGCATTAGGTATTCACTCTACATTGATTTTTTCAGCTACCTTCCAGTATTTGGCAGCTCAGATTTGGAATTCTCTTCCACCTGAGATTAGAACCATTCTAGCTCATTTGGCCTTTACAAAACAGTTGAAAATGTTTCTGTTTAAAACAATATTTTGATTAATGTAGGGTTGGCTATGTATTAATTACAGCATTTCTTACTTTTAGGCTTCTAAGGGGTCCTTTTACTAAGGTAAGCTAAAAAATGGCCTGTTTTGGGCGCACACACATCCATTTTTCAGCGCGCCTGCAGAAATGACTTTTTAAAATTTTTGCCCAAAATGGATGTGCGGCAAAATCAAAATTGTTGCGTTTCCATTTTGGGTCTGAGTCTGAGACCTTACCGCCAGCCATTGACCTAACGATAAAGTCTCACGCAGTAACCGGGCGGTAATGACCTACGTGCGTCAAATGCCACTTGGTGCACATCCGATACGTGTGTCCGAAATATTTTTCGGACGTGTGTATCGGACATGCGCCAAAAATGAAAGTACCACAACAGCCACGCGGTAGCTGGGCAGTAACTCCATTTTGAAATGCTTACGTGGCTTAGTAAAAGGGCCCCTAAATCTTTTGGGCTTGGGTGTATGTGTTATAACTGATGTAATCCGCATTGAACTTCATGGTTGTGCGAAATATAAGCAAATATCAGTATTGGTATCAGAGGTAGTTGAAGGAAGAGAGAGCGCAGATGAAAGAGTGAGGAATAGAGGGGGAGAAGAGATGCTGGACCCCCAGAGGGAGGGAGACGGAGTTTTTACTATACTTCATGTTTTTGTGAAGGGCTATTTTGTCCAGGCTATTATGTTGGGGTGCCGTGGGAGTGTCATGGGCAGGTCCAGGGTATTCACTAAAGATGTGCTCAGTATTACAGAATTTGGGAAATCTGCGCCTAATTTATGGTGTAAATCAGTGGCGTAGCCAGTATGGGGCCACGTAGATTTGCCCCTGGACCCCCTGCCGACAACCTTCTCGACCCGCCAACCTGCCGTTGCCTACCTTTGCTGGTGGGGGACCCCAACCCCCGCCAGCCGAGCCGAGGACCTCTTCTTCCCAATCCCGCGCAAGGCTTCGTTCTAGTCTGACGTCCTGCACGTACAACGTGCAGGACATCAGACTAGAATGAAGCCTTGTGTGGGATTGGGAAGAAGAGAACCTCGGCTTGGCTGGTGGGGGTTGGGGTCCCCCTCCAGCAAAGGTAGGCGACGGCGGGAGGGGGGGGTCGAGAGGGTCGTCGGCGGGGGGGGGTCAAAATTGGTAATGGGGGGGTTCAGCAATGGCGGGGGAGGGGGGTCAGCGGGGCCGGGGGGGGCTAAAATGTGCCCCCTCACCTCGGGCTCTTGACTCCCCTCCCGCCGAAGCCTGGCTACGCCCCTGGTGTAAATCCTCACGCCTAAAAGTTAGCTGTGATTCTATAAACAGCACCCAACTTTGAGTGCCCTTTATAGAACAGCACTTAACGTGCATTTTTTCAGCATCCAAATTTGGGCGTCATTTACTGAATTTCGTTCTATTTATATATGTGGGTGTGTCAGTTTGTCCTCTCTACTGCAGAGGTAAGGCCTGAATAATTGCTTATTTGTAAGCTTCTGGTTCAGAACTAGACTTTTCCCATTTCTATTCTTTACCTAGGGGACAAAGTTTTGTGACACAGAAGCTCCAAGCTTTGTGCTGACCTTGCCTTCACTGCACTATTTATTCTATGTCTTTAGTAATGTGGCAGAACAATGTCGAAGCCGGGTCTCTTGGACATTCCAAGGGAACGATTTTGTTTCCATTTTTGGTACTTTGACAGAGCTGAAAGCTTTAGGTTGGCAAGAGAAGAGGGAGAGGAGGGGAAGGAATACTGGCTGACATCCAGTGGAGTTTGTCAGAATTGAAAAGGAGCGTGATGAGCAGAGGAACTACAAAGAACAAGATGTGGACCTCTGTTTTCAAGCCCACGCAAATGGTTATTATTAACTCTACAGCATCCTTGTGAAGGAGAATTGTGCAGTGCTGTGTACAGTCATTGGTACAGAATTCATGTAGTCAGTAAAAGTGAGACTGTCTCTGGCATACATCAGAGACTCTTGTAGGCCCGGCAGGGCTGTGACTGATAGATAGGGCAGAGATGAATATTCCAGGAGACTCCCAGCACTAACACTTATTATATATGTCACTCTTAGATGTGTAGTATTGAGTTTCCAGAGATCTCACAGAATCAGGGCAGGCTGCAGAATTTCCCCACATTGTAGACTCAGAGCTAGGTGAAGGGCTGGTGGGGGGGGGGCACACTGTGGATATCCCATACCAGATCTTGCAGATTCAGGGCTGGGTGCCAGGGGATCTCACAGTTTCAGGGCAGGCTGCAAAATTTCCCACACTGGAGACTCAGAGCTGGGTACAGGAGGGATCTCACTGCAGAATGTACCACAGTGAAGATTCAGAGCTAGGTGAAGGGGGGATCTCACAGATTCAGGGCAGGCAGCAGGAGATCCCACAATCTCAGGGAAATTCAGGCTCTTAGCTACCTTCTTTTGCTCCTGCAGGCTATGACTTCCCAGCGGTGTTGCAGTGGTTTGCGGAGCGTGTTGATCGGATCATCCTGCTCTTTGACGCCCACAAGCTGGAGATCTCAGATGAATTCTCAGAGGCCATCCGAGCCCTGAAGGGTAACGAGGACAAGATCCGAGTGGTGCTGAACAAGGCGGACATGGTGGAAACCCAGCAGTTGATGAGAGTCTATGGGGCTCTGATGTGGTCCTTGGGGAAAGTGTTTAATACCCCCGAGGTGCTCAGGGTCTACATTGGGTCCTTCTGGTCTGAACCCCTTCTCATTTCTGATAACCGGCACCTCTTTGAGCTGGAGGAGCAAGATCTGTTCCAGGATATCCAGAACCTGCCCCGGAACTCGGCACTGAGGAAGCTCAATGATCTGGTGAAGAGAGCTCGTCTTGTGAGGGTAAGAGACCACGCATTTTCCCAGCCCTGTAATGTACTAACATTTAGAAGTAGATAAGCTCAGTTTGTCCAACCAGGTATCAGGTACTTCAGAAGGCCTAGAAAATCTTTCTCAGTGCTCCAGTGCTACAATGTTTACTTCTTTAACACCTTTTCTATGCCATCTTTCTCATTAAAATCAAGAGCTTACAGGCTACATAGTAACCATAATATACATGTATTTGTCTTATTTGGATTTAGGTGACACCTTTTTTCAGTTTTAGGTCAAGGCATTCGTGTACAGTCGGGATTTTCCCTTGAAGGATCACGATCTTAAGTATGCACCTAAGGCAGTGGAAGGTTAAGGGGCTTGCCCAAGGTCACATGGAGCTACGGTGGGATTTGAACCCGGCTTCCCTGGTTCTCAGCCCACTGCTCTAACCATTTGATCCACCCCCAATAAAACTCCAGTCCCCTCAAATATACCCACAGACCTTCATACCATACCATTTTTAATATGTACTTCTGTCTTCTGTATATCTAGTGAGACAGTCGGCACGCTCACAGAAACTGAGATACATCATACCGTGGTTCCAAAATCTTTTCTCACTCTGACCTGGGTGGGTTTGACATTTTGGGAAGAGAAGAACTCAACATAACTGTTTAATTCACACTTTGGGGGAGATTCTATATATGGCGCCTAAAAAATTGGCACCGCAATCAGTGCCGACTAAGCGTATTCTATAATCGGCGCCATTATAGAACATGCTTAGTTGGTATTTCAGCACCTAAATCTACACGTATCCATATTCTATAACTAGGCATGTAAATTTTGGAATGCCCACAAAATGCCCATTTTCCCACCTATAACCATGCCCCTTTTTACCTGCATGTGTTAGAATTTCGGCACACATTGAGGGGCATGATTGAACGGGGGCGCCCATCTCTAAGGATGGCCCCGTAAAGGGGCATCCCTGACCGTATTATCGAAACGAAATATGGACGCCCATCTTGTTTCGATAATACGGTCAGGGATGCCCCTTTACGGGGACGCCCAAATCTCAACATTTGGGTCGACCTTAGAGATGGCCACCCTTGGAGATGGCCGACCTTGGTTTTCGCTGATAATGGAAACTAAGAACTTCCATCTCAAAAACGGCCAAATCCAAGCCATTTGGTCGTGGGAGGAGCCAGCATTTGTAGTGCACTGGTCCCCCTCACATGCCAGGACACCAACCGGGCACCCTAGGGGGCACTGCAGTGGACTTCAGAAATTGCTCCCAGGTGCATAGCTTCCTTACCTTGGGTGCTGAGCCCCCCAAACCCCCACCCCCCAGGTCCGCCTGCCTAAAGTACACTGCACCCACTAAAACTGCTCCAGGGACCTGTATACTGCTACAATGGACCCGAGTATGGCATTTGAGGCTGGCAAAAAAGTATTTTTAACCTGTTTTTTATGGTGGGAGGGGGTTAGTGACCACTGGGGGGGGAGTAAGGGGAGGTCATCCCCGATTCCCTCCGGAGGTCATCTGCTCAGTTCGGTCATCATTTCGCGGCTTGGTCATGAAAAAAAATGGACCAAGTAAAGTCGGCCAAGTGCTCATCAGGGACGCCCTTCTTTTTTCCATTATCGGCCGAGGACGCCCATCTCCTAATCATGCCCCAGTCCCGCCTTTACTACCCTGCCAACACGCCCCCGCGAACTTTGGTCATTCCCACGACGGAAAGCTGTCGAGGGTGTCAAAAAACCGGCTTTCGATTATGCCGATTTGGGCGGCCTTGTGAGAAGGGCACCCATCTCCTGATTTGTGTCGAAAGATGGGCGCCCTTCTGTTTCGAAAATAAGAGTGATTGTTACAGAATACAGTTAGCGAGTTGAGTGTCTAAATTCTAATCTGTGCTAATTAGTGCTCATTATTGTTTGTTAAGTGATGTTATCAACACTCATAAGTTGCATGCATTGTTATAGAATCTGCACCAATTTTGTCGAGGATATCTAGGTGTGCTATATAGAATCTGGGGTTTTGTGCCAATGATAGATTCATATGAAACGGTCCAAGAGGTGGATTTCTTTATGGGCTTGATGTTTTATGGTTTATGGTTAGTTTTATTTGCTAAACTGCTCTTCCTGAAAAACAATCACAAAGTGGTGTAAAATATAAAAATATAAGCCTGCTTGTAAAGGGACAATCTGCAAAACACTTAAAACAAATCATTTATAAAAGGAAACCTCAGAACTCCCAATAGCGTTTCTCTTAATATTCTCTTATATGGAGCACCATTTCTATCATTGGTTTCTATTTAGGGGAATAAATAGAAATAAATCAAAACATAGAAAAGAAAATAAGATGATACCTTTTTTTATTGGACTAACAATACATTTTTTTGATTAGTACAGGGTAGAAAGATTTAGAGGAAAAAAGAAACAGTGAAAAAAAACTCCAAAATGTTTGGAGTATTTGTGTGGTACAATATAAAAACAAATTTAAAACTGAAACAGATCAAAAAGAATGCCAATGTCAATAGTAAAGTTTGAGTGAAAGAAAAGTTAAAAAATAAAAAACAGTACAGTATCAGTAAGATCAGAAGACTCTTTAAAATACAGGATAGAAAGAAAGAAAGAAAGAAAGAAAGAAAGAAAGAAAGAAAGAAAGAAAGAAAGAAAGAAAGACTGGTGTCATGAACCTTCAGCTAAGTGGTTCCCCGTATAGGAGGCCTGGAGAGGCTAAGCCTCCCCAGCCCAACCGTAACCTTCCCCTACTGCCCCCACAAGGGCAGGGCTCCTTCCCTCCTGACTCAGCTCCCCGACTTTATTCTTTGACATATGATACATATCTAATATCTAAATTTAATAAAAGATATTAATTGTGACTATTTTATTTTTACTTATTTTTTTGTGTGTTGTCAGACAATTATGGATGTAAGCTCTGCCCCTGGCCCCGTCCCTAACCCCACCCCCTTTAGCCTCTCTAAACCATTGGGCCACGGACCGCCTATGGTCCTGGAGGCACCCCAACAATCAGGTTTTCAGGATATCCACAATGAATATTTATGAGAGAGATTTGCATGCAGTGGAGGCAGTGCATGCAAATCTCTCTCATGAATATTCATTGTGGATATCCTGAAAATCTGACTGGCTGGGGTGTTTCTAGGACCAGGTTTGGGAACCACTGAGCTAAGAGATACTGGTGCTGGGCAATTTATTCTAAATGGATCCCTCCAGAGCAAGAGTTCTTGACCCAATCATTGGGACACCCCTAGCCAGTCAGGTTTTCAGGATACAAAACAAAAAAGTGGGGGAAGCCAACCACAATGTTCAGGGTGACCAAAGTTTATTCTTCAAAAAAAATGCTGAAAGAATGATACAACACAGGCCGTGTTTCGACAATCTTCGTCAGAGGTATCTTTCAAATCAGCAAATTATATGTTGTCATATTTCGATTGTCATAACAGCAGTCCTATAGGGGTGCAGCATAGCAAAGTGCTCCGCAGTCACCTTCCACTGTAAAACAAAACCGTGGCAGATTTGCATAGAATGGAAGTAGTGCATGTAAATTTATGTCATACATGCCATTGTGGGTGTCCTGAAAACCTGACTGGCTATCAGGCTTATTTTCAAAAGAGAAGGGCGCCCATCTTTCGACACAAATCGAGAGATGGACGTCCTTCTCCCAGGGTCGCCCAAATCGGCATAATTGAAATCCGATTTTGAGCGTCCTCAACTGCTTTCCGTCGCGGGGATGACCAAAGTTCACGAGGGCGTGTCGGAAGCATAGCGAAGGCGGGACTGGGGCGTGCCTAACACATGGGCGTCCTCGGCCGATAATGGAAAAAAGAAGGGCGTCCCTGACGAGCACTTGGCTGACTTTACTTGGTCCATTTTTTCTTGTGACCAAGCCTAAAAAAGGTGCCCGAACTGACCAGATGACCACCGGAGGGAATCGGGATGACCTCCCCTTACTCCCCTAGTGGTCACTAACCCTCTCCCACCCTCAAAAAAAACTTTTAAAATATTTTTTGCCAGCCTCTATGCCAGCCTCAAATGTCATACCCAGCTCCCTGACAGCAGTATGTAGGTCCCTGGAGCAGTTTTAGTGGGTGCAGTGCACTTCAGGCAGGCGGACCCAGGCCCATCCCCCCCCCCCCACTTGTGGTGGTAAATATGAGCCCTTCAAAACCCACCACAAACCCACTGTACCCACATGTAGGTGCCCCCCTTCACCCCTTAGGGCTATGGTAGTGTTGTACAGTTGTGGGGAGTGGGTTTTGGGTTTTTTTTGGGGGGGGGGCTCAGCACACAAGGTAAGGGAGCTATTCACCTGGGAGCAATTTGTGAAGTCCACAGCAGTGCCCCCTAGTGTGCCCGGTTGGTGTCCTGGCATGTGAGGGGGACCAGTGCACTACAAATGCTAGCTCCTCCCATTACCAAATGGCTTGGATTTGGTCGTTTTTGAGATGGGCATCCTCGGTTTCCATTATCACTGAAAACCGGGGACGACCATCTCTAAGGACGACCTAAACGTTGAGATTTGGGCGTCCCCGACTGTATTATCGAAACGAAAGATGGACGCCCATCTTGTTTCGATAATACGGGTTTCCCCGCTCCTTCGCGAGGACGTCCTGCGATGACACCCTCAGGAAAACTTGGGCGTCCCGTTCGATTATGCCCCTCCACGAGGACTAGGTTGAGAACCCCTGATCCAGGGTACAAGTGATAGTTTATTTAAACCCCTTTTTACAAAGCTGCGCGGGAATGCTGACACAGCCCGTTCAAAGTGAATGAGCTGTGTCAGCATTACCTCACCAGCAGCTGCTTTATTAAAGGGGGCCTTAGTTTTGATTATACCACCCATCAGACACATCCCAGCAGTTTACACAATATAAAAACAAAATTTGTGTAGTTTAAATTCATTTAAAAGGAAGAAGAAGAAGATAAAGTTACATGGTCAATTTTTAAAAGCAGAGTGAAAGCATAAGTAATAGAAACTGTGATCCGTAAGCAGACCACCCCTTTGACGACATATGGCATCTAAAGTTGTTAAGCCAAGACAATTTATAATGGTTAAATTAAAGGCCTGAAAGAGAAATGTTTTAAGACCTTGCTTACAGTTGGTTAAAGAGGTTTCCTGTTGTAAATAGTCCGGTAATGAGTTCCATATAGTTGGTGCAGTTACACTAACCTGCTTATAATCGAACGAGAAAAACGCCCAAGTTCCGACCTAAATCGGGAGATGGGCGTTTTTCTCACAAAAACAAATAAAGCGGTATAATCGAAAGCCGAACTTTGGACGCTTTCAACTGCACTCCGTCGCGGATGCGGACAAAGTTGACGGGGGCGTGTCGGAGGCGTGGTGAAGGCGGAACTGGGGCGTGGTTATCACCCGAACAGAGATGGGCGCCTTTCGCCGATAATGGATACGTTTGTAGCTAGAATTTAGGGCACTTTTCCTGGACCCTGTTTTTTCACGAATAAGGCCCCAAAAAGTGCCCTAAATGACCAGATGACCCCTAGAGGGAGTCGGGGATGACCTCCCCTGACTCCCCCAGTGGTCACTAACCCCCTCCCACCACAAGAAAATGATGTTTCACAACTTTTTATTTTCACCCTCAAATGTCATACCCACCTCCCTGGCAGCAGTATGCAGGTCCCTGGAGCAGTTGTTAGGGGGTGCAGTGGACGTCAGGCAGGTGGACCCAGGCCCATCCCCCCCCTACCTGTTACAATTGTGCTGCTTAATGCTTAGTCGTCCAACCCCCCCAAACTCACTGTACCCACATGTAGGTGCCCCCCTTCACCTCTTAGGGCTATAGTAATGGTGTAGACTTGTGGGCAGTAGGTTTTGAGGGGGATTTGGGGGGCTCAACACCCAAGGGAAGGGTGCTATGCACCTGGGAGCTCTTTTACCTTTTTTTTTGTTTTTGTAAAAGTGCCCCCTAGGGTGCCCGGTTGGTGTCCTGGCATGTGAGGGGGACCAGTGCACTATGAATCCTGGCCCCTCCCACAAACAAATGCCTTGGATTTATTCGTTTTTGAGCTGGGCGATTTCATTTTCCATTATCGCTGAAAAGCAAAAACGCCCAGCTCACACCTTGGCGAATAACACATGGGCGTCTATTTTTTTTGAAAATACGGTTCACTCCGCCCCTTCACGGACCCGTTCTCGGAGATAAACGCCCATGGAGATAGGCGTTTCTGGTCGATTATGCCCCTCTAAGGGAGTCTTTTAGTAAGCTACTGTAGTGTTTTTAGCTCCCAATAGAAATCAGTTGGCAGTAAACGCTGAGACACCCATAGGTAGGGTTACCATATTTTGTCCTCTCAAAAAGAGGACAGATGTCCCGCCCCCGCCCCTGCCCCACCCACACCCCTTTCGCATCCTCACCCCGCCCCCTGTCACATATTCCCCTCTCCTGCCCCCCATCACCTCCCCTCCCCTTACTTACTATCTACTGCCCTGGTGGTCTAGTGACCTCTTCGGGGCAGGAAAGAGCCCCCTCTTTCCTGCCTGGAGCGTTGCCCTTGCCCTGCATCCTGTTGCTTTGATGGTCTCGGGATTCAAAATGGCCACCCAGAGTTGAGGCCGCTTCAACTCTCGGTGGCCATTTTGAATCCCGAGACCGTCACAGCAACAGGATGCAGGGCAAGGGCAGCGCTCCGGGCAGGAAAGAGGGGGCTCTTTCCTGCCCCGAAGAGGTCACTAGACCACCAGGGCAGTAGATAGTAAGTAAGGGGAGGCTAGGACAGGCCCGCCACCCGCTTGTCCAGAAATCCGGACAAACGGGCGCAAAACCCGTCCGGACGCCCGGACATGTCCTCAAAAAGAGGACATGTCCGGGTAAATCCGGACATATGGTAACCCTACCCATAGGAATATAATGGGTGTCTCAGCATTTACCACCAGCTGATTTCTACCGTGAGCTAAAAATGCTACCGCGGTTTAGTAAAAGACCCCCTAAAAGTAGCCTGTCTAAATTGATCTAAATGTATAACTGAAAAGGAAGGTATAGTAAGCAAAGATCGATGAGATAATCTTTATAGCCTAAACAGAGTGTATGGAATCAGTAAGTGGAACAGAAAAAGTGGCTGGTTCGTTTGCTTAATTTTGAGTCAATAAAGTGATTTTATAGGCAAGCCTCAAAGATACAGGCAACCAATGCTTAGCCCTTAAAAGCAGAATGAAACGATCACATTTAACATAGTTGTTTTTAATAGATGTAAAATCCTATTTCAGAGCATTTATTCAGAGGGGAGGCCCACTGGAGAATCATCTGCTCTGAAATATAGGCTGGTATCCTTAAGATCGATATCTTTCTCTGGGGTCCCTTTGTCGCTGCCTCCTGCACTGCAGCTAAGTTGTCCTCTTGAATACAGCCTTCCAAGTGTCCTGTTTCCCATTTGAAGCATTGGCAGCAAATATGCTGGGAGCTCTGCCCTGTGTCAGACTAAAACCAGTACATCCAGCATGTTCCATGACAGAGTTATTCAGGGGATGGCGGGAAGGAGAAGTTCAGTGCTGGAATATGAACATGAGGCCTCTTGGGATGAGGAGGGGACGGGACCACACAAGACAGAGAAGAGGCAGGAGAGCGGGGCTTTGGGGGCTCACCCTGGAAAAACAGACAGTTTTAATAGTAGGTTCAGGTTGCCTACCAAAGACAGGAAGCATTGCATACCCAAAGATGACAGGAGTGGGCCCGATATACTCGCCTCAATGAACCTGGTAGATTGTTTCCTATTAATGTGTAAATCACTTTATAATACTTGTGTTAAAAAGGTTTATACATTTTATAATTACATGTAGAATATATATGTATTTATTCATTAGGATTTATTTACAGCCTTTTTTTGAAAAAATTCACCCAAGGCCATATACATTAAGAATAAACTGGACATTTGTAACAGACCGTTACAACAGTAAAAAAAATTTAAAATAATAATACGTGTAGTATGGTATAGTATGCTACATTAAACTTATTACATTAAAATGATTGCATTAAAAAGATTTAAATATTTCATATGCAAAGATATGGTGAAAAAAATGGACTGATGAAGAATTTATGTGGAAATTGTTATCCCTTTGAACAATTTATGTAGGGACATAGCCACTGCTAACTGGTCTAAAAAATATTATTTACAAAAATCCAGGTTCTGTTTGGTTAAAGATTATAAGAGAATTATATAAGTTTGTTATAACGCTGGGACATTTCTTGTGTGGATTATTTGCATGTGGTCCCCCCCTTGAGATAACTAATTGGACCTAATACGACCGGCATATTACAATGCCAACACAATACACAATAAAATGTCTTGATAGCATAGGATGTAAGTGAGGTGAAACATATAAACAGGTAAGATAGAAGTTTGTAATGGCTGGCAAATTGAAATTGTATTCTGCTATTTTTTCTTGCCTCCGGTTGTATTTTGGTTTCCGAATTTCAATAATTTTTTGTTGTTGTTTAAAAAAAACCCAGGTAAGATAGAGAAACAAGAGTTAGAAATAAGGGTGACTAAGTTAAGAAAACATTGCACATGGAGTCAGAAAAGGTTCAGGAAAATTTCAGCTAGAGTACGAAGTCCTGCTACAGTATGTGCAGCCCATGTTAGTTCTCGTGTGTGTGACCTATCTAGTCAGTCTCTTCTTCCATCAAAGACTTAGGAGAAGAGCCAGGCTTTCACCTGCTTCTTGAAGTACAGATAGTCTTGCATTGAGTGAAGCCTTTTTGAGAGTGCATTCCAGCGTGCGGGAGCTACTCCAGAGAAGGCTCATTGGCGTATATCACATTGCGTGATGTCCTTTGGAGAGGATGTGGTTAGGGATACTCCTTTGGAGAATCTTTGCGACCTTGGAGGTGTGTAGAGGGAGATCCTGTTCTTTAAGTACTTTGGTCTATTATCTTTGAGGGCCTTGAAGATCAGACATAGGGGTTGATATTCAGACCGCAGGAGTTAGACCGGGCTAACTCCTGCGGCCGCTGCGGAATCCTGATATTCAATGCCGGACCGCTTCCAGTGACCGGCATTGAATATCTGGTTTATTTTTGGCTGGTTGAAAGATACCTGGCTAAGTTGATATTCAGACTTAGCCGGGTATCTTTAAACTCACCAAAAATATCCCATGGTTTCAATGGCCAAATACGATCGCTAAACTGGGTTTAATAATCAGCAGATAGCCGGTTATATTGGCTGATATAACAGACTATCTGCTAGCCGCTAACTGGGGATGTTCAGCAGGGGATAGCCATTTATCCCCAGCTGAATATCGGCAGATAGCCAGTTAAGTGCTATTTAACCGGTCAACAACCATTCCAGCCGCTTAAGTAGCAGTGGAGGATAGAGTTTTAAATGTAGTCCTGTAGTGTACAGGTACGAATTCATCGTCTATAATCAACTCTTGTCTGATTATAGTTTCTTGCTGGTTTTCTTTCTCTGTGTGTATGTTTCCTATCATTTTTAATGGAGTTCCTTTCCTTTGCCTTATTCTGCTTTTCGGTTATTGCAAACCGCTTTGTTCTCACAAAAGTTAAGTGGTATATCAAATTTAATAAAAATAAACAAACCTCCTGATATTCAGCTGGCGGAAAGCGATTGCTGGCTAAAGTATCCCCCGATATTCAGTGCCAGGCCATGTCCGGGTACCGACACTGAATATTGGGGGATAAGGTTTGGTGGGCGCCGGCGCTTATGCAGGCCTAGACAATATATACAAAGTATCATAAACTGCTGTGAGAGGTTGTGGCAGCCACTTTAGACCGGTGCCACAAGGGACAAGAGCGAGGGGGCTGCTCTCCTGCTCCCAACGACCCTGTTCGACCACCATGGATACAGGTAGTCATCTGGTCAGTTTGGGCACCTTTTTGTGCCTTGGCCATAAGAAAAACTGGACCAGGTAAAGTCGTCCAAATGCTCGTCAGGGATGGCCTTTTGTTTTCCATTATGGGTCGAGGACGCCCATGTGTTAGGCATACTACTACTACTACTTAACATTTCTAGAGCGCTACTAGGGTTACGCAGCGCTGTACAAATTAACAAGGAAGGACGGTCCCTGCTCAAAGGAGCTTACAATCTAAAGGACGAAATGTCAAATTGGGGCAGTCTAGATTTCCTGAGTAGAGGTGTAGTGGTTAGGTGCCGAAGGCGACATTAAAGAGGTGGGTTTTGAGCAATGATTTGAAGATGGGCAGGGAGGGGGCCTGGCGTATGAGCTCAGGGAGTTTGTTCAACGCATGGGGTGAGGCGAGGCAGAAAGGGCAGAGCCTGGAGTTGTTGATGGTGGAGAAGGGTACTGAAAGGAGGGAGTTGTCTTGAGAGCGGAGGTTACGGGTAGGAACGTAAGGGGAAATGAGGGTTGAGAGGTAAGGAGGGGCTGCAGATCGAGTGCATTTGTAGGTTAGTAGCCCCAGTCCCGCCTTTGCTACGTCTCCGACACACCCCCATGAACTTTGGTCGTTCCCACAACGGAAAGCAGTTGGGGACGGCCAAAATCAGCTTTCGATTATGCTGATTTGGGCGACCCCTGTGAAAAGGTAATCCATCTTGCGATTTGTGTCGAAAGATGGGCATCCTTCTCTTTCGAAAATAAGCCTGATGAGTTGCTAAGACCGAGTAGATGCAAGTGCTCTAGAACAGTGTCAATGCACTAAGTAAAAGGATCTTTTGGAAGTTGAAACAACTTCAGAGAATACGAAAATAATCTGTCCTCAATCAATTCAGTCAATTAGATTACTGTAATTTGCTCTGTGTGGGATGTTGTGAATGTGAAAGACTGTGAAAGCGACTGCGAACTCTACAAAATACCTCAGCTAGACTGATATATCAAGTTAACAAACGGGAGAGAGTTAATCCTTTGTTAAAGCAACTGCAGTGGCTGCCAATAGAAGCAAAGGCATTGTTTAAATTATAATTATCTGTACTAGTATATAACGTTATTCATGGCCTGGCACCCTTGCCACAAATGTCAATATTGTCTGTCTCCTCACCTGGCAAAGGTCTTCATTCAGATGATCAGCTAAAACTTCATTTTACCTTTGCTGATCATGTTACATATAAACGAATGCAATTCCCTCTTAATTTCATATCAATCTGCAAAAATCCAGAATTCTCTGCTGAGTGTGATTAGGATGGAAAAACATCATGGACAGTTCAGGAAGACATGAAAACCCTATTTCTTTCGACGGTATTTAGATGACTAATGTGCCAAAATTGATTTTAATTTTGTATATTCCCAGATCTTAGTCTTACTGTAGTGCACTTTGAACTGTTTTTGGTAACTGCGGACTATAAATGTGATTGCAATTGCTACAATGTTATATTGTCTTGGGCATGCTATGTTTTGCCGTGTTCATAGACTTCATCATCTCTGTGCAAGAGCACGAGCACATCCACACCCACATACTTCTTGACACTTAGCATGCACTAATTCTTGCATTAAATTTTATTTATTTATTTATTTGTTGCATTTGTATCCCACATTTTCCCACCTCTTTGCAGGCTCAATGTGGCTTACGATACATCAAGAATAGTGGAAATATATAAGAAGATAGACATTTAGTATTACAGAAGGAACTTGAGTAACATGGTAATGATAGAGCATGATAGACTCATGCAGAAAGGGGTGGAGCCTGTGCCTTGCACTCAACATGCAGCCTTGCACCAGGCATTAAGAGTTAATGCAGTAGGTAATGGAGAACAGTTATGGCCACTCCAGTAGATACCTTATGTGTATCTGCTTTATCTGCAATGCATACAAACAGCAGAGGCGACCAAAAAAATCCAAATCAAAGGGTAGAGTGCAGAATTTTATTGGGAGCAAAGACTTGGAGTCAGTACCAGCAAATACACAATGATTATAGTTGTGTAATGGAAATAAACAACTGCACCAGTAGTGTGCATTCAAAGTATCCCGCCTCATACTAGCGCTGCGTATTCAAAGTATCCTGTCTTATACTAGCACTGTGTAAATGCTGTATTCCAGCAAGAATAGTGCTGTTATGCAGTATAAAGTGCTAATGCTGCATAACTACAATCGGTGAGTTTAGGGTTACCATTTTTTGTCCTCATAAAAAGAGGACACTTGCCCCGCCCCTTCACACCCCTACCCCGCCCCTTTAATGCCCCCTGACCCACCCCTGATGCATATTCCCCTCCCCAGTCACCCCCTCCTCCCCCCATCACCTTCCCTCCCCCTGTCATCTCCACTCCCCCTGTCATCTCCCCTCCCCTTACTCTACTATCCCTGGTGGTCTAGAGGTACCTCTTCGGGCAGGAAAGAGCCCCCTCTTTCCTGCCTGGAGCGCTGCTGCCAGCTGCCCTGCATCCTGTGAGTCCGGCTCTCGGCATTTCAAAATGGCCGCCGAGAGTTGAAGTCTTGCGAGGCTGCTTCAACTCTCGGCGGCCATTTTGAAACGCTGAGAGACGGACTCACAGTATGCAGGGCAGCTAGCAGCAGCGCTCCGGGCAGGAAAGAGGGGGCTCTTTCCTGCCCCAAAGAGGTACCTCCAGACCACCAGGGATAGTAGAGTAGAGTAGGGGAGTCCCGCGCCCACCCCCGCCAGCCAGCCCATTTGTCCAGAAATCCAGACAAACGGGCAGTCTGGCCAAATCTGTCCGGACGCCCGGCCATGTCCTCAAAAAGAGGACATGTCCGGGTAAATCCGGACGTATGGAGGGGCATAATGGAACAGAAACGCCTATCTCCATGGGCGTTAATCTCCGAGAACGGGTCCGTGAAGGGGCGGACCAAACTGTATTTACGAAAAAAATAGACGCCCATGTTTTATTCGCCAATGTGTGAGCTGGGCGTTTTTGCTTTTCAGCGATAACGGAGAATGAAAGCGCCCAGCTCAAAACGAATAACTCCAAGGCATTTGTTCGTGGGAGGGGCCAGGATTCGTAGTGCACTGGTCCCCCTCACATGCCAGGACACCAACCGGGCACCCTAGGGGGCACTTTTACAAAAACAAAAAAACAGGTAAAAGAGCTCCCAGGTGCATAGCACCCTTCCATTGTGTGTTGAGCCCCCCCAAATCCCCCTCAAAACCCACTGCCCACAAGTCTACACCATTACTATAGCCCTAAGGGGTGAAGGGGGGCACCTACATGTGGGTACAGTGGGTTTGGGGGGGTTGGACGACTAATAAGCATTAAGCAGCACAATTGTAACAGGTAGGGGGGATGGGCCTGGGTCCACCTGCCTGACGTCCACTGCACCCCCTAACAACTGCTCCAGGGACCTGCATACTGCTGCCTGGGAGGAGGGTATGACATTTGAGGGTGAAAATAAAAAGTTGTGAAACATCATTTTTTTGTGGTGGGAGGGGGTTAGTGACCACTGGGGGAGTCAGGGGAGGTCATCCCCAATTCCCTCTGGGGGTAATCTGGTCATTTAGGGCACTTTTTGGGGCCTTATTCGTGAAAAAACAGGGTCCAGGAAAAGTGCCCTAAATTCTAGCTACAAACGCATCCATTATCGGCGAAGGGCGCCCATCTCTGTTCGGGTGATAACCACGCCCCAGTTCCGCCTTCGACACGCCTTCGACACGCCCCCGTCCACTTTGTCCGCATCCGCGACGGAGTGCAGTTGAAAGCGACCCAAATTCGGCTTTTGATTATACCGCGTTATTCGTTTTTGTGAGATAAACGCCCATCTCCCGATTTAGGTCGGAACTTGGGCGTTTTTCTCGTTCGATTATAAGCTGGATGGTAACCCTAGGTGAGTTGAAATTTTATTTTAACTTCAAAACTGTTTTTAAGATTCTGATTCTGCTAAAACTAAAGTCCACCATCAACCCCCTCTGCATTATGTCTGTCTCCAAAGAAATTCATACAGAAGTGCAAAGTACAGTCAGTTGTTTCTCTATTTCTGGAAGCCTTTGATCTCCCAGGCCTGGTCTGAGTTTACAACTTAAAAGGTCTGTTCTCTCAAATAACTGGGAAAGCCTTCAATCCTGCAATGCCAACTGGTAAGATTGCTGATCCTCAGAGTTTTTAGGGCTATAGTGCCACCCAGTGAAAAAGAATGTGCCTTGGCCCAGCAAACCGAGAGACCTCGGGGATCCCAGTTGTTTGAGGGAGAGGAAACTATAATCTTCACCAACCAAAGAGAAGGCAAAAGTGGAAGAGGTCAAACACCTACATAACAGTGCTTAAAAGATCACCTCACTGCCATACCAAAGCTACCACCAGCACCCCCAGACCATCCTTTGGAACTATAATACTGGTGAATGCCAGATCAGCTGCTAAGAAATCTTTAGTGATCCATGATGTCATTCACGAACAGCATCTTGACATTTTAGGAATAAGTGAAACCTGGCTAGATGAAAACGGGGGGTTACCATTGGCTAAATTATGTCCAACAGGTTTCAACATCCAACATCAACCAAGACCAGGAAGATGGGGTGGAAGATAGCAGTCCTGATTTGGGATACAATCAAACTGTGCAGAATCACCATTTTCCAACTAAATGAATCAGAATCTCTTTTAACCCAGCTTGAAGAGGAGAAACCAATCTGGCTGCTCATGGTATACCAAGCACCTTGTAACAACATATTATCTGTGCAAGAACTCCTGGATCTGATTACACTAGTGACCCTTAATTACCCTATACATTGAAACCCCAGATATCACCACAGCTGCCTTGCTGGACACAATGACAGCACTAGGATTCACACAGATGATCAATTCCCCAACCCATGAAAAGGGTCTTAAAATGGACTTCGTATTCTACAAAGGGGTTGACATCTGGGATAGCAGGATTGAAATAACACCCCTATTGACCATTTTCTAATTAAGTTTTCCCTAAGTGACCACCTGAAACAAAGGCACCCCCCCCCCCCCCCAGAGTTTGGAAGGAAATCAGAGACAAGAAAAAGCTGATTGCTGAGAATTTCCTAGAGGCCTTGGACTATCCACATGTAGATGGAAAGACAACTACAGTGTCAGAACAGGTTGATATTTGGAATACACACTTAGCTAAGACCTTAAAGAAAATGGCACCACTGAAAAAGGTCTTATGCCCCACTCACAAATGCTCACCTTGGTTTTCTCTATTTCGGATCCCTAAGCTGAAGGGCAAAAACTGGAAAGGAGATGGCGTAAATCTCACCTGGATGAGGACAGGCTAAACTGTAGGAAACACATGACAAAGTATCGCCAAGCCTTAATAGCAACCAAAAAAAACAATATTTCTCTGAATGCACTGCATAGACTACCATTTCAACCATGTGCCTGTTCAGTATAGTAAACAGCCTACTGCAACTCCCACAACAAAATCAGCCTGCCCAGTCAAAACTGAACTGCAATGATTTTGCTGCATACTTTTAATTTTGTTACATTTGTACCCCGCGCTTTCCCACTCATGGCAGGCTCAATGCAGCAACTTTGCCAACAAAATTAACCAACACTTTGCCAACAAAATTAAAAGTCTCCACCAGGATTTACATGCAGTCCCACCCAGTCTCCAGTCAGCTAACCAGGAGTGCACATACTTGTCCCCTTCTGACACAGACATATGGACAGTGGCGTAGCAAGGGCGGGGCGGTGGGGGTGGTCCGCCCCGGGTGCACGCTGCTGGAGGGTGCAGAGAGCAGCCGCGCACCTGTCAGCTCCGCTGGTTCCCTGCTCCCTCTGCCCTGGAACAAGTTACTTCCTGTTCCCGGGCAGAGGGAGCAGGGAGCCAGTGGAGCCAACAGGCGCACGGCTGCTCTCTGCACCCTCCAGCAGCCAAGAATGCACCCGGGGGGGGGGGGGGACTTGATGCGCCAGGGGGGGTCTCATGCTGCACCCTGGGGGGACGGATGCTGCTGCACCCGGAGGTGGGGGGTGCGCAGCGGCGATCCGCCCCGGGTGGCAGCCGACCTAGGATCGCTACTGCATATGGGACACTTTTAACCCAATAACAAAAGAGAGCCTTGACAAAATCCTAAGAGACCTTCGACCAACTACCTTTTCCCTTGACCTCTGCCCATCAAAGGTAGTGTAGCAGGCAACTGTGGGCCTCATAGAAGGTACCACTAAAATTGTGGTTTTTAATGGGCAATTACCAACACCATTAAAAAGAGCAGTGGTGAGCCCTTTGCTTAAGAAAAACAACCTTGACCATGACAAACTTGAAAGTTACCGGCCAGTATCCAACATCACATTTCTAGGAAAACTTATAGAACAAATTCAATGATTGACTAGAAGAGAGAAATGACAATCTGGATTCAGACCTGGTTATGGAACAGAAATGGTCCTCCTATCCCTACTAGATGATCTTCACAGGATTTGCCTCGGTGTTAGTACTGCTAGATTTCTCAGCAGCTTGTCTAACACCAATTCAAGAATGAGCTAAAACAACAAACTTTGTCTGAATCCAAGTACGACCAAGCTTCTCTGGTTCCCTAACACAAGTGGGCACATACCTGATACCAAAATCACTTTTGGGAAGTACGAACTGCCCCTCAAATCTCGTCAGGAACCTTGGAATACAGTTAGATTCAACACTTACTCTGATTCCCCAAATCCAAACAACCTTATCCCAGTTGTGCATTCCATGATAACATCAAGACTGGATTACTGTAATGCACTCTACAATGGTCTGACTACAAAGGGTCTGCACCAGCTCCAATTGATTCAGAATGCTGCAGCAAGACTCATAGAAGGTTGCAAGTGACGTGACCACATCACACCGTTTTGGAAAAACTTCACTGGCTAAGAGTACAATACAGGGCTAAATTTAAAACTCTATTTCTGATCTTCAAAGCCCTTAAGGAAATGGCCCTGAGCTCTTGAAGAACAGGATCATCCTTTACACATTTCCAAGGACACTAAGGTCTTCCCAAGAAGTATCCCTAACCACACCCTCTCCAAAGGACATTACATGATGTGATACCCACAAGCAAGCCTTCTCCAGAGTAGCCCCCACACGGCTTCACTTAAGGGAAGGGGGGAAATGGGACTTGATATACCGCCTTGCTGAGGTTTTTGCAACTACATTCAAAGCGGTTCACATATATTCAGGTACTTATTTTGTACCAGGGGCAATGGAGGGTTAAGTGACTTGCCCAGAGTCACAAGGAGCTGCAGTGGGAATCGAACTCAGTTCCCCAGGATCAAAGTCCACTGCAATAACCACTAGGCTACTCCTCCACACAAGACTCTCTCTACTTCAGGAAGCAGGTGAGAGCTTGGCTGTTCAACCAGGCCTTTAATTGAAAGAAATAACTACTTACTAGTCTCACATGCACAAGAAGTGGCACCACCCTGCACATACTACAGCTGGACTTATTTATCCACTCCAGGGCCGCTGAGAGATTGAGCCGAGCATGGGGCAAGGCTGCCGCCAGCCCCCCCCCCAGGATCGTCACCACCGCTGCCCGCCCCCAGGATGATCATCGTCATGGCCGCTGCCACTCCCCCCCCGATCGCTGCCACTGCCACCCCACCCTCCCCAATCGCTGCTGCCACCTGCACGCCGTAACTGTTAAGTACCTTGGCTGGTGGGGTTCTCAAGGCCCCGCCAGCAGAAGAGTTCGTCCTCCAGTGCTGCTTGTCTTCCTTCTGCTGCATGGCCTTCCCCTGCTACTGCTTTTTTTTTTCCTCAGGTCGCACATGGATAAGCAGCCGCAGGGGAAGGCGATGCGGCAGACTGTGAAGAAGAGCAGCATGCTGTGTCTGTTCATCCAGGTCCTTCCCAGCCTCCAAGGGGGGGGCACTGCGCTGGAGTTTTCTCCCTCCTGCTCCTGTTGGGACACAATCACCTGGGTCCTGTCAGGAGCAGGAGAGAGAGAGAGACCCCGGCGCTGGGCCCCCTTTGGAGGCCCAGGCCTGGGGCATTTTGTCCCCCTGCCCCCTCCCCCCGGCGGCCCTGATCCAGGGGCGTAGCCAGAGAGCAGATTTTGGGTGGGCCTAGGCAAGAAGTGGGTGGGCACCAAGTGTTCTCCCTCCCCCCCACACACAAAAAAAAATATCTCAACTGACGGGAAAATGCTTTCTTCCACCTTAGCAGTCTGCAGCAGGCATGCACTGAAAACGGAGCATGTGCAGGTGCCAGTATTGTGGAGAGCAGCGTTGTTACCATCAGGGAAGTCTTCAGCTTGCAAAGCTTGGGATCCCCAACAGCTACCGCTAAACATGTGCTACTGTTGGGTGGGCCTGAACCCTAACTAGGTGGGCCTTGGCCCACCCAGGCCCACCTGTTGCTACGCCACTGCCCTGATCTACTCCTACCCTAGCTGAGATAATATTTATTCACCTCTCTGACTTCATGTGCAACTTTCTTTAAATTAGTCCCCTTATTTTCTAACTCTTCTTACTCTGTTACTTATCTATATGTTCCATCTTTGCTTATACCCTACGCTATTTATTAAAATGTTTTATTATGTATTGTGTTGACATTGTAAGTAGTATACTATCAACCGATTATAACATATTGTGAAGGAAATCTCCTTCTAACTATTTTGTTTAAACCAATAATCACAATTATGAAAGAGATTTTAAAAACACTTCGTGCTCAATTGGCATCTGCACAAACCATACATTTAGTTTGTAGAGGTGATGCCTCAAGAAGCCCCCGGCTATAAAACTTCAAAGCTCACGGGGGGGGGGGGGGGGGGGGGGGCTGGGGCTGGGCTGGGCTGCTTTATCATCGGCATTCACATCTGAGCTGACGAAGAAGGGCAACCTTCGAAAGCTAATCAAGAAATGTATTAAGTTATGTCCAATAAAAAAGGTATCATCTTATTTTCTTTTCCATGTTTTATTTTGTTTGATTTGTGTTGATAACCTCTGAGCTGATAAACTACCCATTGTATTGTCTTCTCTAGCTCAGAACACTTTTTTTTGTCTTTTCGTTCAATATGTATACTTAATTCAAGTTGAAGATTACTTAGCTTGTAAAGATCTGGTCCTTCTCTCAGTGAGAGCTTTTTCAACGCTGATCGCGACCATGACCAACGGTGATGAAGCAGGTGACGAAACGTTGGCCACCGTTGGTCGTGGTCGCGATCAGCGTTGAAAAAGCTCTCACTGAGAGAAGGACCAGATCTTTACAAGCTAAGTAATCTTCAACTTGAATTAACTCCCTGAGCCCATACGCCGTGCCCCCTCCCTACCCATCTTCAAATCAATGCTCAAAGCCCACCTCTTCAATGTCGCCTTCGGCACCTAATCACTACACCTCCTCTCAGAAAACTTATCTACCCCAACTTGACATTTCGTCCTTTAGATTGTAAGCTCTTCCGAGCAGGGACCATCCTTATTGTTAATTTGTACAGCGCTGCGTAACCCTAGTAGTGCTCTAGAAATGTTAAGTAGTAGTAGTAGTAAGTATACATATTGAACGAAAAGACCAAAAAAAGTGTACTGTTATTTGAATATTTTTGCTACTGTAATTGTCTATTGCTTATGTTTGATTTACTTTTTGCTGAACACTGTCTTGAGTGAATTCTTTCAAAAATGCCATGGGTTACCGCATAAAAACAGGACAGACTTGTGTGATCCCATTGATGCGGTAAACCTGGCCGCCTAGGGCCTTATTCTATAAAGGTTATGATCCTAAATTTATACTCCTAAATTTACGCTTCTAAATTACGAACGTAATCTATGCTCCTAAATTTTTGCTCCTAAGTTAAGGCCTATTATATGCTCACAGATTTAGCATACATTACGCTCCTAAACTTATGTGTATAAAATTATGAGAATCAATTATGCTCATAAATTTAGGTGCATAAATTTAGGAGTATAACCTTTATAGAATAAGGCCTTTATAGGCTGAATATCAGCACTTAAGTGGCCAAGTGCAGATTTAGTCCCCCCGAAACGCCTCCAACATAGCCATCTTTGAGTTTGGTGCTAACAGCGATATTAGCCATCTGCCGCTGAATATTGGCGAGTTAGTTTTCTGTGCTGTTCTGATGGTATAGGTTCTGCGCTGTCAGCTTTACCACAGAAGTTCTGAGCATCAGCCTGTCTGTGTCTCCCTGCTAATCCCCAGCTCTGCCGCTGGCTTAATCTCTAACCCCTAACTATGCCACTGACTCGCTTCTGTTTAACCTCTGGAATCACTTTCTCTCCCTGTACCCTCAGCTCTAATCCCCGGCTGTGCCACTGACTCTCTGTCAGAAGTCAGTTTATCTCCCTGTGACTCAGTTCTAATTCTGGCTCTGCTCTTGACCCTCTGTGTGACCTTGGGGAGGTCACCTTATTTTCCAATGCTACTGTTTACCAGCTGTAATTCAGGAATTATGAATTGCTTTACAAGCTTTGTCACAGGCAGGGATTGTCTTGTACAGATTCCTGATGAAGGATAAATATTATTCTTGTCTTTTCCTGTTTAAAGAGACAAGGTTTGTTTAGCATAGAGGAGGCCTTTAGGGCAGCCTGATATAATCCTATATAATAAAACGCATCTCCAACGTTCTGAAGCTGAGAAAGTGAAGCCTTGAAACATTCTTGCTCTCTCTAAAGCTCTATCCATCTCCTGAAGTGACGTCAGAGTACTTCCGGGTACGTCACATGCAGCACTGACCAACTACAGGTGGGAGGGCGGGTGCATGGTGGCGATTGGCTAAACCGTTCAGTGGCCGTGCATGCTGAGCTGTGCACGGCAGCGGAGGTTGGGCGGTTGGCAGAGGGGCAGAGATTTGGGCAGTGTGGTGCTGTAAGGGGAAAGAGAATCGCTGGGTGGCTGGAGGGGGGGCAGGGGACATAGGAGAATTGCTGGGTAGCTGGAGGGGGAGGGGCAGGGGACATAGGAGAATCGCTGGGTGGACAGGGAAGATAGGACAATCGCTGGCTGGCTGGAGGAGGAGCAGGGGAGACCGGAGAATCACTGGCTGGCTGGAGGGGGGGCAGGGGAGAGAGGAGATTCGCTGGGTGACTGGAGGGGGGCAAGGGAAAAAGGAGAATCGCTGGGTGGCTGGAGGGGGGGCAAGGGAAAAAGGAGAATCGCTGGGTGGCTGGAGGGGGGCAGGGGACACAAGAGAATCGCTGGGTAGCTGGAGGGTGGCAGGGGAGATAGGACAATCGCTTTGTGGCTGGAGGGAGGCAGGGGACAGAGGAGAATTGCTGGGTGGCTGGAGGGGGAGCAGGGGACAGAGGAGACTCGATGGGTGGCTGGAGGGGGAGCAGGGGAGAGAACAGCATCGGTGGGTGGCTGGAGGGAGGCAAGGGAAAAAGTAGAATCGCTGGGTGGCTGGAGGGGGAGCAGGGGAGAGAGGAGAATCGCTGGGTGGCTGGAGGGGGGACAGAGGAGACACACTCGCACCCAGCACTCTCACTCTCTCTCTGTCATACACACACACTCGCACATTCACTCTCTCTCTCTCACACACAGTCAATCTCGCACATACTCTCTCAAACATACACACTCTGAGGAAAACCTTGCTAGCGCCCGTTTCATTTGTGTCAGAAACGGGCCTGTCTTACTAGTATAGAAATAAGTTTTTTGGTGCCTTTTTATTTTCTTTGATGACATGATCACAGCACAAGTATCAGGCACTTTGGGCCTCTTTTACAAAGCCACACTACCGATTCCCGGTGTGGCAAATGAAGTCCATTCAATTCCTATGGGCTTCCTCTCATTTGCCACACAGGATTCGCTAGCATAGCTTTGTAAAAGAGGCCCTAAGCATCTTTTCTTTGTTTAAAGTAATTTAATAATATTTTTTTCTTCTTGTTAAAGATTAATTTTGTTTTCATGAATTTTGACATTTAAATGTATGTTTTCTATTCTTTTTTTCAGTAAAGACATCTACTACTACTACTACTACTTATCATTTCTAAAGCTATCTAAATAAATATGTATATTAAGGTTGCCAACTAGCCAGTTTTCAGCCGGCTTGGTCAGTATTTCAGTGGCCAGGCCAACTGCTGGCAGACCCTCAAAACTGGCAGTAGAAAAGTCATTTTTTTTGTCCCTGATGCTTTGGCACTATGGCATCTCTCCCTCTTATTTCTTCTTCCGGCGTTTTCCTTGCTGCCTCTCTCTCTCTCCCTCCCCTCCCCCGGGTCTATCCAGCATTTTTCCTTCTCCTCCTGCACCCCTGGGTCCTGAAATGTGCCTTCCTTGTCAATTGACAAGTACAGTGATTCAAGCAAACAGCTTCTGCCTGCATTCTGGGCCTTCCCTATGCTTGGCCGCATCCTGCCTATGATACGACTTCCTGTTGCTACGCTGGCGGGATGCGGCCATGGGAAGGCACTGCGGCTGCCGCTTATCAACAAAGGCACATTTCAGGACTGGGAGCGGGGTACAGTGGGAGAGGGAGGGATGCTGGGTTGATCGGGGGGGGGGGGGGGGAACGTAGAGAGAGGCAGCAGGAGAGATGCTGCCTGGACTAGGAGAGGAAGAGAGAAGGACTTCAGAGCTGCTGAATTTGTCCAGGGCGAGAGATGGAGAAGGAGACATGCTGGATCCTCTGTGGAAGGGAAGGGTGAGAGAGAGGAGGAGAAATGCTGGGTCTGTCCAGAAGGACTTAAGAATGCTGGACTCATTAGGGAGAGTGAGAGAAGCTGGGTCCATCAGGGAAGGAGTGGGGGGGAGGGGGGGAGAGAGAAAGATGCTGGATTTGCTAGGAGGAGGATGGAGACTGAAATGCTGGATCCACTGAGGCAGGGGAGAGAGAGAAACCACACTGGAGGAAGGGAACAGATGCTGGACCCAGGAGTGGGGGACTGGAGGGGATTGAGAGAGAGAGAGAGAGAGAGAGAGAGAGAGAGAGAGAGAGACCATTTGTGGGGGGAGGGGATTGGAGAGACACAGGCCCCATGGAGGGAGGGAAAAATGCCAGGCCATGAGAAGGGGCAAGGGAGAGGCAGGAAGAGATGCTGGTCCCAGGGTGGGTTCTGTGGGAGGAAGAGAAGAAAGAGGGGAGGGACAGGGACACAGAAAAAAGATCCTGGAGATGGAGGTAGTATAGGGACAGGGACACAGAGGAGCACTACTGGGGAAAGGTGGGATAGAGACATAGGGAAGATACTGGACATAGGGGGAGAAGAACAGAGGTTGAATATGGGAGTTGGTGGGAAGATGCGGGGGAGAGTAGAGAATAGGGACAGAAGCACAGAGAGGAGATGCTGGATAAGATGGATAAGGGATGCAGAGGAAAGATGGATAGTGGATATGGAGAGAGAAGAAATGCTAAATGTTAAACAGGAGACCCTGCAAAGACAGGAAGAAGAAACAGAGACATGCAGAAAAGAGTCACTGGGCCAGTTGGCTGTAGAGGGGTAGATAGGGGACAACAGCGACAGTAGGTGTGGCAAGGGACTTGGGGCAGACATGGTGGAGGGGCAAAGAAGGGGCATGAAGCGGGGCAGGTGTGTTTTCTCTGTTAAAAAGTTGGCAACCCTAGTGTACATTTTTGTGTGTACATGCTAAATGTATACCCTTATGCAACTTGCAATACAACAAGTGGCCTGTTAAGATTCCTCTGAAATGAGATGGGGGCCTGGATTAAAAAAGAAATTCCCCATCTCTGAGCCTTAGAAGTTCTCTGAGAAACAACTCAAGCATTTGGAAAGGAGTGTTCTGACCCACTTGTGATCTATGAGATTGGGGGGCCAAAGGTCCTTTCTCTTTCTCACTGTCCTCCCATCCTCTCCCTCTTTATCTTTTTAGAAAGAGGGTACTTCTATGTCTCCCCTGTTTAGCTGTCTTCGAACTCACGCCTGTTTCTGGTGATGGGTGCATATGAAAAGTCTGAAATGCAAATGAATTTATGGGCTTGATTGTGTCATGAGCATCATTTTGTCTGTCTCTCTACTCTTTTCTGCCGCTTCATAGTTGTCTCTTCGCTTCTTCAGCCACTCTCTTCCCCTTCACACTCCCATCTCTCTCATTTTGTCACCTCCTCTTCTTCCTCTCATCTTTTCTCCTTTTCCATCCCTCTCCCTTTTGCTTTTCCCTACATCTTTCTCTCATATGGCTGGATGTTTTTTCACTTTGGGTGAGAGATTTTACTGAGCTGGACCACTCTCATTTTCCAGAGACGGTAGACTGCGGGCTGCTTATCTCTTCCTGACAGCTGCCTCTCCTGGCTGCCTGAGTCTTTGTGTTCTCACTGGCTTTTAAGCGCTAGCTTCCGCGGGGAAGGGGGGGGGGGGGAGAGGAGACTTGGGAGGCAACTTGGGAAGCTTGGATAACTAATATGTGTATTATTATCTTTTCCAGCGATCACCCTCCTGGGACACTGGAAGGGGGGAGGAAGTATTTTCACAGCTCTTTATTTTTATTAGTGATAGAATAACATTCTCAGGATTACTGATACACAGCCCTCCTGGAGGGGAGAGTGGAAGGAGATAAGGCAGGTTGTACAGTATGAGGGACAATCCTGAAAGGCCTCTAGGCCTGTAAAATCCTATTTAATCAGGTAGAATGCCACTTTTGAAGGTTATCCCCCCCGAAGCCGCTAAAAATATGACCACTGATTCACAACACACGTACTTCGAGCCGTATTTAGAGACACCAAATACAAACACTAGAAAGAGATCCAGAATCAGAGTGTAAACAACCTAGCTCTGTCCCTTCCTAATCTTTTCCCTCACCCCCTACCTCTCTCTACTACAGGAACTCACTTCCCATCCATTGACTTCATCACCTCACCTTCTCTCCTACCCTCTTCCTCCCTCTTGGCTTTTAATCTCCGTCTCCTTCTTCCCTCCATTTTGCCTTCCCCATTCCACCTAAATACCTCTCGCCTTCGACGCCTTCGTGGCCACACCTCTCCTACTCTCCTCCGCTCTCTTTTACTCCTTCTCTTACTCTCAGCTGGTGACATCAATCCCAATCCTGGCCCTCCTCACCAAATATTATCCAAACTCTACAGATCTCACCGTGACCTTTCTAACCTCATCTCTATTCCTCTACTCC
Organism: Microcaecilia unicolor; assembly: GCF_901765095.1. Taxonomy (NCBI): domain Eukaryota; kingdom Metazoa; phylum Chordata; class Amphibia; order Gymnophiona; family Siphonopidae; genus Microcaecilia; species Microcaecilia unicolor. The sequence continues at coordinate 175,492,482 of NC_044041.1, read as the reverse complement.
CCTCCTCTTCTCTGCCCTTCTCTTGCGCCCTATGGAATGCCCGCTCTATCTGTAACAAACTCCTCTATATTCAGGACCTCTTTATCTCATGTCACCTCCATCTGCTCGCCATAACAGAAACCTGGCTCTGCCCTGATGACTCTGCTTCAGTCGCAGCCCTGTGCCATGGCGGTTATCTATTTTCCCTTGGTTCATTAATCTCATCCCATGGCTTTTCCTACCATCTCTATGCTGATGACTCCCAAATCTACCTTTCTACCCCTGATATCTCACCTTGCATCCAAACCAAAGTTTCAGCGTGCTTGTCTGACATTGCTGTCTGGATGTCTCAACGCCACCTGAAATTAAATATGACCAAAACCGAGCTTCTCATTTTCCCCCCCAAACCCACCTCCCCGCTCCCCCCGTTTTCTATTTCTGTTGATGGCTCTCTCATTCTCCCTGTCTCCTCAGCCCGAAACCTTGGGGTCATCTTTGACTCTTCTCTCTCCTTCTCTGCTCATATCCAGCAGATTGCCAAGACCTGTCGTTTCTTTCTTTACAACATCCGTAAAATCCACCCCTTTCTTTCCGAGCACTCTACCAAAACCCTCATCCACACCCTTGTCACCTCTCGTTTAGACTACTGCAATCTGCTTCTTGCTGGCCTCCCACTTAGTCACCTCTCCCCTCTCCCCTCTCCAGTCGGTTCAAAACTCTGCTGCCCGTCTCATCTTCCGCCAGGGTTGCTTTACTCATACTACCCCTCTCCTCAAGACCCTTCACTGGCTCCCTATCCGTTTTCGCATCCTGTTCAAACTTCTTCTACTAACCTATAAATGTACTCACTCTACTGCTCCCCAGTATCTCTCCACACTCGTCCATCCCTACACCCCTTCCCGTGCACTCCGCTCCATGGATAAATCCTTCTTATCTGTTCCCTTCTCCACTACTGCCAACTCCAGACTTCGCACCTTTTGTCTCGCTGCACCCTACGCCTGGAATAAACTTCCTGAGCCCCTACGTCTTGCCCCATCCTTGGCCACCTTTAAATCTAGACTGAAAGCCCACCTCTTTAACATTGCTTTTGACTCGTAACCACTTGTAACCACTCGCCTCCACCTACCCTCCTCTCTTCCTTCCCGTTCACATTAATTGATTTGATTTGCTTACTTTATTTATTTTTTGTCTATTAGATTGTAAGCTCTTTGAGCAGGGACTGTCTTTCTTCTATGTTTGTGCAGCGCTGCGTATGCTTTGTAGCGCTATAGAAATGCTAAATAGTAGTAGTAGTAGCATTAGTATGATGATTCCTTAATAATCAATTTTTTTTTTTTTTAAATGGCCACCGTTTCACCATTCTTGGTTTCCTCAGGGTGTCCAAATTTTCAATTCTACCTTGGCTGCTGTTTCTTTATGTAGGACACTAAGAAGCAGCAGCTGAAGTGGAATCAAATATTTGGACACCCCGAGGAGAAAAAAAGAATGGCGAAACAGCAAGAATATCTTTGAAAATTTCCCTTGTGGAAGGCAATTGTTGTATTATTTATTTATTTATTGGGATTTATTAACTGCCTTTATGAAGAGATTCACCCAATAGGTACAATTTAACATCAAACTTACAATTTTGTTAACAGTATAACAGTAGTAAAATGAACAAGTATAGACATCAATAGAATGAAAGAAAGAGGAAAACTGGAAAGCAGCAAATTGAGACCTAATAATAGGACTATCATAAAACATGGAAAAGAAAATAAGATGATACCTTTTTTTATTGACAAAACAAAAAAAACAGCACCACGGGCCTTTAAAAATGGAACACAGTTCTTTAATGAATGAGCCTTGACAAAAAGACCCGACACGGGCCGTGTTTCGGTGACTAGCACCTGCGTCAGGGGTCACAGTGATGACGTGGAAAACTTGGGGAATAACTCAAATATATTCCTCTACAATATATTATTCCTTACCCCACGTCTCATATAGTAAAAGCTACAAAGCACCAAGGCACTTTCACTTTCTGTATCCAAATGGTTGTCCTTCTTCCTCAGATCGGAAATAAGCAAATGTGGTATATATAAGTGAAGCATCCAAGCATTACTTTGACAGTCTGACAGGGTGGGGGTGAGTAGGAGGTATGCATGGGGACATCAAAGGGCAACCTTCGAAAGCTAATCAAGAAATGTATTAAGTTATGTCCAATAAAAAAAGGTATCATCTTATTTTCTTTTCCATGTTTTATTTTATTTGATTTCTATTGATAACCTTTAAGAGTGGACTAACATGGCTACCACACCTCTCTACTTAGGACTATCATGAAACTGGATCAAAAATATACACATTTAACAGCACTGAGTCTCAAATAACAGATATATAATTAGATGTAAGCATAGTAGTGATGGAATATCTAATAAGCACACAATTAGAATATTCAAATAACTTTGCTATGATACTAATTCTTTTCCACAATACAGCTTACCATATAGCTGAGGGAAAAAATGCAGATATATAGATGGGGACAAGATGGGTGGTGCAGAGTCAGTTGGGATAAATAAAATGGTGGGTAAACTAAAGCCAAGTTCTTTGTACAGTTAATCATTTGGGAACAGTGGGCACTAATTTTATTTATTTTTATTTATTTGTTCCATTTGTATCCCACATTTTCCTACCTTTTTGCAGGCTCAATATGGCTTACATAGTACCGGAGTTTACTGTTTCCGGTGTGAACAAATACATTGTGCTGTTGTGGTAAGATGAAGTTTATATGGCAAAGCCACAGAATAGTCGTAATGCGGAAGAGTAGTGTTGTGATCATACGTGCTTTGGTTTTCTTGTGTAGCCGAGGTTAGTCTTTTATGTTGGATCGGGATGATATGCCTTTTTGAACAGGGTGGTTTTTAGCATGTTCCGGAAGTTTAGGTGGTCGTAGGTCGTCTTCAAAGCTTTTGGTAATGTGTTCCAAAGTTGTGTGCTTATGTAGGAAAAGCTGGATGCATAAGTAGATTTGTATTTAAGACCTTTGCAGCTTGGGTATTGTAGGTATAGATATGATCGTGTTGATTTGGAGGCGTTTTTGGGTGGTAGGTCGATTAAGTCTATCATGTATCCTGGTGCTTAACCCTAATGGGTTAAGGGTCACGTGATGCTCCTTGAGAGGATCTTAGAGGTCTCAAATGTGTGTAAAGGGTTAACTTATTCTTTAAGTACTCTGGCTCATTTTGTCTGAGAGCCTTGATAATCAAACATAGAGTTTTAAATTTAGCCCTGTAAGGTACTGGTTAGAGAATGACACAGGGATGGGGACCCACGGTAACCGCGGGGATTTGGATGGGGATGGGGACAGAGCCTGCAGGAATGGGGCGGGGACAGATCACATGGGAACAGTGTGGGGACGGGGACAGATCACATGGGGATGGGGGACAAACTTTGTCCTTGTGTCACTTTCTACTTTGAAATGAACTGGGCTGTTATTTGTTTGATTGATGCAGACAACAATATGTTTATGTTTTGGAGAAACAAGCAAACATGCTGGCACAGCTAGCAAAATTTGCATGGGGGGATCCTGTAGATTCTGCTACCAGCACATCTTCTAAGAAGACACCTTCTATTGCAGGAAGGACTGTGGAAGACAGGAGAGCTAGACTGAATCCTGAGATTATTGATGACTTATTCATCCACAGATTAAAAAATCAAAACAGTGCTTCATAAGGCATATTTCTCCCTTCTAAGGCATACAGAATGGGTTTTATTTTGTACCCCTGTACATTTTAATAGGGTGGATAAGGATTCCTTGGGGTAGTAGAAGTCAGCTATTGTTGGAGTTGGAAGGGTAGAGGGTGGTGGTGATGGGAGGGTTATTATAGCTGCTATTTGTTATTATTGTTTTCTATTTGTTATTTATAAACAACAGTTGCACAGCGTATTGTTCCTTTTTATACTTTAATAAAATGATTTAAATATAAAATCATAAGTGTTTGAGACTTCTGCAGATGAGAACAGAGCCCACAGGGATGGGGACTGAAACTGCAGGGATGGGACGGGGATGGAGATGGGGCCTGCGGGGATGGAGACAGAACTCACAGGGATGGGGCAGGGACGGAGACAAATTTTGTCTCTGTGTCATTCTCTAGTACTGGTAGCCAGTGTAGCTTCTGAAGGAAAGATGTGATGTGAACATGCTGTTTGCAGCCTTCTATCAGTCGTGCTGCAGCATTCTGAATTAGTTAAGCTGACACGAACTCTTTTTGATTTGACCAGTGTGCAAGGCATTACAATAGTCCAGTTGTGATGTGGTCAGACTCGTCTTTTCAATATATGGAGAGAGATTTCCTAGCTGCCATAGGTGATAGAGACAATTTTTAAAGGCTGTTTGAATTTGCGAGATCAGTGATGACTCTGGCAGTATCCCAAGATTCCTGACCTGTGATTTTAGGGGGAGTTCTTACTTCCCAAAAGGTATTTTGAAGTTTTAGAGTGCCTAGGCAGGGAATGTGCATATGCAGCACCTGCTTTATAAAAGCAATGTATGCTTTTATAAATATCTTTCAAATATTTGAAAGGTATTAATCCGCAAACAAACCTTTTCCGGAGACGGGAAGGTGGTAGAACTAGAGGACATGAATTGAGGTTGAAGGGGGGCAGACTCAGGAGTAATGTCAGGAAGTCTTTTTTCACGGAAAGGGTGGTAGCTACGTGGAATGCCCTCCCGCGGGAGGTGGTGGAGATGAAAACGGTAATGGAATTTAAACATGCGTCGGATAAACATAAAGGAATCCTGTTTAGAAGGAATGGATCTACGGAATCTTAACGGACATTGGGTGGCCACGCCAGTAATGGGGAAGCAAAATCAGTGCTGGGCAGACTTCTATGGTCTACGCCCCGATCGTAACTGAATAGATATGGAGTGTAAATTTAAGGGGCTTCAACGTTACCTTCAGAACTTTTAGTATAAGAACAGTGCTGGGCAGACGTCTACGGTCTGTGCCCTGAGAAAGGCAGGGACAAATCAAACTTGGGTATAAAGTATCACATACCATGTAAAATGAATTTATCTTGTTGGGCAGACTGGATGGACCATTCAGGTCTTTATCTGCCGTCATTTACTATGTTACTATGCGCTCATGTGAATATATAAAATAGCCTACAGAAAAGCCCTAGTACAAAGTTAGAGCTGCTCCGAGGCAGGCATAGCTTTTCCGCCTGTGCTGATATGCTATTCTATGACAATACACGTATCTCCAGGACAGGACTGAGCTATGGTTTCATCCTATGCAACTCGCCCACTGGTAGCCTCTGACCTCTTCATCCCCACCCCCTTCCTCTGTATTTGTGCTGTGCGGCCTCATCAACATTTGCACAGCCCTTGGTGCCTTAGTGCAGAACTCACAATTTCCATTCCCAGGAATGCACTTGCATATACCCCCTAATTCTAGACTTTTGCAAACACTTTTCACGTTAATAGAATAATGGCCTATACATGCAGAAGTTAATAGTTAAATAAGGCTCTAATTGGCGCTAACTACCAATGGGTTATATTTGGAGTTCGTTGGTCCTAATTGGCACTAATTTGCCATTATGCATGTAACTGGCCTTAGTTGCAATTCTGTAATCTTTAACGTGCAATTCCTTTGGCATGCAACTAAACATAGAAACAGAGAAAAATGTAGGCAGATAAAGACCATCAGGCTTATTTTCGAAAGAGAAGGGCGGGCATATTCCGACCCAAATTGGGAGATAGCCGCCCTTCTCCCGTGGGCTCCCAAATCGTTATAATCTAAAGCTGATTTTGGGCGTCCCCTGGGACCACTGCCAACTCTAGAGAAGCATTGAAAAGGTCAGCCAATGGAGCCGCTAGAACTTCCCTAAGTTCCTTCAGTACCCTCGGATGTATGCCATCCGTCCCCATCGCTTTGTTCACCTTTAGATTAGCCAGTTCTTCACGAACACAGTCCTCTGAAAATTGTTCAGGGACTACCACCCCTCCGTTCATATTTGTGTTTGTCTTCTACGGTCCTGTTCCCAGACCTTCTGCTGTGAACACAGAACAGAAATATATTGTTAAGCAATTCTGCCTTATCTTCATCAGCTTCTACATATTCCTCCCCTTTCCCTTTGAATCTCACAGTGCCACTTTAGCACTTCCTCCTATCACTAATATATCTAAAAAAATGTCTTGTCCCCCCATTTTACTGTATTAGCTATTTTTTTTTCTTCCACATCTTGCATTTCTTTCCTGACTACTCTACCAGCTTCTCTTAGCTTTTCCAAACTTAGATTGTGAGCCCTCCAGGGACAGGGAAATACCCAGTGTACCTGAATGTACCTCACCTTGAGCAACTACAGAAAAAGGTGCGAGCAAAATCTAACTAAATATTGTTGGTGGTTTGGATGCAGGAGGGGCATGGGTATGAGCAGGTCAGGGGCGTGCCCAGAACTTACACACTAATCCCTGGATTCTATATATGGTGCTCAAAATTGTGCATGCCCATTTGCGTGTACAATTTAGTTGAGTAACGAGCCAATTAGCGCCAATATTTGGGCGCTGACAATCAAGTATTGGCATTAATTGGAATCAATGTGAATATACGTGCGCATCTTGCTAAGCGCTATTCTATAAAGATGTGCTCATAAATATTTTAGCGTGCAGTTGAAAAGGGAACATAGCCATGGGAGGAGCATGAACGGGTCAGGTATGTTCACTAAAGATGTATGCACCATTATAGAATTTGGGGGACCAGGCACCTAATTTACATGCGAGGATCTGCACCTGGTTTCAGCTGGTGTAAATCCTCATGCCCAAAGTTGAGCACAGATCCCGGCACTACATGCTATTCTATAAATGGTGCCCAACTTGGAGCGCCATTTACAGAATCCAATCCTAAGGTTATAGAATACTTTCAGTTACTCGTGAGTGTTTACACCAGCCTTTGATATGTTGTAAGCAGTGGCGTACCAGGGGGGCGGGGGCGGTCCGTCCCGTCCCGGGTGCACGCCGCTGGGGGGGGTGCCGCGCGCCTGTTGGCCGAGTCCGCTTATTCCCTCCCTGCTGCTCCCTCTGCACGGAACAGGTTACTTCTTGTTCCGGGGCAGAGGGAGCAGCAGGGAACGAGCGGACTCGGAGCCGACAGGTGCGCGGCACCCCCCCCCCCCCCCCAGCAGGTAAAAATGCACCCGGGGGGGTCGCGCTGCACCCGGGGGGGGTGTAATTTCACTGGGGGGGGGCCACGCTGCACCCGGGGGGGGCGCATTGGCGATCAGCCCTGGGTGTCAGCCAGCCTAGGAACGCCACTGGTTGTAAGCGCTGGCGATGAAAGGTAACGTAGTAACACAGTAAGTGACGGCAGACAGGGCCACCGAGAGACTGGGCCGAGACTGGGCTGGGCCCGCCCCCCCCCCCCAAGGTCACCGCCGCTGCTCCCCCCTCCCCCCTGAGGTCCCTGCCGCTCCTCCCTCCGTCCGCCACCAGGCTGGGCCCCCTGCATTGAAATCAGAGCGCCTCTCACCTCCGTGTGAAAGCACTGCAGGCGGCAGGGCAGCAGATCGCCTACCTTTGGCCCTCCTTCCCTCTTTGTGTCCCGCCCTCGTGGAAGTTACGTCAGACGAGGGCGGGACACAGGGAGGGAAGGAGGGCCGAAGTGAGGCGATCTGCTGCCCTGCTGCCTGCAGCGCTTTCACACGGAGGTGAGAGGCGCTGTGATTTCAATGCAGGGGGCCCGGCCCAGTGGCAGACGGTCGACGACGGAGGGCGGGTGGGACTGCGGAACCGGGCCCCCCCTTGGAGGCCCGGGCCTGGGGAATTTTGTCCCCCCTGCCCCCCTCTTGGCGGCTATGACGGTAGATAAAGACCTGAACAGTCCATCCAGTCTGCCCAACAGTCACATTCATTATCAATTCAAGATTAAATCGATGATGATTGTGATATTATATACTTGAGCATGATCTTTCTTTGGTGTTTCTGGGACATAGACCATAGAAGTCCGCCCAGCTCTGTCCGTATGTTCCAACTACTGGAGTTGCCATCAAAGCTCACTCCAGCCTACCCGAATCCGTCTTGTCATTAGCGGGACACAGACTGTAAAAGTCTGCCCAGCACTGTCCTCATGTTCCAACTTCCAATTACTGGAGTTTCTGTCAAAGCTCTCTCCAGCCCATCCTAAACCAGATTGCTATATGCGAAACTCAAACTGTACAAGCCAGCTCAGCACCAGCCTTAGTTGATATAGCCAGAGTTGCCACTTAAGCACCACTTGACATGCAAACACATATGCAACCCTTTAAGTTTTGTTTTTTATACCATTCATTTTCTAATTAGAGATCCTCTGTGTATTTTTTTTTCTCCACCACCTCCCTTGGGAAGACATTCTAGGCATCAACTACCCTCTCTGTGAAAAAGAATTTTCTGACGTTACTCCCCGCAATCTCAATTCATGTCCTCTAGTTTTACTGTTTTCCCTTCTCTGGAAAATATTCAGCGGCACTTAGCTGGCTAATATCACTGTTAGCACCAAACTCAAAGATGGCTATGCTGGGGGCGGTCAGCACTTGGCCACTTAAGTGTTGATATTCAGCCTATAAAGGCCTTATTCTATAAAGGTTATACTCCTAAATTTATGCACCTAAATTTATGAGCATAATTGATGCTCATAATTTTATACTCACAAGTTTAGGAGCATAATGTATGCTCCTAAATGTATGCTAAATCTGTGAGCATAATAGACCCTAATTTAGGAGCATAAATTTAGGAGTGTAAATTTAAGAGCGTAAATGTAGGAGTATAAATTTAGGAGCAAAAGCGCTGAATATTGACCCCAAGGTCCTCATCTTTGGTGGGGAGAAATGTTGGGATTGTACCGTAGAGCACTGAATTAGGTTAAGAAAAGGCCTGGAACATCCACTGTAATCCTTAGCTCTGCCACTCTCCATGTATGAACTTGCGGTGAGACACTTTATCTCCATGTGCCTCTGTCCTAATCCCTGGCTCACTCTCGATCTGATGGGAGACTGAAGACCAGAGCTGTCCCAGTTTGGGATGATGAAGAGCACATGACATGAACACACTGCCTGTGCCGGTTCCTTGTTGGAGCTGGGATTTTCAGAAGCTTCAAATATTTCCCTACCCTTGGGATTTGAATAGGACCCAGGAGAAGAAAGAGTAATGTGTCCAGGCAGTGATGAAATGCAGGCATGTGTGTACATTGGAGGGTGACTGTAGTGTGTCTCTCTAGCAGAACAATCATTCAGACACAAGCAAAGTTATGCCAGAGAAGTTCAGGTAAGATGGGGAAAGTCGAGTTTCCTCAGCTGAAATATTTGAATAGATTCTGATTCATTGCCCTTCAGCCTGGAAGTGTGTTGTACGCCTCGGGCACTGGTCCCAAAAATGAAGATTTATATCCAACACTCCTGAAGGTTTTCCAAGCACGGATGTTTCCATGTTCCATGAGGTTCCTGTCTCCAGAGGATAATGTAGGCTTGAGTGGAAAGGTGCGTCAGAGTGCTGGTCAGGGAAGCCATTGGGGATTTGGCCTGACGTGCAGCTCCAGATCAAGGCAGGAAACAGGATGCAGGACTGTGCTGCCATCAACCCAGGCAGGAGGAGCAGAGCGCAGGCAGGGTTCTAGGGAACCCTGAACCAGCTCCAGCCTCTACGGTGGCACTAAAACCAGAGCAGGGGAAAAGAGGAAACATGTAAAGGATTTTATGTGGGAAGAGTGAACATTGTATATACCTTGTTCAAATTCAGCTCTAGTCCAACTCTCTGTATGAGAGCTTGGGTTAAGTTACTATGCGGCCCACATTCAAAGCAATTTAGCTTCTCCTGCCCACTGAAATCACTTCCTGCTGCCTAAGTGGGGATATTTAGCAGCACTTAACCGGAGAGTGCCACAGAGCGCCATTGAGCCTGCAAATAGGTGGGAAAATGTGGGATACAAATGTAACAAACAAATAAATAAATAAACAAAGAAATATCCCCACAGACCACTCAACTAAAAAGTAGGCAGGTCAGAGGTGGCACTGGGGAGGAGCCCAGGCCGCTTAGCTATGCGGGTGCCGACACTGAATATCAGGTTGACACCAGCATGACTATTTTTAAAAATAAAACCCTCCTGATCCCCCTCCCGGCCTGTCTAATATCCCCTCCCTCCTACCCCCGTTGCGATTTCCTAAGTCCATCTCCACCTCCTCCCCTGAATGAATCCCCTGCTCCCACCCCTTCCCGATGTCTATGTGGGCCCCTGGTGGTCTAGCAGGAGTCTTTGAGGTCATGAGCACAGCCCCCTCATTCCTGCCCCTTCGCAGCTGTCTTTCAAAATGGCTGACACACCCTCTTGTGGCACTACAAGAAGTACCACGTTGTTGGGGGGGGGGAGGGGAGGGACAGGATATCGCAGCCGGGGGAGGGGTTTTAGGAAGGAGGGGGTATTAGAGAGGCCAGGAGGGGGATCGGAAGAGTTTTATTAAAATAAAATAGTTATGTGGGTCAGTGGCGTAGCCAGACCTGACATTTTGGGTGGGTCCAAAACTAATATGGGTGGGCACCATCCCCGTAGCTAGGCATCACCCCTTCCTTTCCCTACCCCCCCCCCCATCCATCCATCCCCATAGCCCAGCGTCAGCCCTTCCCTTTCCTATCCCCCATCCATTCATCCATCCAGTGGCGTACCAAGGGGAGGGCGGTGGGGGCAGTCCGCCCCGGGTGCACGCCGCTGGGGGGGTGCCGTGCGCCTGTCGGCTCTTCGTTTTCATGCTCCCTTTGCCCCAGAACAGGTTACTTCCTGTTCCGGGGCAGAGGGAGCATGAAAACGAAGAGCCGGCAGGCGCACGGCACCCCCTCCCAGCGACGTGCGCCGGGGGGGGCGTCGCACTGTTCCGGGGGGCGCTGCACCCAGGGGGCGGGGCGCATCGGCGATCCGCCCCGGGTGTCAGGTCCCCTAGGAACACCACTGCATCCATCCATTCTCATAGCCTGGCATCAACCCGTCCCTTCCCTACCCCCCCAATCCATCCTCATAGCCCGGCATCAGCCCTTCCCTTTCCTACCATCCATCCAGTAGCTAGGCATCAGCCTACCCTACTCCCCACCCCTCCTTGTAGCCTAGCATCAGCCTTGTCCTACCCCCTACCCACCCCCATACTCTGGCATCTCCCTTCCTCCCACCCGGAAGCACACCAACATTAAATATAAAACCTTTATTTTTATGTCTTGGGCACTGCAGAGACCAACCTCACCCAGAAACTCCATTACATTACATATAAAACATTTTTATTATTATTATTTTTTTAACCTGGGTACTGCAGAACCATTCCTACCCCAAAACCCACACCAACATGTAAAATATACCTTTTTTTTTTTTTTTTTAAACATTTTAACCTGGGCACTGAGCCCACCCCCACCCAGAAACCCACCAACAATAAGTTTTAATGGTGGGTTTCTGGGTGGGGGTAGGGTCTTCACTGCCAAGGGGGAAAAAAGGTATATTTAATGATTAAATACAGGCAGTGAAGAGCCCACCACCAGCATTACATTGTACATATTAAAAAAAAAAAACCCCTAAACATTTGTTTTACCTGGCAGCTGGGCTTATCTGTATGGGCTGGCAGCTGCTGCTGCTTGGAGTTGGCAGTAAAGTAAAGGTACTTGATTCTGGAATGATCTCGATTTGAATTTCCATTTTCCCAAATTCCCACATTTCAGGGCAGGGCCAGGGCAGGCTGAGGCTCGCACTAATCCTACGTGCCGTGCGTGCACTTGCATCTATGCCCGCCCCTCAGATGCCAGTTGAGTTGCCACGAGCGAGCTCAGCGGACGGAGCTGAGGCCGAGCGGAGCGAGAGCGAGGCTGAGCACGCCCGCCACTGCGCACAGCCATGTCCGCGTAGGACGGAAAACAACGATGCGCTGATGCAACCTGCAACTTACTGGAGAGATGATAGATCAGCTGAGCGGCAGTGAGCAGGTGCCCACGACGGCGCGACGTGTAGTACGCTAGGAGGCTGCTGCAGTCAGTGAGTATGTGCGCTTGGGTGGTGGTGGGTGGGCCTGAGCTGAAATCGGGCTGGAAGGAACCTGGAGAGATGAGAGCTGAGCCAGAGCGCGAGCGGGTGCCGTCTCTGCCATGGTACACGCTGCTGCTGCTGCAGTTGCAGTGTGTGTGGGTCCTAGCCAATATTCAGTGCTGGCACCCTCATACCTCTCTTAAGTGGGCCTGGCTGAATATTGGGCGGGCCCTCATAAGCTCCACCCACACTTAGCCCTCAATATTCAGTGCCGGACATGGCCCACCACTGAATATTGAGGGCTAATTCAGCCGACGACGGAAAGCGTTTAAAAAAATGCTGACCGCCGCAAGCTGAATAGCAGGGTGTATGTTTCTATACCTGAGTTCTAATCCCCACCTCTGCCAGTGATTGATCTTCTGTATCCAGCTTCAGAGTGAGTGAGAGCAATTCTATAACTGGGAATCTTCAATTAGGCGCCCAGGGGGCACGTGGTAGGAGCTTATTCTATTACTGAACTGAGCCATCTAGGTTTTTTTATAGAATATCAGTGGAACTGGTTAGATGCTCGCACTTATGCCGGCTATAGAGCTACTGTTAAATGTGCATGATTAAGGTTGGCAAGGAGGTGGGTAACTCAGAGTCATTTTTAAGCTGCATGTGTGAGTGGGAGCCCTGCCTAGGTCCCGCAATGCTCCGCCCCCTTGCAAATATGCAGCGTAAGTGAAGTGGTCCGTTTGCAGAATAGCACTTAGGTGCTATACTAGCATTAACGTATGTAAGTGTGCACTCAACGTGCAAATGCTAAATGTTCTAAATATTTACATGTGTCACGCATGTGCAAATGAGAGCACGCCTAGGTCATAAAGTAGCCTTGTTATGCCCCTGTGTCTCACTTCACTCAGTTGCAATTTGGGTAATAATGTTGTTTGGTTTTATCCCTTTTCTGCAGTTGGGCATCACAAATGTTCTGTAGTTACAATCAAAGCGGTTTATATATTTAATACCAGGGACAGACTGACCATTTGGGCAACCGGGCAGTGCCTGAAGGCCCAGAGGCTGCCTTCCTCCTGCCACCACCACTGCACATCCCCGAGCCTCAGTGGGCCCTTCCTGGTCCTACCTTGAAGGGCCCCTGGTGATCTAGTGGCTTCTGCGGGGGCAGAAAAGAACAACACTATTTCCTGCCCGCTGCCACTATTCTGCCCAGCGCCGCACCGCCTTGTTTTACAAATGGCTGCCGAGAATCCCAGCGACAGTCTTGCGAGACTATCGAGACCTGTGAGACTACCATAGGAAGTCTCGGCACCTATTTTAAAAACATGGAGGTGCTGGGTAGAATAGAGGTAGTGGGCAGGAAAGAGTGGAATTCTTTCCTGCCCCCGAAGAAGCCAGTAGACCACTAGTGGGAAGGGCCCACTGAAGCTTGGGGCAGTGGCGTAGCAAGGGGGGGAGGGGCAGTCTGCCCGGGTGTCAGCTCAGGGGGGGTGCACCCTGCCAGCTCCCCCCCCTCGGCAAATCGACCCCCCCCCCCCCCGACCAGCTCCCGCACCCTACCTTTAAAAAGAATATCGGGAGGCGAGGCACAGCGCCTCGCGCCTGCCCTGCACGTAAAAGAAATGTGGACCATCGGGTCTTCCCTCGCTCTATCTGTCCCGCCCTCCGCTGACGCAACTTCCTATTTCCGCAAGGGCGGGACAGACAGAGCGAGAGAAGGCCCAACGGTCCACATTTCTTTTACGTGCAGGGCAGGCGCTGCGCCTCGCCTCCCGATATTCTTTTTAAAGGTAGGGTGCGGGAGCTGGGAGGGGGGTGTCATCGTGCTGCACCCGGGGGGGGGTGCAACGGCGAACCGCCCCGCTCCGAGTGGCAGCCCCCCCTGCTATGCCACTGGCTTGGGGGACTGTAGTGTGTGGGAGGGGGGTGGCAGCTGCAGTGGTAGGGGGGCTGTGGTGTGTGAGAGGGGGAGGCAGCGCAGCGCAGCACTGGGAGGGGCAATGGGTAGTGGCCAGGAGGGCCCAATGGCCTTTACTGCCCAGGGGCCCAGATCATTGTCAGTCTGCCCCTTTTATATACAGGTACTTATTTTGTACCTAGGGCAATGGAGGGCTAAGTGTCTTGCCTAGAGTCACAAGGAGCTGCAATGGGAACTGAACCTGTTTCCCCTGTTTCTCAGGCCACTGCATTAACCACTAGCAGTGTTGCCAGGTGGAAAATTTTTTTCCCACCCAATCCAGCACAAAAACCGCCCAAAACCCGCCCAAACTCAAACCCCGCCCCTGACACCCCCACCCCCGCGTCATCACCCCCACCCCCGCCGTCATCAACCCCGCCCCCGCGGCGGGTTGCGGAAAACCGCCCAATTGGGCGGTAAAACCGCCCACCTGGCAACACTGACCACTAGGCCATTCCACTCCACTCCTGCAGGATCATCTACCCCACCATTGGCTGTGTGTAGTGTACACATCTGCAAAAGTACAGTGTAGGACAAATTGGAAAAGAGGGGAGGAGGGGTCCTCTGACAGCCTGAGCCTGCCCTATACAGGTCAAGATGTATTTACAAACATCTTGCTCCCCAAATCATTCCAATAACTGAAGTGACCAAGAGAAGTTGATATAACCAACAAATTCCCTTAGTGCCTGACATTTAATGGAAAAAAACCTGGCCAAGTGCCAGGAAGAAAGTATGTGCACAGGTCTTCTGATTCATCTCCAGATGTGATAGAGGAGAGCTCATTATGGGAGAGAGATGACGAATGCTCTAACTTCATGTCTTCCCAAAGCAATTCTACAAGCCGTCTCTTGCCATTGGCCTTTCCCTAAAATCAATTTGCAGGTTTCCAGATACTTAACATTAAAAGTTTGCTTAACATTTTTTCCTACATTTTGTTTCTGTCTAGTTTCAGAATGTTCTAGGACCTACCATGTGACACTAGCTTGTGGTTTCGGGGACAGAGAGCTTCCTTTCATGCACTGCAGGCCTTATTCAGGCCATCCCTGCCTGGTTATGTCTGTAGACAATTTATACATGGCTGCATACACTGGTGGCTTTCTATATAAACGAATCTGCAGTTATCCGACAATATGTCTCTTTCCTCTTTCTTACAAAGAGACATTTTCAATTTTTACAGGAGCACCTGCAAGAGAGATACAGAGGGAGAAGGGCAGGAGAATGAGAAAGAGACCAAAAGAAAAAAAAAAACAGGACACACAGATGGGAGCGTGTAGAGAAACAGAGAGAGAGAGAGAGAGAGACAGACAGACAGACACACTAAAAGGGAGGTTCTGAGTCTCCATCAACATATGCCATGTCTTGTTCTCAGGTCCATGCTCACATCATCAGTCACCTGAAGAAGGAGATGCCCTCTGTTTTCGGGAAGGATAATAAGAAGAAAAACCTCATCGCCAAACTGCCCGTTATCTTTGCCAAAATCCAGCTGGAACATCACATCTCGCCTGGAGACTTCCCAGACTGCTTCAAAATGCAGGTCAGTTCTACGCCTCCAAGGGAAGAGGGCAGGCCCAGCCACACCACTTTCAGCAGCACTGCTGCGGCACAGTGAAAAAGACAGGTCATGGCAGCACAGATCAGGGCTGCCGAGAGGGGGGCAGGGGGGGCAGAGGGGGCAGAGGGGCAGAGGGGCAGAGGGGCAGGGGGGACAAAATTCCCCAGGCCCGGGCCTCCAAGGGAGGCCCAGCGCTGGGGTCTCTCTCCTTCTCCTGCTCCTAGGATGCCGGCGCTACAATCCCCAGTCTCACCTGCCCGCCCTCGGCTCCATCAACAGCCCCCCTCCATCCGCCACCGGGCCCCATGCATTCAAATCAGAAGTGCCTCACCTCCGTGTGAAAGCGACAGATCGCCTCCCTTCGGGCCTTCCCTCACTGTGTCCCGCCCTCATCTGATGTAACTTCCTGTTTCCACAAGGGCGGGGCACAGTGAGGGAAGGCCTGAAGGGAGGCATTCTGCCGCTTTCACATGGAGGTGAGGCACTGCCGATTTGAATGCAGGGGGCCCGGTGGCGGACAGAGGGGGGCTGTTGATGGGGCTGTGGGTGGGGCAGGTGGAGAGCGGGGACTGCGGCGCCGGCGGCCTGAGAGCAGGAGAGGGAGGCAATTAGGGGGGGCCGGGCCCGGCTCAGTCTCTCAGCGGCCCTGGCACAGATGGCACAGCTATGCCAGGTCTGTAAGCGGGCACCTGCATAAATCTACAGAATAGTAGCACTTCAGTTAAGGCTCTCAACTGGATCCAGATTCACAGGACAGGATTGATCTAGTCCTGGATTTACCCTAGTGCATGCTAGGACTTGTAGTTCTGCTGTTCTTAGGCAATGCACGGGAAATCAGAACTACAAGTCCCTGCATGCAACAGGGTAAACCCAGGACTGGACCAACCCTGTCCTGCCAGTCTATTTCCAGTTGGCAGCCTTAACTTAAGTGCATAAGTGTAGAGAAAGACTCGGGGATGGGTGGTAAATCTGCGGTAATGGTTAATAATTTTAAATGGAATTGTGGGGATGGGGTGGGGCTGGAATTTGAGTTTGTGGGGTAGGCATGGGGACAAACTTTGTTCCCATGTCATCCTCTACATAAGTGCACAAGTACCCGCAAAGTCCCAGCTGGGCGTCTAAGAGCTATGCTGTAATGGTACGTGTAAGTGGCAAACCCCCGGATTCGATATATGGCACCCAAATTTCAGTGTGGATCCCAGATGCATGTGTAAGCTATTAACTAGGAATGAATTGGCCTTAACAATCAATTGTTGAAGTTAATTGGCACTAATTTAGATTTGCGCATGCATCTGCCTATGCGCTATTCTTTAACACCAGGCACCTAAACCCCATAGCGTGCAACTCAGAAAGGGGCATGGCCAGGAGAGGGGCATGGGTGGGTCGGGGCATTCTGAAAATTTGCATGCGGCATCACAGAATAGTGCCATTTACACTCTGAATACCGGTGCTAAACTTTAGGCACAGGAATTGGCTCTCAGTTCTATTCTATAAAGGGCACTCATTCCAGAGCGCTCTTTGTAAAATAGTGTTACTGACAGTTTTTTCCAGCACCAGTTTTTGAGCCCCATTTATAGACTTCCCTTCATAGTGAGTAAATGCAGGGGGGGGGGGGGTGTACACAGGAGCAGAGCATGATCAGGACATGGGTAGGGATCTTACTTATATGCATAACTTACAGAATACAGTAAGTTAGGCGCATTCCTGCAGAATTTACATGACTGCAGTTACAGTAGGTCTACGGCTGGTGTAGCTAGGGGCTACGTGTAGGGTGCACTGATATCAGATTACCTTGGTGTTCTGTATCGGAACCTGGGTGCCATTATGGAATAGGCATTGGAGGTACCTGAAAGCAGTAGCGTAGACAGACCTCAATTTTTGGGTGGTGGGTGGGAATGACTGACATATTTCCTCTGTATCAAAAGCAGTAAAGATGATACCTTGGCTGGTGGGAATCCCTGGGCCTCACCAGCTGAAGAGTCCTTTCTGGAGTCCCTTGAGTCCCAAGCAGTCTCATCCCTACAGCAGCAACCGACACTGCCCCTCAATCCGCACATGCTCAGTTCAATCAGCATTCCACACATGCCACCATTGGCAGCTGGAAATGCATTCTTGACTGCCGTGGATATCAGACTGTTCAGGGGACTCCAGAAAGGACTCTACAGCTGATGGGGCCTGTCAGCTACACCAACGATGTGCGACACCACTGGGTGGGCCTGAAGCAAAACTGGGTGGGCCTCTGCCCACCCAATGGCTACACCACTGCCTGAAAGCCACTGCCTGAAAGGAAGTGTCCACTTCTAGATTTTTCCCCTTCACCAGTAAACCTTTATCAGAGCAGAAACTGGAGATACATAAAGAGGAAAGCCCTGAGATCCCAAGCCTCAGAAACATTCTTTTGAAGAATCAAAAGTTAATAGAATAAACCACCATGCAATAGATTTTCATACCTAATATCCAGTATGCTAGTCCTCCCTCAGTTTTGACCTCTGGTATTACTGGCTCCAAGAACCAAACCTTCCCATAAATAGGTGTAAAGTCTTCTTAGTGGTAAGGAGGGTAATGTCCACAAGCCGTTTTCCTGGGTAAACTGGCTGCCTGAATACTGCCCATCATGTATGTGTGCAAAAGTAAGTACAGCGATCAACAACATGGAGGGCAAGAGCTGGGAGAGGCAACAAACCATTTAAGTGGCCAGGAATAGGTACCTGGCCAGCTAAATGGTACTTAGCCGGCTAAGTGATAATATTCAGTGCGAGAGAGAGGGCTATCTTGGCTGAATATTAGTGCTTAGTGACATAGCCGGTCAGCGCCAATATTCAGTATCTGGCCAGCTATGTTTGGCAGCCAAATATGGCCGCCTCAATAGTTGGAATATCTTTGGTTGATTTGAACTTAACTGGCCAGTGCTGAATATCAGCTTGGTCGATTAAGTTCAAACTGGCCAAAAATAAACCGGATATTCAATGCCGGTCACCGGAAACGACCCAGCATTGAATATCCAGGCTCAGCACTGACCACGGGAGTTAGCCGGGCTAACTCCTGTGGTCTGAATATCAGGCCCATTGTTTTCAGAGAAAAGTGTCTGCAGTGGGAGGATGTTTTTCCCTTGGCAGTGAAAGTATCTACAGACTTTGCACCTACCCACAAAGTTTTGAAAATTGCTCCAATAGTATCCTTGCATTTTTATCTTTAACATCCTTTGCTCATGGGACAGATCCCCAGTCACACAATGAAACTACTATAACACAGGGTTAGGCTGATAGCTCAGGTGCAGGGTTGTGTGCAGTCTAGCTAAAGGCTTGGGTTTGACTCCTGATTTTCAGGTTTACTGAGGCTTTAAGGAAAAGGAGGACACATTGATCCAGTCCGGATTTTGCTTCCATTGAAAACAATACAAGTAAAACCCAGACTGGCTCAATCTGTCCTCCATTTTCTGGAGCCATATGGTAACCCTATACTGTGCAATTATTGGGTGCAAGTTTCATTCCATGAGCCTGTGTCATGGCAACAGCATGCTCCATGGTTCTCTTTACCTCTCTTTGACCGTCCAACAGGAACAACTGATGGTTCGTGACTTCAACAAGTTCCATTCTCTGAAGCCCAAGATGATAGAAGTCCTGGATGAGATGCTGACAACTGACATTGCCAAGCTGATGCCTCTCCTGCGCCAAGAGGACCTGGATACCTCTGATCACATGGTCCAAGGAGGGGCTTTCGATGGCACCCACAATGGCCCATTTGTGGAGGGCATCACTGAAGGGGTATTTGAGGGCATGGAAGATGAGGATTGGGTGGTCACTAAGGATAAGCCTAAGTATGATGAAATCTTCTATAACCTCTCCCCCATGGATGGCAAGCTCAGTGGCACCAAGGCCAAGACTTGGATGGTTACCACCAAGCTGCCCAACTCTGTGCTGGGGAAGATCTGGAAGCTCTCCGATGTGGACAGGGATGGCATGCTGGATGACGAAGAGTTTGCCTTGGCCAGTCACTTGATTGAGGTCAAGCTGGAGGGTCATGGCCTTCCCATAGAGCTGCCCAGGCACCTCGTCCCACCATCCAAGAGACGACAGAAAGGCTCAGCAGAGTGAAAACTCAGTACCAATGTACTGTCCCAACACCAATTATCACTGGTAATTCTGGCTGAGCATATAAAATTTTTTTTTTAATTCCCCCAAATCTGTAAAATGACTTACAAATTCCTTGCTCTAGAGCAGCATCAACCTAACCAGACACAGAAATTATTCCATGCATTCTTATAGCTTTCACAACAACTAAACTCCATCTGCTGAAAGCTGAGCAGTAGCACCAAAGGTGTGCAAGCTGCAACCAATAAGAATTCAAACTTTCATTTGGCTGTGATCTAATAAAGATTGGTCTTATTAGATTTGAGCCAATGACAGCCACACAGTCCTCCAAAAACTCGTGATGAGAGCTAGGAGGTGCCTGTGTTCTCTGTGAAACTCTGTAGTGTATAGGAAGTTGAATCCTTCAATGTCGTCACCCTTGTCCATGTCACTATACCTGAGAACCCTTCATGCATAGCCCATAACAACTATAGGAAGTTGCAAAACTTCCCTGATAGCTACTTAGCAGGTTGAATGATATGTTAATTTAAAACCAATCAGGAAAATATAAACCAAGGTGCTATAGAACTCTTCCATTCTTTTGCTTTCATGGCAGTAGATTTGGACATTACCACCCATGTCCAGAGAACGAAATACCATCAATCAATTCCATCATAGGGCACAGAGGTTTCATCAGCTGTCCTCATTCTTAATAACTGGCATGGAAGTGGTTAAGTAGAGGAAGGGACTGAGGAGTAGACATTGACAGTATGATGGCCGTAAGAGGTTTTCTCACTCATCGTACAGAGGCAAGTCTTGGAGAATCTACAACAAACATAGTTCAAATGAAGCCAAAGATTGACCACACCCTCCCAGGGGTTACTGCCCCCATGTGGAACATGAAGAGAAGCATCATCGAGGGGTGCTGTGCCACTAAGGTCAGCTTCCATGTTTAGATGTTTTTTGGTTTGGTGACCCTCATACATTATCCATTTGTGTGCTTTGGGTAGAGGGTGAGGATCATAACCATTCATTGTACTTAGTCCTTTTTAAAGACAGATGCAAGTATGGGTGAGTGACCTTCTCAAGGGCCAAACTCATTGATAATGGAGATCCCAGAGTTCCTTTTCCCTTCACGTAATGCCTGCTGCATCTGAGGTATCCTTTAAATCTGTTAATCCGTTTCCCAAAGATTAGTACTGAGAGTTTTGTGTGGTGCTGTGTAAGAACAATAGAAGGTTACATACTGTATTCCAAGATCTTTTCGCCTCCCCCACAGCATTCTTGTTGGTCCTGATACACAGGACTACAAGTACAAGAATGTACTGGGTTGAGAGGCTGATGCTTATGACTGGGTACAGATTGTTGCTGTGTGCTGAGCTGCCTGGTCATTCAATGCATCACCTACAATCAGCTAGAGCTGGAGCTGAGAGATGATCAAAAATGCAACCAAAAATCAGCAGATTATCCAACTGCTCTGCCAATGTACATGCTGGACAGAGATGTATCATTCCATAGATCTCCATGTATATATGTCTTGTATTTTAAGATTTTGCTGCACGCTTCAACGCCAGTGCTCTGCGTCTACAGCCTACGCATACTCAGCTGCTAACATGTGTCTTTTAGCTGGTATACTCTGTTCCTGATTTTTGCCTTTCCTTGCAAAATATAGTTTAGTGTTTAATTCTCTTTATTATTTTATCACAATATTTTGAATTACCTCATAGGGATGTGAATTCATGAGCACCTAAAAGTTTTAAGTGAGCACAGATTGTGTGTAGGCACATATACCTACGAATTAACATGTACAATCGAGATTTATGCATATTAAAAAAAATCTTGCGTGCAATGTGCACAAAAAGCATGAATGTGAGAAAATGCAAACATTACAAAAACTTTGTTTAAAATGAAGACCAACCAACCTTTTTCTTTTTGCCGTACACATCTCTATTAGCTGGGGTGGGTGTGGGGAGGGGCCTACTTGGCAGGCTTTGAGGGGGGCCCCAGCATGTCTAACATCAGCCTTGGTTCAAGATGGCACCCTGGTGTCTGGCCCCCCAGTGGAGGACCATTGCTACAGAAACAAGTGAGGAAGAGGAATCCCTAGATAGCTGTGATGGAGATTTATGATTCTGACTGAGCAGGAGGCCCAATGGAGAAAGAAACTGCAGGATCAAAAGAAAACAAAAAACAAGAGGACATTGTAATCTAGGCCGACATTCAGAGGCTCTAAAATGTAGATTTAGAATTTATAAAGAGGATAATTCTCACACCCCACCAACAGCTCTTGTAAGGGTAACTTTCTTAAAAATAAATACAGTACTGGGCCAGAGACAATGAGTTCTCCCGTCCACTACAGCTGCAGCAAGTAAAAAGAAACCCATTCAGAAAGCAAATTGAAAATCACCACTTTGCTCTGGTCTTCAGTGATGAGTGAGTCTTTTGCCTTTCTAACTTGAGGTTCCAGAGATGCCAGGTCACATCCATTGTTCATGTGACACACGCAGTTGAAGGGGCTTTCATACACACATACAGAGACCCAGAGAGCCCTTCCTGAAGACATTAGGAGGTGAGAATCCAGGACTGGAGTAGCCATGTTGGGCCCGATATTCAATGAGATTTAAGTGGGCAGGAAAAGCTCCGGCCCGCTTAAATTGCCTGTGGCCGCTTAACCCCCAACGTTCAGTGGCACCAAACTGGGCAGTGCTGCTGAAATTTGCCCCTGATCTCCCATTAAAAAGTAGGTAGGTCCTAGTGGCCATCATCGATCAAATTAGCCCAGATATTCAGTGCCGGGGCCTGGACATGGACTGACACTGAATATCCGGGGCTAATTTAGCCGACCATGGTCAGCACTTAAAAAAACGCTGACTGCCACTGGCTCAATATCGACCAGGGTGTTCCTCAGATTTCAACGCCAAAGAAGCAGGAAACAGTCTGGAGCAACAGCGCTGAGCAGCTGTGGGGTTCTAATCCTGAAGTCAAAGCAGAAGGAGGTAATCTGGTGTTGCAATGATCAGCAGTCAGAGGAATTCCCCAGGCCCTCTGGCAGTCTGGAGAAGTCCTGAACTGCCGGCCAGGTTCCCCCTCACCAATAAACGAAAAGCAGGCCTAGGATGGTGCAGAAGGAGCCTGGTAGCGATAATAAGATGGGGTGATTGGGGGAGTGATTGAGGTTAGGGAGGTAGTTTGTTGGGTGATTGGGGCCAGAGGGGGCAGGTTTGTTTGGTGGGGATTAAAGGGTGATTGAGACCAGAAGGGGCAAATTTGCTGGAGTGGGTAGAATTTATTGAGGTCATAGAGAAGGAGTTACAGGGGGTGGGGAAGCATATAGATTGCACTTGATCCCTCTGGTCATGCTTCGATATTTCTCTGTAGGCAAAATATTAATAAATAAATAAATAAATTTATACCCCTGAAATGCTATCAGAAAAATCTCACTCTTTGGCCCTGAATCTTACTCACTGGGGTGGTAAATCTCACTCTTTAGCACAGGCCACCCTTGACATCTCTGAAGTTAGCAGGAAAAGATTTTTACCAGCACAGATCAGAAGTAAACTGAGAACCTCAGGTTTGTGTTCACTTGGCCTCAGAAACCTTTAAGTTCTCAGACTGGAACTGAGGTGCCTGAATTTTTGGCTCAGAATTCTCATATTCTATATTTAACATTACCCAACTGAGAGTCCTACACATAATATTACCATAAAAAGCTGAGATCTGGCTTTTTAACTCCTTTGGGAGGACGCAGGACAGTCCAGTTTCAATTTTCTCTGGACTGGATGAAAGACTGTCTGGTTGAGTAATGTTCAGCCCCAGTAGGACATGTTAAGACTGCTTTACACAGTTTTTTAAGGCCAAGCAGAAAGAAGTCAAGTCTTGTGCAAGATGCAGAATCAGAGAGCTGGAGTTCACAGACTGGCTCAAAGATCAGGCAGTCTGTCTGCTATGCTGCCAGTTAGGCTGTGAGTTACTGCAGGGTGTTTCAGGCCAGAGATTTTTTACACTAGACTACATTAGGATAAGAGATAGAAACAAGGATTGGATGAAATAGCTCTGGCTAGCACAGAGTTAGGTCAGAGCTAAAGCAGGCTGAAAGGACCAGTCCAGAATAGAGGAAGCATATAGAGTAGGACATGAGTAGGGCTGGAAATTTGGGAATGATGATTCCCTTGACGGGTAAGGACACAAGATCCTTCACCTTACACTTGTTCATTTTTCTTTCCCTTTATTACGTTATTGTTTTAAGGCTAAACATGTCATGGCGAAGTTAGTAGGAAGTAGAAGCTTCATTACAGTGAACTTGAGCAGTCTCTACAGCGTGCGCTGTATCTTCTGTTTATGGCATTGACCTACAATAAAGGCAACATCTGTTGAACCATGGATGTGTATGGAACTGTATCTTCTCTTCGCAGACAACTCCAGGGATATGTTTCTGCGCCACAGACAATGGGTGGTGGGGGTTGGGGGACATCACTTCATTGCTCATGTCAAAGACAAAACTCACAGAGTACATATACAGTGGTCAGTGGGTTTTTTTAGCTGCTGGTGGTGCTATTTCCAGATATTCAATTCCAGGCCACGTCCAAGCATCAGAACTGGTTTTATGCGGCTAGCTATCTCTTTTGTGAAATTCAGCACTTAACAGCCTAAGCAACACTGCATAAAGACAGGACTGTGTTTTATGTGGTCCAATCGGCCCCTTAACTTAGTGGTCCTTTTACCAAGCTGCGGCGGGGGTTGTTTTTGCCGTGCTCTGCGGCCCTTTTTACCACAGTGGGTAAAAAAAGGCTGAACATAGCCATGGCCAGGCAGTAAGATTGCTCTTACTGCATGGCTATGTGTGGGGGGGGGGGGGGCACTTACCGCCACCCATTGAGGTGGTGGTAAGGGCTCCCGTACTAACCTGGCGGTAACTGGGTAGCACGCAGCGCTACCCGATTACCGCTGGGTTGGCGCCATGCTAAAAAATATGGGCCGATTTTCCCTAGCATGGGAAATGGTGAGCACTGGATCTGGAAACTACCGCCACTGCCCACATTGGGCCAGCGGTAGCTTCAAATTAGCGTGCAGTAAGCCCACGTTGGGTTTACCGCTGCTTTGTAAAAGGACTCCTTAGGCAGCTAGAAACTGATTATCGGCACTTCACCACATAAGTGCCTACTCCACACCCGGACCGTTGTACCCTTTAAGCTGAGTGTGAGTCCTCCAACTGCATTGCTGCCAGGGGGGGGGGGGGGGGGGGGCGGTGCTTCAATATTATATTTTCAATCGCTAGTGGGAAGCAGGCTCTCTGGAGTCCTACAGAGCTTAAGAAAACAACAAGGCAGATGATCTGCAAACTCCAAGATGGAAAGACAACAAAGCAGATCAGTAGAAGAAAACCATAAATTTATTAAACAAAAAAACCAAATATTCAAATCAGCCCGACACAGGCCGTTTTTCGCCCAGCAGTTGCTAGTGTATCTGACGGATTGCACATCATCACTTTTTTGATTATTTGGCTGTTTTTTAATTACATTAACCCTGACAATAAAAGAAAACTGTGTAGCTCCTGACGCAGCCCTGCTGGGTGAAACACGGCCTGTGTCGGGCTGATTTGAATATTTGTTTTTTTTTTGTTTAATAAATTTATGGTTTTCTTCTACTGATCTGCTTTGTTGTCTTTCCGTCCTACAGAGCTTGCCTGTCCCTCACTATTGAGAGTGTGATGGTGAAACAGCACCCCCCACTGGCAGGAATGTAGGTGGAGGACTCCCGCTCAGCTTTGAGGGAACAGTGACCCAGACTGCTCACAGAATAGCCTGATTTCAGTTTAGAGGTCAGTGCTGATATTCAAT
This sequence comes from Microcaecilia unicolor, assembly GCF_901765095.1. Classification (NCBI taxonomy): domain Eukaryota; kingdom Metazoa; phylum Chordata; class Amphibia; order Gymnophiona; family Siphonopidae; genus Microcaecilia; species Microcaecilia unicolor. The sequence continues at coordinate 175,467,097 of NC_044041.1, read as the reverse complement.
GACATTAACCAGTTAAGTGCTGCTGAATATCAGTAGACAGCCCCGAGCAAGTGATTTAACATGTCAGGAGCCTCTCCTGGCCATTAAATCGCTCTGTATATCGACCTGCACAAATCTTTAAAACCTTACAAAAATTGACACACAGACAGGCATATTTTCAAAGCACTTTGGGAGGCTAAGTTCCATAGGTTTCTATGGAACTTTGGGAGGCTAAGTGCTTTGAAAATATGCCTGATGGTCTCCATTATAAGAGCATGAAGATGTAACAGAGAATGGTTAACTTGGGTGTTAACACTTCTGATCACAGCTGTGCAGGATCCGGTTGGGTGATTGAAGGAAAAGGTGGCCCTTGTTCAAACATTTAAAAAAAAATATATAAATGGAAAATGCTCCCTTCAACTCTTGGTCTCTTTCTCCTCTTTGTGTGTATAAATTTGAAGGATAAAGTGAGTCATTCCTTTCTATGACTCAAAGCCTGAACTCCAGCCAGTGGCTTAAGAACATATTTTCCGAGGGGGAAGAGCAGGAACATTCCACAAGAAAAGCCACACAAAAATCAAGCTATGCATTTATCAGCATGAAAGGGAGAGAGGGAAACTCTCCACTGCTCAGAAGACTGCTCTACTGCAAGCTCCCTATATACTGTATATATATATCAATGTAACTGTAAACGATGATGTGTCACTAGATAGGACCATTCGAGATGAAGAAAGGAGGGTGGAGGTCCCTTGGGAAGCGATTGGTACATGCCGATGCAGTTAGTTAAACATCCGGAGAGGCCAATTCTCTCATCTCTAGGCCCTTGGCATGGAAGACTTTATCCAGAGTTAAACAATGCCCTCCCAATCAAGGGCAGGAAGTTGCAGCTGAAGCCTTTATAACTTGCATTGCCTCCAGTTTCATACTTGGAGTTCTCATTTCCTCTTTCCCACCACTAGGGACCCTCTGCAAGGTCTCCTTTGTCAAGAGCGATTCCTATCTCAGCTTGAAAGCCAGAGAGGAACAGCATGCAAAGTTCAGGTCTAACTTGTTTAACATGGAGATTCTGTTACTTAAAAGAGGGCTCTGGCTGACTAGTCATGTTGCTAAAGACACTACGTGACTAAGTTTAGACCTAGTCATCACCCAATGCGGTTTAAATATTTGTGTCAGGTATAATAGAAATGCTCTGCTGGAGCCCTCTAGTGCTCTCACAATGCAGTTGGTGTGTGACATGAAGCCAGTAAACATGAGTCAATATTGAAAAGACTTAACTAAGAGCAGGTTTTATCCTGGTAGATTTACCTTTCTAAATTTTGAATCCTTTAACTAGCTAAATGTGTGCACTTAAATTGCAAGCCGTACAAATTTAGCTGGGTAAGTCACCGGGTTGGAAGTTTTCCCCCTGAGGTCTGTTTTCAAATCTATTTGATCACTACAGAATTCAGTTCTAACGGGCTAAAATCTAGCCTGGTGCCCTCAGGAACACAAATGGCATGCCTAACTCTACCAACCAGATATTGAGCTGCACAGCCAGCTGGGCAAGAGCAAATTCTGGGGCCCTTTTACTAAGCTGTGGTAAAAAGTTTCCTGTGGTAGTTTGGACGCCTGAAATTGGCGCACACTAGGCCATTTTTTTTTTTACCATGGTTGGGAAAAAAAGGCTTTTTTATTGGGACAGTAAATGGCCGTGAGCTAAAATTAAAAGTAACGCCCAGCTATGGGAAACAGTGCGTGACAACTTCAAAATTACTGCCGGATGCCTGCGCTACCTGGGTAGTAGTGTCGATTTGGCGCGCACTACCTGCTCGTTAGCCCTACCGCAGCTTAGTAAAAGGGCCCCTTAATCTGGTAAATTAATCCAGTTATTTTATCCACCCAGGAGGCTGTTTAATATCAATGGTATGGTAGATCCCCCTGCACATAAGCCCCAAGTCATGAATAGTTTATGGGGACCACCATACAAATGTGACAGGTTCTATAGCAGGCCTTGACAAGGCCGCCGAGGGATGGGGACAAAATTCCCTCACGGAAATAGGAAGTTACATCAGAGGAAGGCGGGACACAGTGAGGGAAGGCTTAGGCTGGGCCCGAGGGGATCTGCTTCTTTCACACTGCCGATTGATTTTATTTTTTAAATGCAGGGGACCGAGTGGCAGACAGAAGGGGGCTATCGAGGGAGCTGAGGGTAGGCAGGTGGAGATTGGGGGGGGGGCTCGGATGGGAGAAAGGGGCTGGAGTTGGAACTGGGGTCTAAGAAGGGGCAGGAGGGAGAATGGGGACATGCCTGGGGCAGGAGAGGGTCTGGGGCTGAAAAGGGGGGGCAGATGAGAGAATGGGGCTGGGGCTGAAAAGAAGGGTTGTAATGCAAGACAGGTGGAAGAAGGGGACTGGAACTGGGGGCTGAAAAGGAAGGTAGGTGGGATAAGGGGGCTAGTACTGGAACTGGGGGCTGAAAATGGGGGGGCAGATGAGAGAATGGGGCTGGGGCTGAAAAGAAGGGTTGTAATGCAAGACAGGTGGAAGAAGGGGACTGGAACTGGGGACTGAAAAGGAGGGTAGGTGGGATAAGGGGGCTAGTACTGGAACTGGTGGCTGAAAAGGGGCAGGGGCTGAAACTGTGGGGACTGGGGGCTGAAAAGGAGACAGAAAAAAGTGGCTGGGGCTGAATCTCAGGACTGGTGGTGGGAGAAAAGGGCTGGGGCTGAAACTGGGGACTGGTGGGATAATGGGGCTGGAACTGGGGGCTGAAAAGAGGGGGCAGAGAGAGAGAGGGGACAGATTCTGGATGGAAGGGAGAGACAGGGCAGACCCTGGATGGATGGGAGAGGGAGGGCAATGGTGGATGGAAGGGGCAGAGAGAGAGGGTAAACTGGATGGAAGGGAGAGAGAGAACAGACAGTGGTTGGAAAGGGGAGAGAGATGCAGACAGGGGCAGATGGTGGATGGAAGGGGCAGAGATAGAAGATGCTAGATGGAAGGGAGAGATAGGGCAGATGGCCTGAGGGGAAAAGCAGTCACAGGGGAAGACCACACGGCAGAACGAAGAAAATCAGCGCTGGAGGACGATCTGTTCTGCTGGCAGGACCTTGGGATCCTTGCCAACCAAGGTATTTAATAGTTGCGGCAGGTGGGCGGCAGCAGCGATCGGGGAGGGTGGGGTGGAGGCAGCAGCGATCAGGGGGGTGGCGACAGCAGTAGCGATGGGGGGGGGGGGCAGCAATGATCCTTGGGGGAGGGGGGCCCAGTGGTAGCCTTGCCCCGGGCCCGGCTCAGTCTCTTGGCAGCCCTGGGCCTTGAGTGGGGTGAGTACCCACTGCTGTCCCCAGCCACCTCAGGCCAATAGACGGCTTGCCCAAGGCCTTGAGGAGCTGCTATGAGATTTGAACTTGGGCCTTCTGGTTCCCAGTCGACTGCTCTGTAGTTTATAGTCAGAATTGCAGAAAAGACATGCTAATACATTTTTTACCCACGACTGGTAGCGCTATAGAAATGATTTGTAGTAGTAGTGACGAAACGCCTAGTCACCCGCCTGGGGCTACCCATGCAGCAACCTGGAGCGTCTGTCCCCAGCACAGCTCAGGTCTGCCTGCACCTGCCGCTTGTGCTCTACACTAGCACCCTCCTCCCACCGACTGGGTCACCACCGCCTCTGGACGAGTCTCCAGCTCTCAAATTATCCCTAGTGATTTCTAGATTACTGGAGCCACACTCCCAGTGGTCCCACAGTTCCCAGAAAGCACTAACAGACACAAACCACAAGATTCTTAGTCAAGACAAGCAGAGCGAACAAACAATTACATTTATTTTCATAAAAATATTTAAACAGTGAACTATAAAGCACATGGGAAAAACAGCACACAATAACAGGTAACTGAAATAGGATAAATTATAAACTATCTAAACATTTTTTCACTACCTGAATAGTGCCTGGAAGGTACAGAAAATATGGCTGCTCACCAGTTACGGAATATAACTGATCACAGGGTCTCAGTAGAGAGTTCTTTCCCCCTCTGCTTCCAAACTGAGACTAAAAAATTACCTCATGGTTAGGTGGGAAAAAGAAAAGAGTCACTTCTGGACTGGTACAGCTTTAATGAAAACAATCGCCATCTGCCGGCCAACCAAGAGAAACACATATCATCTGCAAAACAATACAGTTCATAGGCTCAGAACCCCGCTGTTTCGCTGCCACACCCATATACACCCTAATTCTATATATGGCACTCAAAATTGCGTGCACAAGTTTGTGTATGCACCCAATCTGCACACGCAATTTAATTGACAAATAAGCCAATTAGCACCGATAATCGGGTGTGAATAATCAATTATCAGCACTAAATGGCATTCATTTAAATTTACACGTGCATCTTTAGGCATCAGAGATCTGCGCGTAAATTTTATGTGCGCATCAGAAAAGGGTGCATGGCCATGGGAGGGGCATGGCCAGATCAGGGGCATTCCTGGAATTTGTGCGCAGCTACAGAATAGGGGAGATCCGCACCTAATTTAGATGTCAGAATGTACACCAGGTTTCAATTGGTGTAAATCCTCACATCCAAAATTGGACGTGCATCCCAGTGCCCGACTCTGAGCGCAGTGTATAGAACAGCGCTTAGTGCTAATTTTTATCGCTGCTGATTTTGTGGTGCCATATACAGAATTTAATCCATACTGTTTTATCCAGTGGCGTAGCTACAGGTGGGCCTGGGTGGGCTGTGGCCCACCTAAAATTGTGGCTCTCTTGCTGTGGCTAGTGGGAGTCTTCAAACCCCACCAGAATTTCCTCCTTGTCTGGCAATCAATGCTGTTCCAAACGGCAGCTGGCACCACACACCGGCCCCTCTGCACATGCTCAGTTTTCACCAGGCGGAAGCACTGAGCATGTATGGGCTACTGGCAGCAGCATCAGCTCAAGTCAAGTGCTGCTAACTGCTGTTTGGAAGAGCACTGGCTGCCCAAGGAGGAGGGAATATTCAGCTGATGCAGTTTGGGGATCCCTACTAGCTCAGGTATTTAATATTTTGTATTTGAGGGTAGGGGGACAGCACAGTTGAAGGGGGGGCCAGGAGGGGCTGAATTCCATGCCCATCCATTTTGGACTAAGGCCCACCCATAATTGGCTGTCTGGCTACGCCCCTGGTTTTATCTACTACTGATTTTTGTTAAAATTGAGCTTCACAAAAACAGAAGAGAGCAAACGTTTTCCCTGAGGCAGGCTTTCCTGATATGTGGCCAAGGTTTAGACGCCTTTTATTAATACAGGCCCATTGCCAACAGTTATCACTTCTCCCCGCTCCCAATTTTTTTTCTAGCATGTCTCCTCCCATCTTTTCTTTCTTCTGAGTGCATTTTTAACCCCACAAAGAAAGACTGAAGAAGCCAACGTTGCAGGATCATTTTAATATCAATTCTCTGCATCACCTCCATCCTCTCAAAGTCCTTAAGAATGTGCAACTCCAGAGCTGAACATGGCATAGACCAGGCTTGTCCAACCCATGAGCCAAACCTAAGCCCATCAGAAGTGCTTTTTTTCTGGCCCTCAGTTCTTGTGCTGCTTAAAGTAGGCCAGCGACGTAATTACGGAGCAGCCGCAACTAACTTGGCGGCTGCCTCGTGTCGGCTCCCTGCCCGAATCGCCCCCACTTCCGGTTTCCCCGCTCTCCCAGGTGACGAAGGGAGACCCGCCGCGTCATTGGAGGGGAGACCGGAAGTGGGAGGGACTTCAGCAAGCGGGCTCGATGCACTGCTTAAATGCCTGCCGACGAGACGGAGAGAGTCTCTCAGAGGCGTGCAGGCAGTCCACGGGTTTCCCTCCCACCCTTCCCTATAACATTCTTGAAGTAGACAGGGGGCCGATGGAATACCCTGGCTGTTCTGTTCAGATAATCGTGACGGAATCAAAATGTTATTGTGTTATGCCAAATCATCAGGATAGGGGAAGTGAGTGACCCTGACCATGTTAAGTTAGGGATCCAGTGTTAGGATGATTAGCCTCTCCTATCCTTAATACTTGGATAAAACTGTATGCGGTAACTGTTTTGTAATATCGCTAGTGTACGGATTGTTAGTGGGCTTGATCATGTTAAATCCTATGTACCCATAGCTACGTGTGTTAGATACTTTTATGCTCAATAAAGTCGGCAATGACTGTAGAATTGCGGGATTGTGAGGGGTTCACCAGGGGGGACATGGGGTATTACTGTTTGTCTCCCAATAGGACTGTTCTCATCAATTCTTCTATGCTGTCACAGCTGCGGAGGCACCCGAGCCTGAGAACCTGGGATGTGCCAGAGCGACAGGCAGAAGGCAGATCAGAGCTTCTGCCAAGGAACTGGGGCGCTCGTCGCGAGCAGACTAAACACCTCGCTGGTTCGCATGGCAGGTGGAGCACTGGTATGAGAGTGCGGTTCCGAATCCGATGGACGCGCGGCCACGCTAGGGGCGGAGCATGGCTGGCCGCAGCGCCGGATTGAGAAGCAGGCTCTCTAGCTGGAAGGCATGGTGGAGAGCCGGAACTCGGCATCTTCAGGTCCAGGGCTCGGGTGCTTCCTAGGGATTGTTAATGTATATTGATGTTTTTCAATAAAGCTGTGGCCATTTATTTCCAAAGAAAATCCTGTCTCATGCGTCGTCTGTGTGAACGATGTGATAGGATGAGGGAGAAGGGGCGAGAGCGAGTGCAGTCTGCCCATGTTACAGTGGGATTCCTGCTTCCCCACTGCAAATTGGCTCTCTGAAAGCATGAGCTGAACACTGCCTGAAGTTCAGGTTGAAACCATGAGACCAACCCGAACAACCGGCACTGAGTGGTTCAAGCTTGCAGACAGCCAAGTTAAGTCCCGCTGTTTCTTCTGCAGCTGAAGCAAGGTGAGAGAAAAGAAACAGAATGAAGGCTAGAAGGGTTACATGAGCAAGAGAGGCTGGGTGAAGGGGGGGGGGGGGTTACATAAGCGAGAGAGACTGGGTGAAGGCTGGTTGAGGTGCATGAGTGAGAGTGAGACTGGGTGAAAGCTGGGGAGGGGACGATGCACCATCATATTTTGCTACTATTTGATGAACCATGCAGCAAAATATGACTGTGTTTTGGCCCTCTGAGTATTACAAAATGTAAAATGTGGCCCTCCATTGAAAAAGGATGGACAAGCCTGATATAGATGATGGGGGTCATACAAATGACCTATGGAGGAAATACCACTATGCTATGCCATCAATCATCTTGTTAGCTTTTTTACATTGACTGGTTCCCTTATTTATTTATTACACTTGTATCCCACATTTTCCCACCTATTTTCAGGCTCCAGTGTGAACAAATACAGGGTGATGTTGTGGTAAGATCAAGTTCATGTGGCACAGCCACATTAGGGAATCAAAGAACGGAAGAGTTGTGTTATGTCCATTACGTGCTTTAGTTTGGTTGTGTTGCAGAGATTAGGCATTTAAGTTGGATCGGTAGGGTATGCAGTGGTGTGCTGGAGCCGGCTCGCACCGGCTCGCAAGAGTCGGTTGTTAAATTTTCTTCCGGCTTGCGAGCCGGTTGTTGCAAATAGTGAGCCGGCTCTGGCTCTCCTCCCTCCCTCATCCCTCCCTCCGGATCCGCCTCACCGCCCGCTTTGTTTTTTAAATTCTTCGCTTCCAGCGCCGAGTCGCCGACTGTCCTGAGTCCTCCCTTGCCGATTTGCACTTTAAAAATGGCCGCCGAGACTTCCAGAGGCGGCCATTTTGAACTGCGAATCGGCAAGGGAGGACTCAGGACAGTCGGCGACTCGGCGCTGGAAGTGAAGAATTAAAAAAACAAGCGGGCGCGCGGTGAGGGACCGGATCGGGAGGGAGGGAGGAGAAGAAGAATTTCATAAAACAACTCGGGAGGGGGTGGCAGGGGGGAAAAGAGAGTCGCTGCTGGGCATGGGTGGATGGAGGGGGTCGCTGGACATTGGTGCATGCAGGGCAGAGGAGGGTCACTGCTGGACATGGGTGCATGCAGGGCAGGGGAGAGGAGGGTCACTGCTGCACATGGGTGCATGCAGGGGAGAGGAGGGTCACTGCTAGACACCTGGGTGCATGCAGGGCAGGGCAGAGGAGGGTCGCTGGGTATGGGTGCATGCAGGGCAGGGGAGAGGAGGGTCACTGCTGGACATGGGTGCATGCAGGGCAGGGGAGAGGAGGAGAGAGAGAAGAAATGCTGGACATGGATGGAGGGGAGATAAGAGTGAGGAAGGAGATGAGATGAGGGAAAAGGAAGAGAGGAGAAAAACTGAACAATGGATGAAGAAAATAGGCAGAAGCTGAGGACCAGAAATGAAGAAGAAAGGAGGAAAGAAATAAATGGAAAGGAAGCCCTGGAAACGGAGTTAAGAGGACAGATAGCAGCAGAATCGGATACTGGGCCAGCATGATCAGAAAAACAGTCACCAGACAACAAAGGTAGAAAAAAAAATCATTTTATTTTCATTATAGTGTTTGGAATATGTTCACTTTGAGAATCAGGTGCTCAACATTAAAAGTTTATATTTATTTACTTATTTATGGCATTTTATCCCACATTAAACATGAATTAGATTGGAACCTGGGATCATTTAATTTTTTTTCCTGGAGAGAGTAATGCATTGCCCCCTCCCCCGCTATAGCCAGCTCTGCAATTTTGGGGGGGCGCAGAGGTGGACGGGGGGGGGGGGGGGGGGGGGCGCAGGGCGCTGAGGTGGACCGGGGAGAGAGCCTGTTGTTAAAAATTTACCAGCACACCACTGAGGGTATGCCTTTTTAAACAGGTTGGTTTTTAGTGATTTCCGGAAGTTTAGATCATCTGAGATGCAATTTCTCATAAACGGTCCAGTAGTAAAAATGGCACCCAAGCAGCCCCCCCATACTGTGGTGATGGAGGCAAAGCATTACAATACTGAGCTTAACTTTTAACAGTGTTGCCATGCCACTTCCCTACTTCATTCTTCAATCAAACATCTCATTCTCGCTCAGCAGCCAGAGAAGCACTTAAATCGGTTCTTGACAAATTCCAGACACCAGATCACCATGGTGACTAGAAATTTCTCTCTGGAGCCTGGGATTTTTATGCCCTTTTTCTTAATTTCTTTTTCTTGTTGCTGCAGCTTCTGCTGCAATTGCCACTGGAGCAGGAACTTCATTCTAGAGAATGACACGGGGACGGGGAACCGCAGTAACCACAGGGATGGGGACAGAGCCCAAAACTTTGTCCCCATGTCATTTTCTACTTTGAAGCCTGTTCATGAACTGGACTGTTATTTATGTTAAGTGATGCCTACAAAGATATTTTGATTTTTTTTTTTTTTAAAAACAAGCAAACATACTGGCCACAAGTAGCAAAATTTGCATGGGGGATCCTGTACATCCTGCTACCAGCACATCTTCTAAGAAGACAACTTCTATTCCAGGAAGGACTGTGGAAGACAGGAGAGCTATGTTGAATGACTTCTTATGTATCCACAGATTAAACAACCATAACAGTGCTTCATAGGGCATATTTTTCACCTCTAGGGCATATAAAACGGGTTGTATTTTATACCCCTGGACATTTTAACAGTGTGAATTAGGATTCCTTGGTGTAGTAGAAATCACCTATTGTTGGGGTTGGAAGGGTAGAGGGTGGTGGTGGAAAGGAGAGTTATTATAGCTGCTCGTTGTTATTGTTGTTCTCTATTTGTAACTTATACACAACAGTTGCACAGCATATTGTTCCTTTTTATACTTTAATAAAAAGATTTAAATATAAAATCATAAGTGTTCGAGGCTTCTGCAGATGAGCCCACGGGGACGGAACGGGGACAGAACCTGCGGGGACAGGGCAGGGATGGAGAGAGGGCCTGCGGGGATGGGGTGGGGACAGAGACAGAACCTGTGGGGGTGGAGACAGAACCCTGAGGGATGGGGCGGGGACAGGGCCAAACTTTGTCCCCGTGTCATTCTCTACTTCATTCTCTCTGCATTGTGTGGTTCTTTGTAAGTCTGAGCTGTGCGGTGCAGGAATCCTCATGTTGCAAGACCAGCAGAAGAGTTCCTGCACCATGTGGCTCAGACTCAAAGTGATACAGGGAGGAGGTTCCTGCTCTGGCAGATACCATGACATCAGGGCAAAGATCAGTAGCTCTGAGGGCTATCTAGGGAGCGGAAGGGAGACTGGCTTGCCAGGGTACAGACTGAGGAGTGGCTGATTGGCTTGCTGGGTGATGAGGGTTAGCTGGGATGGGGGTAGAGACTGGAGGATGAGGGAGATACAGAACAGAGACTGGTGGGGAGGAACAACTAAAAGATAGAGACTGGGTGATGATGGGCCAAGGGAGACGGACTACATGGAGAGGGGGGGCTGCTGGTTGTGCATTTCTGCCAGTGGTTTGCATGGGTGTATTCGGGGCTTTCTTTTCCCTTGGACAAGGAATGTGAAAACAGCCTTAGTAAATCAAGACCCGGTAAACCACAGAAGGGATCCCCCTCGCCCCCTTCAGTGAGAAGAGGTCTCCGCTGCTGGCTCTTAAATCCAAAGAAAATTGGTCAAGGCCTGGCCAGGTCCAAGCACGACTCTGGTCGCCAAGCGGGCATGAGGTATTTGATTGACAAATGATACTGGGAAGGCTGCACAGCAACACTGTTAAAAGCAAATTACAATGTTGTTGTGCTATTAATGCATCCTATAAATGTAAGGCATGGGGGGGGGGGGGGGGGGGGGGGGGGAAGAAACACCTTACCTGCTAATGTTTGGCATGAGTTGACTCCATCCTCCTTTAAGGAAAGCTGTGCTGTTTACAGCTGCTTTTGATTCCTAATCCATGGGCTTGTTCTGTCTCCCTTGATTCGCTATGCCTGAGAGTGACTTCTCGGGAGCTGGGAACCTCTGGGATGTACTGTGTATTTTTATGAGTGCTTGATGTGTAGTCTTTCTTTTTCTCTTTTTCTTTTCCTGTCAAATCTAAGCTAAAAGCCCACCTTTTTGATGCTGCTTTTAACTACTAACCCTTATTCACTTGTTCAGAACCCTTATTTTATCATCCTCACTTTAATATTCCCTTATCTCTTGTTTGTCCTGTTTGTCTGCCCTAATTAGATTGTAAGCTCTGTCGAGCAGGGACTGTCTCTTCATGTTCAAGTGCACAGTGCTGCGTACGTCTATGAGCGCTTTAGAAATGATAAGTAGTAGTAGTAGTAATGTGACGTTCTTTTCTTATTTTTCTTACGCTGTTATTGTTGCAAACCACCTAGAATTTTGCTTGAGCACTATGCCGAATTTTAATAAACTCGGAAACTTGGAAGGCAGGCCTCCTCTTTCTCAGTCTGGGAGTTCCATATTTGAACTTACACCACCGATAAAGTCACAAACTACATTTTCTGCGCGATCCCACTAGTGCTGTCACAGCCTGTATGGGGCCAGTTCTATAACTGGTCGTCACAATTTATGTGCCCAGACACAGTGCGCTGAGTGCTAATTCTATAACGGCATCTGGGCTCTAAAGGGCCGATATTCAGACCGCGGGAGTTAGCCAGTTGAATTTGTGACTGTTAGATGTTCTCTTGTGGCAATCCTGCTTGATTTTCCCAAGCCAAGCAAGACTAGCAGAGCACTGGATATGGCTCAGTTTGTCACTTATGACTTCACATAATCCCAGTTGTCCTAGGTTCAGGAAAATGCGTTCAAGCCAGCTCATACAAGACAGGAACTTATCAAAGGTGAGCTGCTGCCATCTGTCACCGTACTTGAGGACGATGTGTTCCATGAAACTATTATTCAAATGGATTCCTGTGGACAAGAAAGAGGAAAATGTAAAAACCTACATTTTCAGTTGCATGTGTGTGTGTGTGTGTAGCTATGCAATCTGCTTCAGAAGGCTTTTCCCCATTTCCCAGCTTCTTCTAACCTACCTCTGTGTGGATATCCTGAAAACCTGACTGGCTGAGGAACCACTGACATACCCTGTTGCAGGCAGGAGACAAGATGCAGTCCACAAGATGACTGATTTCCTCTCCAGCAGAACCCTATCTGATTTTCACCTGTAAATAATTGAAATTCCTCCACACACAAAGCATTTTGGGGCTTGCTTCTAATTTATGCTCATTCGTACAATGATTTTCAGGTATGAGGTGTTAAAAATGTAACCGCCTACCTCTACCCCCCCAAACACTTTTGCTAAAAGTTTGTTGTTGAAACATTTTGAAAGTTGTTCCATTGAGACTTAAAAGTTAAATTGCTTTGAATTTTACAGTCCTCTGCACCAACTACTAGGCTGTTCCTCAGACTTTTACAACTCCTCCTACTCCCTCCCCTTACCTGTTTCCTCCAAAGCTGGTCACAGTTCATAGGTATTTTTTTTAATTATTTATTTATAAGTTTTTCATTTTACATTCATGCATTAAACATAAACATATGGAAATTCTGAAATATTTCAAATATTTTACAAAATCATTAAAGAAAACTATTTCAATATTAAGTCCACAAAATGATCCAAGTACAAAGAAAAATGTACAATATTTCTTAAAGAAAAAAAAGAAAATAATAATTAGAAGCAGAGGGATATACACTTTGAGCGCAGCCGATGCATAGTATTACCATCCAGAGATTGAAACATTACTCTTTACTAGATAAAAGAAATTTCCAATGACATCAACCAAAGTCTCCACATCATGCATTTTTGGGCGGACGCATTTTGGCTGAAACTCAATGCAGAAAAAACCCAGTGCCTAATACTCACCTCTCAACACAACAAGAAAGAATTCACCACCATTAACACACCAACTCTAAACCTTCCTATTTCAGACACCCTAAAAATTCTTGGAGTCACCATTGATCGACACCTAACACTAGAGAATCACGCAAAAAACACAACCAAGAAGATGTTCCACTCAATGTGGAAATTAAAAAGAATAAGACCTTTCTTCCCAAGGAGTGTTTTCCGTAACCTGGTACAATCAATAGTGCTCAGTCATTTAGACTATTGTAACGCACTATATGCCGGCTGCAAAGAAAAAAATAATCAAGAAACTTCAAACAGCCCAGAACACTGCAGCCAGACTCATATTCGGCAAAACAAAATTTGAAAGTGCTAAGCCTTTACGAGAAAAATTACACTGGCTCCCACTTAAGGAACGCATCACGTTCAAAATATGCTCACTAGTTCACAAAATTATCCATAGTCACGCACCAGCTTACATGTCAGACCTGATAGACCTACCACCTAGGAATGCCAAAAGATCATCCCACACATTCCTTGATTTGCACTTCCCCAACTGCAAAGGTATGAAATACAAACTAATGCATGCGTCAAACTTTACCTACCTGAGCACACAATTATGGAAGGCTATGCCGCGCAGCTTGAAATTGATCTACGAAAGAACGAACTTCCGCATAATACTGAAGACCCATCTCTTTAATAAAGTGTACCACAAAGATCAACCAATGTGAATATGCACAACTCGCCCATTTATATTCAGAACTGTTTCATAATATCTGCTTGTATACTATTACTATGCCTTATTATCATCATGCTGACCAAGATCCTTCTGTAATACTAAATGTTTATTTTCTAGCATTCTTCCACTACTCATGATGTATTGTAAGCCACTTTGAGCCTGCAAAGAGGTGGGAAAATGTGGGATACAAATGCAACAAATAAATAAATAAATAAATAAATATAAATTCAAGTAGCTTCCCACGGTCAAAAAAAATGTAATTTGAAGAATTATATACAATAACACATCTACAGGAATACTTAAGCAGAAAAGTCCCACCTAAATTAAGCATTCTAGATTTCAGCCGCAGAAATTCTTTTCTTCTTTCTGCATGTCCCTGGACAGGTCGGGAAATATTTGAATCTTTGACCCTAGAAAGTTATCATTTGTATGGCGGAAATATAATTTAAACACATTATTGCGATCAATTCATAAGTATTTATTGTCCCACTCTTGTCAACTTCATAGATGTTGAAAGCTTGCTGAAAAAGAAAATGGAAACAGGTGATATTCTGAAGTGCCTCCTTCAGGCATATGGAAATGCTCTGAATTCTGCTCTGAATTCTTTTTCTTTTATGTGCCTATGACCAACACACCTACCCACATAATAAGAGAAACCATCTCTAGCTTATTAGTCAGTCTGGACACATTGGGTGCTAAAGAGAGAGAAATGCAGTGCTGATCCGCTCTCTGTTCCCCTGCTGGTTGAAGTAACATAACATAGTAGATGACGGCAGATAAAGACCTGTATAGTCCATCCAACCTGCCCAACAAGATAAACTCATTGTCAAAGGAATTTTGTTTGTGCAGTGCAACTTTAAGCATATTACATACAATATACTCAACAACTGTTGCATTTATATTTATCTTTATTACATCAATTAATCTCATAAACCTAACAATTATAATTGTTAGGTTTATGAGATTAATTGATGTAATAAAGATAAATATAAATGCAACAGTTGTTGAGTATATTGTATGAATTTAGTGCAACTATTTATTGAATGATACCTTAGACAACATTGTGATAAGCATATTACATGCAACAATTTTCACATGTATTTCAGAAGCCAGCCAAAGTTGTTGAGGGATATACTGTATGCTCTTCTGCTAAGTATACTTGAACGCGCCGTTCACAGCCGTTGCATTGATTTTCTCGCCTCTCATACCATCCTCGATCCGCTTCAATCTGGCTTTCGCCCACTTCACTCTACAGAAACGGCACTATCCAAAGTCTGTAATGACCTGTTCCTAGCCAAATCCAAAGGTCATTACTCCATCCTCATTCTCCTCGACCTATCCACCGCCTTTGACACCATCAATCACAACTTACTTCTTGACACACTGTCCTCTTTTGGGTTCCAGGGCTCTGTCCTCTCCTGGTTCTCCTCTTATCTCTCCCATCGTACCTTCAGAGTACACTCTCATGGTTCTTCCTCCACCCCTATCCCGCTCTCTGTTGGAGTCCCTCAGGGTTCTGTCCTTGGACCCCTTCTTTTCTCTATCTACAACTCTTCCCTGGGCTCCCTGATCTCGTCTCATGGCTTCCAGTATCATCTTTATGCTGATGACACCCAGCTTTATCTCTCCACACCTGACATCACTGCGGAAACCCAGGCCAAAGTATTGGCCTGCTTATCCGACATTGCTGCCTGGATGTCCAACCGCCACCTGAAACTGAACATGGCCAAGACCGAACTTCTTGTCTTCCCACCCAAACCCACTTCTCCTCTACCTCCACTCTCTATTTCGGTTGATAACACCCTCATCGTCCCCGTCTCATCTGCCCGCAACCTCGGTGTCATCTTCGACTCCTCCCTCTCCTTCTCTGCGCATATCCAGCAGATAGCCAAGACCTGTCACTTCTTCCTCTATAACATTAGCAAAATCCGCCCTTTCCTCTCTGAGCACACCACCCGAACTCTCATCCACTCTCTCGTTACCTCTCACCTTGACTACTGCAACCTACTCCTCACTGGTCTCCCACTTAGCCACCTATCCCCCCTTTCAATCCGTTCAGAACTCTGCTGCACGTCTTATCTTCCGCCTGAACCGATCCACTCATATCACCTCTCCTCATGTCACTTCATTGGCTTCCAATCAGGTACCACATTCAATTCAAGCTTCTGCTACTAACCTACAAATGTACTCGATCTGCAGCCCCTCCTTACCTCTCAACCCTCATCTCCCCTTACGTTCCTACCCGTAACCTCCGCTCTCAAGACAAATCCCTCCTCTCAGTACCCTTCTCCACCACCGCCAACTCTAGGCTCCGCCCTTTCTGCCTCACCTCACCCCAAGTGTGGAACAAACTCCCCGAGCCCATACACCAGGCCCCCTCCCTGCCCATCTTCAAATCTCTGCTCAAAGCCCACCTCTTCAATGTCGCCTTCGGCACCTAACCTCTACACCTCTACCCAGGAAATCTACACTGCCCCAACTTGACATTTCATTATTTAGATTGTAAGCTCCTTTGAGCAGGGACTGTCCTTCTTGTTTATTTTGTACAGCGCTGCGTAACCCTAGTAGCGCTCTAGAAATGTTAAGTAGTAGTAGTAATAGTAGTAGTAGTAGTAGTAAGTATGCTTGGGCTCAGACTCAATCAGGCTTAAATCCGGAAGTTTTTGAATGTAGATTGTCTATTGCTGCCATTGCTTGATGTGTGTTCATTAACTATGATTAAATATTTCCTTAGCAAAGGTAGCAACCATTTTTATTTTTTCCGTCCTCTTTTTTTTTATGGTAACTCTATGTTCACCTAGGTAGTCAGAGCAATTTCAACAAGGCTACCATCTCTCTCTCTCTCTCTACTGCCTGATTTAATATCAGACTTCCCTAGTCTGAACCACACCCAAAACCTTTGCACAGCCCAGTGACACCTCCCTCCTCCCTCCCACCTCCCACCTCCCTCCTAAACCTCTCCTATCCTGCACTGATCCAGGAAAGTATTTGGGAGGACAGTTTTTCCTTTGTGATTTTTGTTTAGACATTCCTGGCTTTCTCATTCTGAGAAGTCTTTATGAGGGGATACAGACTAAAATAGTAACACTCAAGAAAGCACAGGATAAGCAAAGGATACTAAAAAGAGAAATTCAGAATTATCCAGCAACAGAACACATTTGATGCTTGGGAACAGATTATAGAAGGAAGTAGAGTTTTGTTTTGGGGTTTTTTTTTAACTCACAGTTAAAAATATTCCCACTGCTACCTTATCACCCCAACTGATTGCCTTTGCTTCCTCCACTATTCTGATTCACTTGTATTTTCTGGCAATTGCCATCTTGTGCTCATTCTGTTCTCACACAAGGAAGGGAATGTGATAGATAGCACTCAAAAACATTTAAAATTGTTTGTATCCCATTAGTCCAGTGAAAGTGGGGGAAAGCATGCACAGCATGGCTCATGGAAATCTTTCCAACCCTTCTGCATGTATGTGCATATGTGGAGCAGTTTTTATGGGTGAAGGCAATCTGTGGAGTGATGGGGCACTTGCAGGGGAAGGGGGATAGTTTGGATTTGGACTTAGCTCATGCCTTTGTCAGTGGTTCAAGGCAAGTTACATTACAATACATTGATATATAGTAGGTATTTTAATGTCTCCAGAGGCAGGGGCATAGCCAGACACCCAACTTTGGGTGGGCCTGGACTCAAGATGGGTGGGCAGAAGAACCCCTCCATGTCCCACAGGTGATTTAGTCTCTCCTTGTCTCACCTGCATGCCATCTGCTATTTACAAGGTATGCAAGAGGGACAGTTGGGAGTTTTCAGCTGGTGGGGCTAGGGAATCAGCATAGGTGTGCTGCTACTGGGTGGGCCTGAGCCCAAAGTGGGTGGGCCTGGCCTACCCAGGCCCACCCTTGGCTACGCCACTGTCCAGAGGGCTTACCATCTAAATTTATTTAATATCGTTTACTGCTGACCGAACATAAAACATATATAACTGTAAATCTTGATATACAAAAGTCAGATTATCAAATCTTATACCCGAAATTCAAAATGATAAAGTCTGTCGTCAAGTTTTCATAATTTCTTCCCCCCCTCCGAACCCCCCCTTTAAGCCAATAATATTGGTTAAACTGCTTAGAAGTTAACAATAACCTAGTTCAACAAAGGAATCCGATACCAGTCTTAAGCGAACCCATCTATCCCTTCACGTTCTTCCTTTATTGATTATTTAGAGGAAGAAGAAGAGAAAAAAAAAGGGGGAGAGAGTCAGGTTGTTTATAGTGAGGATCTTGTTGGGCAGACTGGATGGACCGTGCAGGTTTTTTTTTTTCTGCCGTCATCTACTATGTATGTTACTATGATACAGTCCTACCAGAATAAATGGCAGTCTTCTATTATTAGGAGAGCCAGAAGCAGCAGGTTTGTTTGCTGAGTGTATGGCGATGACGTTGCGCGGCGGAGGGGAAACACAAATAACCCTAATTGGCTTCAGCTTTTTGACGTCATCCCGCTCCAGCTTTTATCCAACCTCCTTGAACTGAATGTCACGCCCGCCCTTTCCCTTTAGTAAGATGGCTACTACTATCACAGGTTGATTTCCGGCCCGCCCTTTCCCTTTAGTAAGATGGAGGTTTCAGCTGAACGAGATCTGCCGGCCCGAGGAAGTTTGTTCCCGCCAAGAAGCACCGGCTTGGGGCCCGCCTTGCCGAGGACTATAGTGGGCTGATTTCCGCTCTGCGCTTTCCCTTTAGTGATGCGTATGCCTTGTGTAGCGCTATAGAAATGTTAAATAGTAGTAGTAGCAGTATAGTCGATGCGTTTCCGGTCTAAAGCCCTCCTCTTCCTTCATATGCCCTGTCCCACGCCCTGCTGGGCCCTTTAGTTTTCCTTTTTGCAAAATGGCGGCGCCCAGTGCGTGTGCTGACCATACGGCCTCTTTCCTGGGCCTTGAGTCCGGTTCGTTGCCTCCTCGTATTGGTGGTCGGCGAAAGCGGCTGAACAGGAATAAGAAGAAAACCTGGAAGCGCCATTGTCAGGCGCAGGATGTGGAGGAGTTTTTGGAGGATGTACGGCTGCAAGAGCGTACGGCCGGGTGAGTGGGGGAAGAGGTCTCTGGGATTACTAGACCCCGGCCCGATGAAGCCTCCCGACTTATAAGGGAGAGACTGAGATCATTAATTCCACCGCTCATTAGTACAGGGATTCAGATACTACTAGCAGAGATGATAAATTACCTCTTTCCAGGCGAGATGTAAGGATAGGCCTGGATTTCTGACCACCCCATGCTAGTGTGCATTTATCTAGAGAGGGAAAGTGAGCTTTTCTCCAGCCGATTTGTGTTGCTCCTGTTCCAAACAAAAAAAGATCATTTAAACATATATTGTTTGCGTGCAATGATGTAAACACCCTTTTGGATTGATATTTGGTCCAAAATACTGGAAATTATAGAGTTTACTACTACTACTAACTAGCATTTCTAAAGCGCTACTAGGGTTACGCAGCGCTGTACAATTTAAACATAGAAGGACAGTCCCTGCTCAAAGAGCTTACAATCTAAAGACAAGTGAACAATCTAGAGGACGAGTGAACAGTTAATCAGATAGGGTGGATAGATTGGGGCATTCTATATATCTCGAGCGGTTAGGCGCCAAAGGCAGCATTGAAGAGGTAAGTTTTAAGCAGAGATTTGAAGATGGGTAGGGAGGGGGCATGGCATATGGGTAAAGGAAGATTGTTCCAGGCATGGGGTGAGTTTACAGACCCCTTGGCTTTTAAACACGTTATTTGGAAATCTGTTGTAACGGCTTATTCTCTCGAAGATGGAAAAAGCCTCTCGTTTTATTTTCTTATCTCGTTAGCTCTAAAATTGGTTATTTAACATTGGAAAAATAATTCTAACGTCTTATTTTTTCTCGGTGGAATACTGTATTTAGAAAATATGAAGACAGTCCTCTAAAGTTCATTTCCACAATTTGTAAATGTAAGCAGAAATGTCTTAAATTTGGTCATTATTTAAACACTTGGCAATCTCCAGTGTACCATTGGAATATTTCCTCTCATCTGCACATTTGTTGTTTTATGCATCATAGTTGAAGCATATTGTTCTTTGTCATATGCATACATAACATGTTAATAATGAGTACAATTTGGCTCTATATGATTTTGTATTATTGTATTGTTAACCTCAATAAAGATGGTTTAAAAAATATCTAGAAATGGGAATAACTAGTGAGGTAATTAAATTTGCTGATGACACAAAGTTATTCACAGTTGCTTAAATCACAAGAGGATTGTGAAAAAAATTGCAAGAGGACCTTACGAGACTGGGCATCCAAATGACAGATGACTTTTAATGTGAGCAAGTGCAAAGTGATGCATGTGGGAAAGAGGAACCCAAACCATAGTTATATGATGCAAGGTTCCACATTAGGAGTTGCTGCCCAAGAAAAGGGTCTAGGTGTCATCGTTGATGATACCTTGAAACCTTCTAATATGCAGCAGTGGCTAAGAAAGCAAATAGAATGGTAGGATTTATTAGGAAAGGAATGGGAAACAAAACTGAGAATGTTGTAATACCTTTGTATCTCTTCATGGTGCGACCACACTTCGAATACTGCGTATAATTCTGCCCCCCCCCCCCCCCCATCTCAAAAAAATATATAGTGGAATTATAAAAGGTACAGAGAAGGGCGACGGAAATAATAAAAGTAATAGGATGGCTTCTCTATGAGGAAAGGCTAAAGCAGCTAGGGCTCTTTAGCATGGAGAAGAGATGGCTGAGGGGAGATATGATAGATATATAAAATACTTAGTGGAGTGGAATAGGTGGATGTGAATCACTTGTTCGTTCCAAAAATACTAGGACTAGGGGACACACAAAGAAGCTACTAAGTAGTAAATTTAAAACACATTGGAGTAAATATTTCTACACTCAAATGTGTAATTAATCTCTGGAATGTGGTAAAAGCAGTTAGCTTAGCAGGGTCTAAAAAAAGGTTTGGCTAGCTTTCTAAAAGAAAATAATAGTCCATTATTAAGATGGACTTGGAAAAAATCCACTGCTTTTTCTAGGATAAGCAGCATAAAATCTATTTCTGTTTTGGGATCTTGCCAGGTACTTGTGACATGGATTGACCACTGTGGGAAACAGGATGGGCTTGATGGACCTTCGGTCTGTCTCAGAAGGTCCATCAAGCCCAGTATCCTGTTTCCAACAGTGGCCAATCCAGGTCACAAGTACCTGACAAGATCCCAGAACAATAAACTAGATTTTATGCTGCTTATCCTAGAATAAGCAGTGGATTTTCCCCATCTTAATAATGGCTTATGGACTCTATTTTAGAAAGTTATCCAAATCTTTTTTAAACCCTGCTAAGCTAACTTCTGTTACCACATTCTCTGGCAACAAATTAAAGAGTTTAATTACATGTTGCGTGAAGAAATATTTTCTGATTTGTTTGTGGAGTGGAGGAGTAGCCTAGTGGTTAGTGGCAGTGGACTTTGACCCTGGGGAACTGAGTTCAATTCCCACTGCAGCTCCTTGTGACTCTGGGCAAGTCACTTAACCCTCCATTGCCCCTGGTACAAAATAAGTACCTGAATATATGTAAACCGCTTTGGATGTAGTTGTAAAAACCTCAAAGGCCCATTTCCCTTTCCCTTTTAGATTTACTACTTAATAGCTTCATTGTGTGCCCCCTAGTCCTAGTATGTCCCTTCAGATGTCTCTTCGCCAAGCAGGAAATCCCTAGCTACTTTAGCCTTTCCTCATAGGGAAGTCATCCCATCCCCTCTATCATTTGTGTCACCCTTCTCTCTACCTTTTCTTAGTCCATTATATCTTTTTTGAGATGTGGTTACCAAAATTGCACACAGTATTTGAGGTGCAGTCACGCCATGGAGCAATACGAAGGCATGATAACATCCTCATATTTTTTTTCCCTTTCCTAATAATACCTAACATTCTATTTGCTTTGTTAGCCACCGCTGCACACTGATCAGTGGTTGACAAAAGCAGGGTGTTTTCTGTCATCAAACCGTATTCTGTCGACAACAAATTAGCTCCTTGCATTGTTGAGGTACTTGGTCCTGTTAAAGTATGACTTCAGCTGATGTGTCTGATTTATACTGGGAGTTGATTACCATTTTGGGTTTTTTTTCCATTTCCAGAGGGCTTGTGGCTGAGAAGTCTGATGACAGCCTCTTCTTTGTGGACACAAGGAATGAGGAAAAAGGTGTGTATTAATTTGGAGTGAATTGTAATGCAGTTTGAAGTTCAGGAACATTGAGCAGTCTCCTAGTACATCACATTGCTTAACCCCTTCCTTCCCCTTTTCTCCCCATTTGCGTCCCTTTGGCATACAGGAACCTACTAGGTGTCTAGAAGAAGTGACTTGCTGGACCTCATGCTCTTTTCCAGTTTATTTCTGACTGTGTATGGAGCTTGCAATTAATCCATTCTGTTCTGGTGGGAGGTGTTTAAGTGGTTCTACTGCCTGGAAAACATTTTAGGATTCTTGTATTTGTGGGTTGATGTAGGAGCAATGAGGAACCATCTTAAGCACAAGAAATAGCTTGATGACTAAGGGTCAGCGCATCAAATTTGCAGATTCATGCAAATGTAAGGGAACCATTGCACACTTGGTATATGAGTTCAGAAATCACCTTGAGGTCTTTCCTGTTCAGTGTGCGTCACAATCTGAAATTGCAAACCACTGTAATAATGCAGTGGCCACAGCCAGAGGGATGCTTCAAAGTGGTGTAACCAGGAAAAAAAAGAAATGATGAGGTCTCATTGATTTATATAGATGCATCATCTAGAGTATTTGTATCCAGGTCTGGAGATTATACCTCAGCATAGAGTCAGGGAAGAAGCTGTGTAAAGAGGTTGCCAAGCTTGTGTGTGTGGGTCAGTCTGTCCTAAAAGCCATATGAGTTGAGACTTAGACACGTGTTAAGGAGAAGAGGGGCAGGGGGATATGATACATTCAGATACCTAACAGGTAAAAACAGATAGGAAGCAAATCATTTTTCAGGGGAAAGAATGCTCTACGGTGAGGTGGTCACAATATGAAACTCCCAAGAGTTCTAATTCAGGAGGAAAATCAGAAAAAGAATAGTAGAGGCAAAAACAGTAAACAAATTCAAGAAATCAAAGACTGGGATAAGCACCAGGCAAAAGTGAAGGGAGAGTCAGATCAGTTGGGACTGTGGCACTCTACCAGGTATGGAAACCATGATTCAGACTTGATGAGCTTTGTAGACCTTATGGACCAGATTCTATATATGGTGATAGAAAATCCGCACGGTAAACATTTCCGACTAAGCGTATTCTGTAAACGTCACCTAGATTTTGGCGCTGTATATAGAGTATGCTGAGTTGATATCCTGGTGCCTAAAACTACATGCCTCCATTTACACCAGTGAAAATGTGGCGTAGATTTAGACGCAGGGGGCCATATTCTATAATAATGTGCATAAGTTTTGGAACATCCACAAAATGCCCATTTTCTTGCTCATAATCACGCTCTTTTTTGCCTATAAACATTAAAATTTAGGCGCAGTGCATTACAGAATACATTTAGGGAATTGTGCGCTAAATTCTAATTAGTGCTCATTGCTTAAGTTCTGTTAACAATGCTGATTGGCTTGTTAAGCCAATTAAGCTACGCACGTTGTTACAGAACATGCTTGGATTTGTGAGTAGTTGGTACGGGGGGCGGAGCAAGATGGCGGCCGCAACATTCTACCGCGAATAACCTCGAGGAACCTCTGCTGAAGTTAAAACTTTCTCAACTGTTTCTACAGTTGTTTAAAACAATGTTTTTCTTCTTACTGGTTTGCCACGATGCCTCATACCAAGAGAAAGGCTTTTATTAGAACAGGAGCCCAGCCGGTTCTTACATCGACACCAACCCAGCAAACAATCGAGGGTTATCTCGCGAGAACCAGTCAGGCGTTGGGAGTTCCCGCTGAGCAACGAGCGCAAGGAGAAGCCGTACTCCAGGGACAGGACATATCGTTGTCCCCCCCCCCCCCAACGCGTTCTCCTCCGCCGCAGCCGGCAGAGACCAGATCTAGAGTTGAATCACGAACCCACGAAAGTGGAGGACTGGTATCTCATCTGGGCCCTATAGCTGAAACCTCTCCCGAGGTCCTTCTACTATCGGAGGCTCAAATTGCACCGGTAACACTTGAGGTAATATGGGGGACGCTCCAGACTGTTTTGGCATCAACAAGTAAGATAGAATCTTTAGTAGTAAATGTTCAGACTTTGACTACTTCTTTTACTACTATGAAAAATGATGTTGCAGATAAGATAAATCATCTATTTGAAGAAAATACCAAGTTGAAGGAAACTACTGTAAAATTAATACAAGATAATACTTTGATACATGGGAGGTTGGAACACTTTGAGAATTTTAATAGGAAATTAAACCTACGTTTCTTGAATTTCCCTAAGACTCCAATCTACCCACCGCATGAAATTTTCAAAAGATATCTTATAGAAAATTTGAAATTTTCTGAAGATAATTTACCTCCGCTGAACAAAATATATTATCTTCCAGTGAAAAAGGTGAAAGAAAAAGAATGTGATATTCAACATGAGGGAAATGACCTTAACGTATCAGAACTATTGTACCCATGTAAATGCAACATCAAATACCTTGGTGTTAAATATGTTTTCTTAAATCTTGAACATTTAAAACAGTTTATCGCTCAGAAAAAGATAATTTAATACATGTTGTGACCAACAGGTATAATTTGCCTCAAGTAATAGATCGAAAGAGATATAATGTAATAATTGGTTCAAATTAGGCTAGGCCTTTCTGTTATGTTGTACTGTTTTTTTCTTAATTTGAATCTCATCTCCTGAGTAACTTCTTAATCCCCCACTTTTTGGTGGTCTAATGCAAGTGATATAATTTTTGCTTTATTAATTATGGTTATATTATTAATATGTACTACTTTACTTATTCAAGATGTAAATGCTTGTGAAAAAATTTGAAATTGATAAAAGATTTAAAAAAAAAAAGAATATGCTTGGATTTCAGCGTGGACCGCTGGGCGCGCTGTATAGAAGCGGGGTGTATATGCCATCTTTTTCTCTATTTTTAAATATTCTGATTTCAGTAAGTTGTCTTCTCTTTCAGATTTGAAGCTAAACAAGGGTAAGCAGAAGCCACTAAGAATAGACCTGATCCTGCAGCCAGATTCCAAAATCCTCCCTCCAAAGGAGTAAGTGTCAAGACAGGTGTGAAAGCCCTAGTTTCTAAGAAGATTACGAACCCCTTTTCAAATTTTCATACCATGTGATTTAAGCACATGATGTGCCAAAATTGTCTTTTGCAAATTAGCTTGAGGTAATCAGAAACTCTTGTTTTAGTCGGAATAAGCCAGCAGCAGCTTGTGAAAACTGGGTGGCTTTCAAATGGGCTTTAGAATTACTGTAACTGAACCATAGAGATAATATGAAGAAGACTGGGATTGGTATACCAGAGAGGTGAGTGACTGGTGAGGATAAGAGATTCAAGGTTCCAGTCCTGGCTCTGCCACAGATTTCAGTATGATTGGGCAAGTTGCTTTATATCTGTGTCCTTTATTTATCATTTCTGGCTGTGTCAGTGACTATAATATGGTCTCCTCTGTGCCTAACTTTTACTTAATTGTGATTTCTTCTCACTCTGATGGGTGATAGTCATACTGCCCCATGATGCTCCACAAATGGTGAAGGCATGTAGTTATTTTCCATAAGCATCTGGTTGGGTTGTTCCTTAAGCATCCTGCTTAATTTAAATCCAAATTCCTGTTTAATAGGTCACCTGAAAAAAAAAACCAGGATGGCTGTTCAGTTCCACTAGGAATTGATAATAAGGGGAGCAAGCAATATATTTTATTTTATATTTTACTTATTTATTTTCAGCACTTGATGTACCGCAAGTGATCCCTGAGGCGACTATACGGTTTCTATTACAAATACTTTGCACTGTCTGGGATGAACCTACAAAGTAAATCTACTGTAGCGGCATTTCATTTTTGAAAGGGCGACTATAATAAAATGAGGAAAATGGTTAAAAAGAAACTAAAAGGATCAGCTGCTAAGGTTAGGACACTAAATCAGGTTTGGATGTTATTCAAAAATACCATCTTGGAAGTCCAGACCAGATGCATTCCATGTATTTGCAAAGGTGGAAAGAAGAGAAAATCACAACCAGCATGGTAAAGGTGAAGTAAAAGAGGCTATTGCAGCTAAAAGATTGTCCTTCAAGGAAAGGAAAAAAAACCCAAATGAAGAAATTAAGAGGCAACATAAGCACTGGCACGTCAGGTGCAAAACATTAATAAAGAAAGCTAAAAAAAAAGAATATGAAGAGAAACTTGCTGCAGAGGCTAAAACTCTCACAGTAACAACGTCAGAAGCAGAAAGCCTGCGGGGAATCCATGGGTTGTTAATCACAAAGGAGCAAAAGGATCGCTCAGGGAGGAGAAGGCCAGAGCGGAGAAACTGAATAAATTCTTTGCTTCCATCTTTACGGAAGATGATGTAAGAGATCTGCGTGTACCAGAAATGGTTTTCAAGAGATATGATGCGGAGGAACTGGAAGAAATCTCGGTGAACCTGGAAGATGTATTGAGCCAAATTGACAAATAAAAGAGTAGTAAATCACCTGGACCAGATGGCATATATCCAAGAGTACTTGAAGAACTCAGGCATGAAATTGCTGATCTGCTGTTAGTAATACAGTGGGGGAAATAAGTATTTGATCCCTTGCTGATTTTGTAAGTTTGCCCACTGACAAAGACATGAGCAGCCCATAATTGAAGGGTAGGTTATTGGTAACAGTGAGAGATAGCACATCACAAATTAAATCCGGAAAATCACATTGTGGAAAGTATATGAATTTATTTGCATTCTGCAGAGGGAAATAAGTATTTGATCCCCCACCAACCAGTAAGAGATCTGGCCCCTACAGACCAGGTAGATGCTCCAAATCAACTCGTTACCTGCATGACAGACAGCTGTCGGCAATGGTCACCTGTATGAAAGACACCTGTCCACAGACTCAGTGAATCAGTCAGACTCTAACCTCTACAAAATGGCCAAGAGCAAGGAGCTGTCTAAGGATGTCAGGGACAAGATCATACACCTGCACAAGGCTGGAATGGGCTACAAAACCATCAGTAAGACGCTGGGCGAGAAGGAGACAACTGTTGGTGCCATAGTAAGAAAATGGAAGAAGTACAAAATGACTGTCAATCGACAAAGATCTGGGGCTCCACGCAAAATCTCACCTCGTGGGGTATCCTTGATCATGAGGAAGGTTAGAAATCAGCCTACAACTACAAGGGGGGAACTTGTCAATGATCTCAAGGCAGCTGGGACCACTGTCACCACGAAAACCATTGGTAACACATTACGACATAACGGATTGCAATCCTGCAGTGCCCGCAAGGTCCCCCTGCTCCGGAAGGCACATGTGACGGCCCGTCTGAAGTTTGCCAGTGAACACCTGGATGATGCCGAGAGTGATTGGGAGAAGGTGCTGTGGTCAGATGAGACAAAAATTGAGCTCTTTGGCATGAACTCAACTCGCCGTGTTTGGAAGAAGAGAAATGCTGCCTATGACCCAAAGAACACCGTCCCCACTGTCAAGCATGGAGGTGGAAATGTTATGTTTTGGGGGTGTTTCTCTGCTAAGGGCACAGGACTACTTCACCGCATCAATGGGAGAATGGATGGGGCCATGTACCGTACAATTCTGAGTGACAACCTCCTTCCCTCCGCCAGGGCCTTAAAAATGGGTCGTGGCTGGGTCTTCCAGCACGACAATGACCCAAAACATACAGCCAAGGCAACAAAGGAGTGGCTCAGGAAGAAGCACATTAGGGTCATGGAGTGGCCTAGCCAGTCACCAGACCTTAATCCCATTGAAAACTTATGGAGGGAGCTGAAGCTGCGAGTTGCCAAGCGACAGCCCAGAACTCTTAATGATTTAGAGATGATCTGCAAAGAGGAGTGGACCAAAATTCCTCCTGACATGTGTGCAAACCTCATCATCAACTACAGAAGACGTCTGACCGCTGTGCTTGCCAACAAGGGTTTTGCCACCAAGTATTAGGTCTTGTTTGCCAGAGGGATTAAATACTTATTTCCCTCTGCAGAATGCAAATAAATTCATATACTTTCCACAATGTGATTTTCCGGATTTAATTTGTGATGTGCTATCTCTCACTGTTACCAATAACCTACCCTTCAATTATGGGCTGCTCATGTCTTTGTCAGTGGGCAAACTTACAAAATCAGCAAGGGATCAAATACTTATTTCCCCCACTGTATATAACCCGTTGTTAAAATAGTCCATAATACTTGAAGATTAGAGGGTGGCCAGTGTGACGCTGATTTTTAAAAAGGGTTCCAGGGGTGATGCGGGAAATTACAGACCGGTAAGCCCGACATCAGTGCCGGGCAAAATGGTGGAGCTATTAGAAAGAATAAAATTATGGAATGCATGGACAAATCATGGTTTAATTGGGCAGAGTCAGCATGGGTTCAGCCAAGGGAAGTCTTGCCTCACCAATTTGCTTCATTTCTTTGAAGGCATGAATAAACGTGGATAAAGGTGAGCTGGTTGATGTAGTGTATGCAGATTTTTAGAAAGCTTTTGATAAAGTTCCTCATGAGAGACTCCTGAGGAAATTAGTCATGGGATAGGAGGCAAGGTTCTGTGGATTAGGAATTGGTTATTGGACAGAAAACAGAGGATAGGGTTAAATGGTCACTTCTCGCAATGGAGGAGGGTGATCAGTGGAGTGCCGCAGGGATCAGTACTGGTACCGGTGCTATTTAACATATTTATAAATGATATGGAAATCAGAATGACGAGTGAGGTGATTACATTTGCAGGTGATACAAAACTATTCAAAAGGTTGTTAAAAATGTGCAGGAAAACTTTAGGAAATTGGAAGAGTGGGCATCTAAATGGCAGATGAAATTTAATGTGGACAAATGCAAGGTGATGCACATTGGAAAAAATAATCTGAATCATAGTTACCTGATGCTAGGGTCCACCTTGGGGGTTAGTGCTCAAAGAAAAAGATCTGGGTGTCATTGTAGATAATACGCTGGAATCTTCTCAGTGTGCAGCGGCAGCCAAAAAAGCAAACAGTATGCTAGGAAATATTGGGAAAGGGATGGTGAATAAGACTGAAAATACTATATTGCCTCTGTATTGGTCCATGGTGCTACCACACCTTTGAGTTTTGCATTCAGTTCTGGTTGCTGTATCTCAAAAAAGAGCGGAATTAGAAAAGGTTCAAAGAAGAACGACCAAAGTGATAAACGGGATGGAACTCCTCTCATATGATGAAAGTCTAAAGAGGTTAGGGCTCTTCAGCTTGGAAAAGAGACGGATGAGGGGCGATATGATTTGAGGTCTACAAAATCCTGAGTGGTGTAGAATGAGTAGAAGTAAATGGATTTTTTTTCCCATTCCAAAAGTACAAAGACTAGGGGCACACTCAAGGAAGTTACATAGAAATACTTTTAAAACAAATAGGAGGAAATATTTTTTTCACTTAACGGATAGTTAAGCTCTGGAACTCTTTGCCAGAGGATGTATATCAATAGAAATCAAACAAAATAAAACATGGAAAAGAAAATAAGATATCTTTTTTTTATTGGACATAATACATTTCTTGATTAGCTTTCGAAGGTTGCCCTTCTTCCTCAGATCTTCCACACTCCTCTACCAGAGGATGTAGTAACAGCGGTTGGCGCATCCTGGGTGTGAAAAAGGTTTGGACAAGTTCCTGCTATTGAGACAGACATGGGGAAAGCAATTGCTTATCCTCTGGATTGGTAGCATGGGATGTTGCTACTAATTGTGTTTCTGCCAGGGAGTTGTGACCTGGCTTGGCCACTGTTTGGAAACAGGATACTGGGCTAGATGGACCATTGGTCTAACCCAGAATGGCTACTCGTCTCTATTGGGCTCACAATCTAAGTTATATGTTGTACCTGCCAGAATTGTGCGCCAAAAAATTCAAAATTATGTGCACAAAATTTGCAAATTCTGCAAGTTTGTCATAATGTAAACAATATTACAGCCCCCCTCCCTGCACCCACACATAGCACTTACCCACACTTACCAGTCAGTTACAATGAGGAGGAGCTGCATTGGGATTACCTCTTTGGGGAAAGGAAAGAACCCTACTTTTTCCTGCCCACTGCAGCTGCTCTGGGCCGATATCACCACTTGTTCCAAATGGCCACCGAGCCTTCCTGCAGCAGCCTCACGAGATTACCGCTTGAAATCTTGGTGGCCATTTTGAAGAAGCAATGGCACCAGACAGGAAAGAGCGGGGTTCTTTCCTGTCCCTGAAGAGACCATTAGACCACTAGGGCATGTTAAGGTAGGCCCGAGCAGGGCCTGCCAAGGTTTGGGCGTTGGAGGGGGGTGGGAACCGGCCAGCCAGTCATCCACTACCACGGTAGATTCTGCTGGGAAAAGGGCAAATACTGCGCAGAATTCTAGCAATGTACCCCAATCACCAAAACTTGTTTGCTACTACTTGAAATTGAAACGAACTGCAAGGGGCAGGTCTTTCTCTTAACAAAAACTTGTCTCAAAAAACAAAGCCTCAAAGCCCCATCAGCATACTATGGTCCTTTCTTTTAAATCATAGTCACCATCTTGAGCGCCTCTGTGTAACTCAGTTCTGCATAATATGTGGCCTTTGTCGGGGTCTGTATATTGCTGGTGTCTTCTGTTGTGAGGTGATTGTCCTTCCCGATTGATGGATAGCAGTGTGAAAAGAAGTGGAACTGAACAGGACTGCCACCTTCATTGAGCTAAGTGATGTATTTTTCTGAGAAGATACTGTTGAATGTTTGTTTATTTGATACTTATCCCACATTATCCAAATTTATATATCCAATTCAATGTGGCTAACAATCAATTATATGATATATTGGAATTTTAAGAGATATATGAAAATGATGGCATGAAGGGAAAAAAAAAACGATTTCTTGACAATGAAGTAGAGGAGTGTGGTAGCCGTGTTAGTCCACTCTTAAGGTTATCAATAGAAATCAAACAAAATAAAACATGGAAAAGAAAATAAGATGATACCTTTTTTATTGGACATAACTTAATACATTTCTTGATTAGCTTTTGAAGGTTGCCCTTCTTCCTCAGATCGGAAATAAGCAAATGTGCTAGCTGACAGTGTATATAAGTGAAAACCTTCAAGCATTACTATGACAGTAAAATAGATACCATTGGAGATTCTACATGGAATGTTGCTACTATTGGAGATTCTACATGGAATGTTGCTATTCCACTAGCAACATTCCATGTAGAAGGCTGCGCAGGCTTCTGTTTCTGTGAGTCTGACGTCCTGCACGTACGTGCAGGACGTCAGACTCACAGAAGCAGAAGCCTGCGCGGCCACATTGGTGATCTACAAGGGCTGACTTCTACATGTAGAATCTATAGAAATCAAACAAAATAAAACATGGAAAAGAAAATAAGATGATGCCTTTTTTATTGGACATAACTTAATACATTTCTTGATTAGCTTTCGAAGGTTGCCCTTCTTCCTCAGATCGGAAATAAGCAAATGTGCTAGCTGACAGTGTATATAAGTGAAAACCTTCAAGCATTACTATGACAGTAAAATAGATACCATTGGAGATTCTACATGGAATGTTGCTACTATTGGAGATTCTACATGGAATGTTGCTATTCCACTAGCAACATTCCATGTAGAAGGCTGCGCAGGCTTCTGTTTCTGTGAGTCTGACGTCCTGCACGTACGTGCAGGACGTCAGACTCACAGAAGCAGAAGCCTGCGCGGCCACATTGGTGATCTACAAGGGCTGACTTCTACATGTAGAATCTATAGAAATCAAACAAAATAAAACATGGAAAAGAAAATAAGATGATGCCTTTTTTATTGGACATAACTTAATACATTTCTTGATTAGCTTTCGAAGGTTGCCCTTCTTCCTCAGATCGGAAATAAGCAAATGTGCTAGCTGACAGTGTATATAAGTGAAAACCTTCAAGCATTACTATGACAGTAAAATAGATACCATTGGAGATTCTACATGGAATGTTGCTACTATTGGAGATTCTACATGGAATGTTGCTATTCCACTAGCAACATTCCATGTAGAAGGCTGCGCAGGCTTCTGTTTCTGTGAGTCTGACGTCCTGCACGTACGTGCAGGACATCAGACTCACAGAAGCAGAAGCCTGCGCGGCCACATTGGTGATCTACAAGGGCTGACTTCTACATGTAGAATCTATAGAAATCAAACAAAATAAAACATGGAAAAGAAAATAAGATGATGCCTTTTTTATTGGACATAACTTAATACATTTCTTGATTAGCTTTCGAAGGTTGCCCTTCTTCCTCAGATCGGAAGAAGGGCAACCTTCGAAAGCTAATCAAGAAATGTATTAAGTTAGGTCCAATAAAAAAGATATCATCTTATTTTCTTTTCCATGTTTTGTTTTGTTTGATTTCTATTGACAATGAAGAGAATTAACTTGTTAATTTTTGGAACTGTTGATTTTTGATATTTGTGATTTTTTAATTTTTATTTTTTAAATTGAGAGAGATTGGAAATAATTGCAAGTGTTTTGGCTTATAGTCTACCAGGTGTTTTGTGAACAGTCTTCACACTTTTTCTCTCTTTCCTTGTTTAAAGAAAAGCCTCTTATTGTATGGACTCCATGAAGAGCAGTTATTGGCCTGTGGGCCTAGTATGCTTATGGGGCTTTGAGGCTTTCTTTTTTGAGACACGTTTTTGTTGAGAAAGATTTGCCCCTTGTGGTTTGTTTCAATTTCAAGTAGTATCAAACATAATTTTTGATGTTCAGTTCCACTGTCAGGTCTTTTGGTTGTAACTGCAGTCTTGCGATGTTCACCTTTTCTTCTCAGACCCTTGAATTGTCATATTGATTCTTTGCAAGCTGGGTTCAGTTTAATAATGGCTCACCTATTTTTGTTGGCAGTATATTAGCTCATCAGATCCCAAATTCCAAGAAGTTGAAACGGCAAAAGGAGCTTCAGAAGAGGCTGGAGAAACGAGGAATTGTGCCTCGGAAGCAGCGACTTCTCCAAGCCAGGTTACACAGACCCTTCACAAAGAGCAAGACCCTGACCAACAACCAGCCTGACAGGGACTTCTATGATATCTGGGGAGATGCAAGTGAGGCACAAGAAAGTTCACTTTTCTTTCTGTCCTATTTCTGCTGCTCTCTGGCCAGCAGGTGGTGCTGTTTGCCTTTGCCACACACATTTGAGAATAGTAAAGCTGCATTAAACTGATCCATTATCGTGTTCAGAGGTGCTAAAAGCTCTTTCTAGTACTTCTTGTAATTGGTTAAGGTTCTCTGGTATATAGCACTGGCATCAGATCCTGTGATAGCCTTCCTCATTAGATGTTCTTGTTTGGAAAGCAGTTTTACCCCTCTCTCTGCAGGTTATCATTGGTTGGGCAGTGGTTGCACTGTGCATTCTAAGCTGGTTCTGCTGCTTAACTCTTGCTCTTATCTTCACACAGATCCCCTGGATAGTGCGCTTGCAGGGAAGGACAGCTGGTTTCTAGAGCAGACGAAGAAACGTGCTGTGGAGGTAAGCATGAATGAACTGGGTCTTCTGATACAGCAGAGGAGAAAATGAAATGGCAACAAAGGTCCAGGAAATCTGGGAGGGTAGTCGCATACAAGGAGTAGCAACAGTTCTCTGCACCCTGGGGAGGGAAGGGGTGCAGTGCTTGGCTCTTAGGAAAAGGAAGGAAGAAGAGGGGCACCTGCGGGGTAGGGTGGGGGAGAGAGGGAGGGAAGGGGAGAGGGGGTGCTGGACCCACAGGAGGGAGAGAGGCAGAGCTTGCTCTTAAATGCTGAACATGTTTTAAATATTCTTGGATATCTGAGGGTTATCCAAGTCTGTTGGGCAAGCAGGCATAGAAAGTTTGGGTACTAGAGGATGTCCGTGTGCTTATTTTGGGGTTAGTAAAGGGCCATCCAAGATGACCTAGAGAGTGAGATGCCAATGGGTTGGATGAATCCTGGAGAAGGCAGAAAACCAGTGTTACCAACAGGATGTTCTCTGTGTTGCTCATGATATATTAATGGCTGCTTTTGACCTTCCCTATGGGCAGTACCACTACCTTCCTTCATCTGGTTCTTCCCCTTCCCTTGCAGCGCCCTAGTCGCTTGAACCTAAAACCTTCTCCACTGCCAGCAGTGGAGGTGATTGCCTCTGGTGGATCCTACAACCCCTCATTCCAGTCTCATCAGGTGTGTATGCAGCAGTGGAGGGGAAATCCCACTCCTCAGACTAAATAAGGTCAGTGGCTTGGTGATCAAAGAGGAGAATGTGGAAAGGAGAGGCAGTGAGTAATTTCTGGAGATTGTGAGGCCAGTGTAGTAACCTTGTATTAGAGACATGTGCTACAGCTCAGCACATGGCTTTTTACATGTAAATAAATACATGTTTGCACCCCAATGCTGTATTCAGATTGTGCACAAAAAATGTGTCCTAGTGGACATATGAGCATTCAGGTCTTTGTTAGCGGCAGCTGTATCTTTGTACACAAACAGATTATAATCGGCATTCTGAGTTGCATGTGTGTATACGTGCACATGTGCTGGAATGCTGTTCTGTGCCAGTGGCGTAGCCAGACCTGGAATTTTGGGTGAGCCCTTCCACCCCCTTGTAGATATGTAAAATGCAGGGATTTTTTTTTTTTAATACCAACCTCCCTTCCCCCCCCCCCCCCCCCCCCCCCCCCCCCCCCCCCCCGCCGCTCAGGAACAGGTAGCTGCTCCTCTCTAAACTACCGTCCCTCTCTGGTGTACCTCAGTGGCATCCCCGGTGATTGCATCAACTTATTTTCACTGCCTTCACAGCCCTGCAGGCTTTCCCTCCTCCGCATCCTGCCTTCACTGATGTCACTTCCTGTTTCCTCACTGGTGGGACACAGTGAAAGTAGCGACTTCTCCAAGCCAAGTTACACAGACCCTTCACAAAGAGCAAGTTCCTGACCAACAACCAGGGAAAGCCTGCAGGGCCACACAAATGAGTTGCTGATGTATACTGGGGGAGGGACAGATACCAGGCTAGTGGAGTAGAAGGAGAGAGGGGAGTGAGTCACTGCCGCTAGGTGAGCTTGTGCCTACCCATAGCTACACCACTGTTCTGTGCATACAATTTTCATAGTACCAACATTTATCTGCACACGCAGCTGCATGTGCATACAAACATTAATATTCTGCATATTTCTCAACAGTCCAGCACTCTATTCCAGCATGCTTCTCTCTCTCCCTCTTTACCTCATCCTTATTCTCTCTCCCCACCTCATCCTTAACTAGTTTTTTTTTTACCTATCCCGTTCATGGAAGTCAAATAAAAGTTGCAGGTCCTGTAGGGCTTGCAGTAAAGAGAAGAAACAGGACTGCAGAAGACTGAACTTAACCCTTCACTCCTCCTCAGATCCTGTGTTAAAATTTCTGCACTCAGCCTTTGGGTCTCGTATCCGCATTAGACAGCGAATAACTTAGTTGTCATGGCATTTAAATGAGCTGTGTGATGTCGGCATGAGTTTTGCGCCCATAAAGTTGTCTACAAAACCTTGTGTGCTTTATTGAATTAGCCCTGGGTCTACTACTCCTACGGGCATTGTACAAGATGGCTGCTCTCTTACTGGAAGCAATTCAGCCCTACCATTTACCATATATCGGGGTAGTTTTCAAAAGTACCTGTGTACATACAAAGTTTGTGGGTGTTTTACATACAGTGGTGGAAATAAGTATTTGATCCCTTGCTGATTTTGTAAGTTTGCCCACTGACAAAGACATGAGCAGCCCATAATTGAAGGGTAGGTTATTGGTAACAGTGAGAGATAGCACATCACAAATTAAATCCGGAAAATCACATTGTGGAAAGTATATGAATTTATTTGCATTCTGCAGAGGGAAATAAGTATTTGATCCCCCACCAACCAGTAAGAGATCTGGCCCCTACAGACCAGGTAGATGCTACAAATCAACTCGTTACCTGCATGACAGACAGCTGTCGGCAATGGTCACCTGTATGAAAGACACCTGTCCACAGACTCAGTGAATCAGTCAGACTCTAACCTCTACAAAATGGCCAAGAGCAAGGAGCTGTCTAAGGATGTCAGGGACAAGATCATACACCTGCACAAGGCTGGAATGGGCTACAAAACCATCAGTAAGACGCTGGGCGAGAAGGAGACAACTGTTGGTGCCATAGTAAGAAAATGGAAGAAGTACAAAATGACTGTCAATCGACAAAGATCTGGGGCTCCACGCAAAATCTCACCTCGTGGGGTATCCTTGATCATGAGGAAGGTTAGAAATCAGCCTACAACTACAAGGGGGGGAACTTGTCAATGATCTCAAGGCAGCTGGGACCACTGTCACCACGAAAACCATTGGTAACACATTACGACATAACGGATTGCAATCCTGCAGTGCCCGCAAGGTCCCCCTGCTCCGGAAGGCACATGTGACGGCCCGTCTGAAGTTTGCCAGTGAACACCTGGATGATGCCGAGAGTGATTGGGAGAAGGTGCTGTGGTCAGATGAGACAAAAATTGAGCTCTTTGGCATGAACTCAACTCGCCGTGTTTGGAGGAAGAGAAATGCTGCCTATGACCCAAAGAACACCGTCCCCACTGTCAAGCATGGAGGTGGAAATGTTATGTTTTGGGGGTGTTTCTCTGCTAAGGGCACAGGACTACTTCACCGCATCAATGGGAGAATGGATGGGGCCATGTACCGTACAATTCTGAGTGACAACCTCCTTCCCTCCGCCAGGGCCTTAAAAATGGGTCGTGGCTGGGTCTTCCAGCACGACAATGACCCAAAACATACAGCCAAGGCAACAAAGGAGTGGCTCAGGAAGAAGCACATTAGGGTCATGGAGTGGCCTAGCCAGTCACCAGACCTTAATCCCATTGAAAACTTATGGAGGGAGCTGAAGCTGCGAGTTGCCAAGCGACAGCCCAGAACTCTTAATGATTTAGAGATGATCTGCAAAGAGGAGTGGACCAAAATTCCTCCTGACATGTGTGCAAACCTCATCATCAACTACAGAAGACGTCTGACCGCTGTGCTTGCCAACAAGGGTTTTGCCACCAAGTATTAGGTCTTGTTTGCCAGAGGGATTAAATACTTATTTCCCTCTGCAGAATGCAAATAAATTCATATACTTTCCACAATGTGATTTTCCGGATTTAATTTGTGATGTGCTATCTCTCACTGTTACCAATAACCTACCCTTCAATTATGGGCTGCTCATGTCTTTGTCAGTGGGCAAACTTACAAAATCAGCAAGGGATCAAATACTTATTTCCACCACTGTAGGCATGTTGTACCTTTCTTCAGAGGAAAAATGCAAACATCATTTCCTCTTGAAAACTGCCACAGCAAATAGCTGTAGAGATTTACACTTGCTTTTTGTGTGTGGATTTTTTTTTCTCTTTCTAACAATTTGCGCAGATTTCTAATCTGTATGTATTATTTTTGCTGCCTTCAGTGTAACCCCGTCCCTGTGCCTGCTTAATTTTTAACTGCTCTTGATTATTTAAAACACTTCATATCCCACAGCATTTAGAAATTTAAGCCGTTTACAGTAACATACATCTCTCTATATAAAAGGCAACACCAACGTTCTATGAAGCCTCCAGCCGGAAGTGTGAAGGGGCGAGCTATCCGGTTTCCCTATGAGTGTCTGCCCCGCCCTCTCTGTAACACGGTCAGTGAAGGAAAACAGCAGAGCACGAAATCAAATCACTGGCTCTGTAACAGTGAAGGACTCAGAGGGGGGAGGGGAGAGAGGCCAGAGGGCAGGGACACACACACTCCTACATGCACACAGAAGAAAACATTGCTAGCCCCCGTTTCATTTGCATCAGAAACGGGGCTTTTTTACTAGTAGTCAATAAAACATAAAGAAATAACAAAATGAAAACTAATTAATCAAAAAAAAATCATGAGAAGAATAAAACCAGAACCCTCGGTCAATCTCTTACAAAAACAAAAGCTTGCTCCTTAAGGGATGGGATTTGATATACTACCTTTCTGTGGTTACAATCAAAGCTGTTTTCACATTATATGCAGATACTTATTTTGTACCTGGAGCAGTAGAGGGTTGTGGCTTACAGAGGGTCACAAGGAGCTGCAGTGGGAATTGAACCCCATTCCCCTGTTTCTCGGGTCACTGCACTAACATTAGACTACTCCTCCACGCCAATTAAATGCTACACCACCACCACCACCCCCACCCTACCTGCCCAGCTCACTCATCAGTTGTGAGTAGCACTTAATAGAGCCATCCCCCAAAGATCTCAATTCAGTTTGTAAGGCCTGCTGAAACAAAAATGCCTTTAATTGCTTTCTAAAAGTGGCTAGATGCATAAAAACACAAAGTTGAGCAGCAAAGAGTTCAGAAGACAGGTCCAGGCACTGAGAAGGCTCATTCATACATTTCACTTATTCAGAATTGTGTGAAAGATGGAACAACACGCAAAAATAAGCCTTCAAAATGCAATGAGTGAGGCGGAATATACATTTTCAATGTGGAAGATGTACAAATTGGAATATCATGACCTTACGTCTTTAAAAATAAAAACCAAGAAAATAAATTCTCCAAATAAAGATTAGCTAGTGCAATTCATATACTAAGGTCTTCTGCTCTGCGGAGGGGGAATACTGTAGTTTGCCCATGTACCCATTAATGACCTCTGTGTATGTGGTTAATGGTGTTTTGAAACTCTCCTGGCAGGCGCTATTGCTGCAAGCTCATGAGGCTGAGTTGAAGAGGCTTAAACAGGAAGAGAGGCTGGAGAGGCAGCTGAGCTTTCCCACTGTGGATAAGGCCCCCACGAAGGTGAGCATGGATAAAGATCCCGCCTACTTCAGTTGTCTGATCTCTGGCACAGAACACGGCTCAAGTTTTGTGACTTGTTCTCTGTGCAGTAACAAAACCAATTTAAGTACAGTAACAGTGGACAGCTGTGCTCCCCCCCCCCCCCCCCCCCCCCCCCAGCAACTGGAAAGGTCTGATTACGTCTGTATCGTCCCTTCTCTCTTTCACCCCAGTGCTAGTCTGAAGCCTGGTGGTAGGTTCCTGTAGCTGTTCTCCCTTTTTTGTTTCTACCAGTAAGTCATTCATGTCACAGGTAGTCTCTGCCAATTGCCTAACGTTCCCTTTGGCTTTTGACATCTCAGGAGAGTGCCTTCCAGGAGCTCTGCCAGGGGCTGCTGGAGGAGTCCGAGGAAGAGGAGGATGTGATAGAACAACAGGAGAAGAATGGAGTGGAGGCTGAAGGAACAGCAGTCCCCCAGGCTGCTGCTGCTGCTGCTGGAGAGAAGAAAACTGAACGGCAGCGGAAGAGAGAAAAGGAAGCCAGGGCTTTGGTCAGTGCTATCTGTGGTTTTGTTTCTTTCCTTGAGTCCCTTCATTGAACTGTTTGGTAGCAGTGCATGCAGAGTTTGTATGTATTAATAAGACAGTACCGGAATACAATACTTCACTTTTGTTCTGCAAATTCCATTCCTCTGGTTCATTGCGGATTATGTAAAATATTTAATAGGATAGTTCCTAAAGATTGCCTAGACAAATAGGTTTTAAGTTTCTTTCTGAAACTCAAGTAGTTTGATTTTCATCTGTAAGCGGGAATTCCAAATTTTTGCCGTTTTGGTAAAAGATTAATAAGGAACAGATTTGTTTACATTTTATATTCACTGTGGAGAGAAAGTGGAGTATTGGCTGACATTCAGCATGAGAAGCCCAGTGAAATGAAGTGAAGGATCGTAAAGAGGGGCCAGTCCGTGAACAATTCCAAATGTTAAAGTACACACTTTACAGTCAACATGGGCCTCTATTAGTAGCCAGTGTGAGCTTCTCAGAAAGGGAGACACCCTTTTCCCATTTTTGTGCAGGGAATCTTAATCTAGCTGAAATGTTCTGCAGAGTTTGCAGTTATTTTTGCAGTCTGTCAGTACAATCTGCATAGATTACATTGCTGGGAATCTCACAGTGCTGCCCTCGAAGAGCAGGCATGGTGAGGGGTTTGTGGAAGACAGCTTAACAGTGTTTAAATGGTTTCCAGGTAGCGTGTCAGAGCTACTTTTGATTAGACAGTTGGTGTGGCTGATTGAGCTAGCCACCCATCTGTCAGTGTGCAGGATGAACCAGTTAAGGGCCCTGGGGACTAAGATGCTACCCAGAAACTTAGAGCAACGTATGGCACACATACCCCTAAAATAGTGAGCTCCATGTTCTGAGAGGTTTTTGCAGTTTTTTAAATTTGGAATCGGGTTCTCTGACATGGATGGTCCAGTGGTAGTTCAAAGGTTGATGTAACCTTGTGCCCTATATATGTGGGATCTCTGTAAGCGTGTTAGAAAACCTTCTCCTTGATTGCAGGGCATCCCTTAGAGGCTTTATGGGCTTGTGGAGTCACTGGAGGGTCATAGTCAAGACACTTAATCCTGCTTTGCTACATGCAATCTTCTGTGAGGGCTGCCCTTCGTCATTTTGCTTTCTTCTGAAGACGCAAGTGTGACATGCGCTGCCATTTCTTGTATTGGTAGCTTTTGCTTGCGCTATGTTGGAGGACACAGTGTACACTAGATACAAGGGTTTTTTAAAAAATGTTTTCATTTGCAGACATTGAAGCTGCAGGCGGAGAAGGCAGTGAAACAAAAGCAACAGGAGCTGTTCCAGCTGCGTTCCATCAAGACAGAAGTAAAGCATCGAGAGGAGGAGCTCTCCCAGCGCAAAGTGAAACGGGCTGAGAAACGCAAAGCCCAGGCAGCTAGAACGAGACGTCTGGGGAAACTGAAGTAAGTATTTCCTTTGACGATGTCTGTCGTGGCTTGCATTGCTCCAACCTGTCCTTTGTCTATAACTGTGGTCTCTACCTCCCCTCAGATACGAAGCCCCTGATACAGAGGTGCAGTTGAGTGAGGAACTGACAGGATCTCTGAGAACACTAAAGGTAATATTTTTGGGGGCAAGAAGCATCGCTGTCCATTAGCTGGCCACTCAGTTGGGGGAGGGGAGGTTCACCAATTTGGCTGCCAGCAGCAGGGCTGGTGCTGAAAGGGAAAGTGTCCTCTCTTAATGAGGCATGCTTTTCTTCTGGCATTTTCAGGTGAGGTTTTTCTGTATGGAGGCGCTGCGTTCTGCCCAATGAGGAGATCTATCCTTGCGCTCAGAGCATTTCCTGCGTGAGCTGGGAATGTGCAGATCACATGGGGTTTCCCAGGCCAGGCCGAGCAGGCATGCGCCGGGGAACTGAGGGCATTGGCGCTGGAAAGGACTCTAGGAGGAAGAAGGGGGTGTAGAAGGGAGTAATTTATTTATTTATAGTATTTATATCCCACATTTTCCCACCCACGGGCAGGCTCGATGTGGCTTACATCAATCTAAAAAGGCATACATCAATCTGGATGTTGACCTCTCTTTTTGGGAAGAGGAGAAGGGGGCAATTTTGTTTTCCCTGTCCTCCTTCCCTTTCCTGAGTCCACTTAAAAGAAAAAAAAAAAGCTTCTTTAAAACGGACCAGAAATAGTCGTCACTGTGCAGTTTAGCAATAATGGAGTGTGTAAAGGACAGGTAATTTGCAAACAGAGACCACACAACTTCTCTGTAAACAAGCAGGAGGCTATCGGGCACAAAACTGGGTGATGCCATCACATGACACAGGGTTAGAGTAGCTCTCCCAGAGTTCAGAACTGGTGTAATCAAGGATGTGCGATGATTTCCTAAGTCATCTATTTTTTTTTTTTTTTCAAACTCTCTCACGTTTGAAGTATTACTTTTTCTTCAGTCTTCTGTCATTGTCTTCAGTATCTGTCTTAGCATTTTCTTGTTTTAAATGTTTATTTTTTTCATCCTTCCTGTGGGACATTTCACAAGGTTTCAGCACAAGGCAACTTCTAAGCCACACTGGTGGTGGAGTAGTGTAGGTGCCACATAGGGCACTAGATCCGAGATGCACACTTCTATTGCACTATCTATGAGCTCCAGATACAGGTCTGGTAGGTCTCCAGCCTTCGGGTTGCATGGGGGAGTGGGGGACTTCCTTTCTCCCAGTCGGGTGGCTTTTTGTGTGATGGAGAACTACAGTATGCCTGCACGCCACTTCAGCTATGGCCAGCTCCACATACCTCAATTGCTAGGGGTGGGGGTGCTGATATGCTGCTGGAGAGCTCCCAGAGCAGCAGCTGAGCTCTGACCTAGTTAACTGTGGACTTGCAATTTTTGGAGGGAGCGTCGGCCATGTTTGATCTGACCACAAGGCTGCAGAGCAGCCTGTGAGTTCGCTCACTGAGAGACTCCAAAGGGATAGGTCTTCATATTCTCCATGCCTGGATCAGCCATTGGGGGCCCCAGCTGGGAGTTTGGCCCCGTATTGGCCATAGCCATCTCGATGGGGCTTAGCAGGACCCTAGCAGGTTCACAGGGGACCTGATCTTCCAGATGGGGGTGGGGGGGGATGCTGGTTGTGCTTCCACCCCTTCCACATAGCAAATAGGTGCAGGCCGCCAGCAGGGGCTCAGAGGAGCTCATGGAGTTTTTCCCCTGTGGGGATCCAAACTGGACGGGATATCTTGGGGCCATCATCTCTGGCATAGTCCGAGTCCTAGAATCCAGCGAGCTGTCTCCATAGGACTGTAGGGATTCTCCAGTGCTGCACTTCTTTCAGTGCAAGGAGCTGCCAGCTGTTATTGATTAGGTCATGGAGATTCTCCAGTTGCCTACAGCCCCCTTCCCCCCCCCCCCCCCCCCCCCACAGACCAGAGGTAGCCACCCCATCTTCACTGGTTATTGCAAGCTGGCAAAGATCTTCCCCCCTCCATTGGACCCTGTCAGAGATAGTCCTGAAGGAGTGGAAGACCCCAAGGACCCAGTCTCATGGAGCATCTTTATTTACTCCCTTGGAAAATGTTGACTGGCTTCCCCCCCCCCCCCCCCCCCCCCCCCGAAGGTGAACGCATTGGTCATGACTGTAACCAAGAAGATGACTTCCTGTGGAGGGAGGCACCACTCTGTCAAGGACCCCAATGATCTTAAGATGGAGGATCTCTTGAAGCAGATAGCCCCCTGAACCTCCAGGGCAGTATAGGTGAATATCTGTAGGGGTTATGTAGCTGGGACGCTGCTCCAATGGATGCAGCACCTTCCTGCCTTCCCCAGGTGGCCTTTTTGACAGAATTGCTTATGACCTAGTCCATATGCATTTGAGCTGTGGGGGCATCCGTGGGTTGCTTTTTTAGAGGTAGCTTCTTTGGGGAGGTCCAGATCACAGGTGATATCTGCGGTTCTGTGTTCGGGGCGGGCATTTCAATTCAGTGTCTCTGTTTGGACTTGCTGAGAACCTTTTCCAAGGTGGTGGTTGCCACTTTTTTCACAAGAAGGGTTCAGGGTGCGTTTGTATTTGGGCTGGTTGATCCAGTCTGATTTTGGAGGAATTAGAAAAGGTTCAAAGAAGAGCGACCAGAATGATAGAGGGGATGGAAGTGCTCCCTTGTGAGGAAAGGCTAAAGAGGTTAGGGCTCTTCAGTTTGGAAAAGAAATGACTGATATGATTGAGATCTACAAAATCCTGAGTGGTTTGGAGCGGGAGGAGGTGAATCGATTTTTTTTTTTTTTTTAATTCATTCAAAAAGTATAAAGACCAGGGGACATTCAATGAAGTTGCATGAAAAAAATACTTTTAAAACATATCTTTTCACTCAAAGAATAGTTAAGCTCTGGAACGTGTTGCCGGAGGATGTGGTAACAGCGGTTAGCATATCTTGGTTTAAAAAAAGTTTGGACAAGTTCCTGGAGGAAAAGTCCATATCCTGTTATTGAGATGGACATGGGGGATGCCACTGCTTGCGCTGGGATTGGTAGCATGGAATGGTGCTATTAATTGGGTTTCTGCCAGGTACTTGTCACCTGGATTGGCCACTGCTGGAAGCAGGATGCTGGGCTAGATGGACCATTGGTCTGACCCAGTATGGCTATTCTTATGTTCTTATGAGGACACTTGGGCACCAGTGTCCGAGGTCTTCTGGCTGTGGGAACGTCTAGGATGGGTGATCAACAATGCAAAGAGCCACACTGAGTTGGAGTACCTGGGGGTGCACTTCCTAACCAACTTAGGGTACGTCTGCATGATTCAGGTTCAAAAGAAGGAGTTTTGTGCCCAATTGGGCAACAGAGCAATGGGACTACCTGCAGTTGCCGGGGTTGATGGCTGCCACCCTTGAGGCAGTCCCAAGGGCGCAGGCTCACATTCATTCTCCTCTTCAGAGGGCGCTTTTTTCTTGTTGGAGTCCAAATCCTTAGAATATGAGGTGGTCTGATTTGCTAGACCAGTCCACCATCCTGCCCAGAAAACTGGGGGTTGGGATTACACACACTCATTACTCTAGGGGCCTGGCAGTCCCAGTCTCCTTCTCTTGGAGCTCATTTATAGCTTCTTGTTTTTTAATGTTTGATTCTGTTTTTGGGTAGAGGTTTTGGAGGACCTTG
Organism: Microcaecilia unicolor; assembly: GCF_901765095.1. NCBI lineage: Eukaryota > Metazoa > Chordata > Amphibia > Gymnophiona > Siphonopidae > Microcaecilia > Microcaecilia unicolor. Next base: position 175,423,126 of record NC_044041.1, on the reverse strand, counting down.
TGGGAGGGGGGTGTTCTTTTATGGACTTTATTAGTTATACTGATTAGCTCCACAGTGCATCAGCAGTCATACCGGTGGTGTTGCTGGAAACCATCTGGTTTTTTTTTTTTTTTTTTGTTCTCTTCCCCACCCCCATCTGCTGATTGGGGGGATATAACCCACTGGTGTGGACTGGTCTAAGGAAAGGAAATTAACAGGTAAGAATACATTTCACCTTATGCATGCCCTTTTGTGAACTGCTGTAGAAAAACTTGGGATATAAGTGCTGTAAATAAAAAATAAACAAGAGAAAAACAAGGCTTGATGGGGAGAGGCATTGTCTAGTTCTACACGTAATGGTCTCTGATCCCAACTAAAGCAGCTGTGATATTCTCACTCCACATGATGTGTTTGTAGTCATTTATATACATAGGGCAGGCGTAATGAACCAGAGCATGACCTACTTCAGGGAACAGTATGAACCAAGTCAAAAGTTTACAGAGCAGGGAGTGGTGGTTGGTACAGACTAATTTCCCTTTTCTTTGTTTTAACCTTTTAGCCAGAGGGCAGCATCCTGAAGGATCGCTTCAAAAGTTTTCAGAAGAGAAACCTGATTGAGCCCAGAGAGAGAGCAAAGTGAGTGCCATGATAGCTCGTTGTGTACTGTGGGGCTAGAGAGACGTGATGTGGTCTGTGCCAGCAAGCTCATTTGCTTGGTTTCTCAGTTGGAGTTTGTGTGCAAGGAAACCAGAGTTGGCATATTCTCTACTGTAATCCGAGGGATAATTTCATCATATATGATACAGAGCTAGAAGGGGGTGGGGAAACAGTGACCAGCCGAGTAAGCCTCCCATCGCATGTTTTGCAACACCAAATTTAAGTAGCATGTGAGCTGTTGCTGAGTTCTCCCTGTAGGTTTATCTGCCAGCCAACCCAGATGGTGAACAGTGTAAAGTTTGTCTGCTTTAAACCTGTGGGGAAAGTATCAGAGGGCTCTGCTTCATGGCAGCTTCAGCCTGCAAAAGTCAGGCCTTGGTTTATTGCAATACTAAACACTAGAAACCTGTGTACATATTATAATATGATACTAAATTGACACTTCTTACCTAATAGAGCAAAATGGTGCAACCTGAACTCTTAAATACTCATAAAATGAATGTGAACAGTGCTCAGATCTGGGTACAAGAGTAAAGCTGTCAAGCACAACTCTCATCAACCACATACTACATCATTACACCTTCAGCCCTCCCTTCCTACCTATACATAACATGATCTTAACCTTACACTACACGCCACTAGGGCTGACAGAGCTAACAATGTAGACAGCTATACTTGACCCAAACCTATACAACTCTTTTTCATAAAATTTTCTAATGTTGTGCACTCATAGTGAAATTAAAACAGTGTATGGACTTGTGTATACACTGTTTTAATTTCACTATGAGTGCACAACATTAGAAAATTTTATGAAAAAGAGTTGTATAGGTTTGGGTCAAGTATAGCTGTCTACATTGTTAGCTCTGTCAGCCCTAGTGGCGTGTAGTGTAAGGTTAAGATCATGTTATGTATAGGTAGGAAGGGAGGGCTGAAGGTGTAATGATGTAGTATGTGGTTGATGAGAGCTGTACTTGACAGCTTTACTCTTGTACCCAGATCTGAGCACTGTTCACATTCATTTTATGAGTATTTAAGAGTTCAGGTTGTACCATTTTGCTCTATTAGGTAAGAAGTGTCAATTTAGTATCATATTATATGTACACAGGTTTCTAGTATTTAGTATTGCATATAATTGTGAGAGACCTCATAATTAGTATATTCCCAGTTTATTGTGTTTACTTGGTTTATTGCAGCCAGATTCTAATAATACTTAAGTCTCCTCCCAAAGACCTTACAACCTTAAGTGGCTACCCGAGGCAGCAGGAGATAAATGAGTTGCTAAACATCATCCAGAGTGCCAACAGGGCAAGTGGAATTTAAATTCTGGTTTCCCTCATTCGTAGCTGCTCTTTTTGTAATTTGTTTATGCATTATCGCCTGAACCTCCTAAAATACGGCAGCTTTGAGATGTCAGTAAACCTAGTTAAATCCAGTCCCACTGGCTGGGTTCTGCAATAGCCACTGATTCAATGGCATCATGGGGTCTCCTAGGTCTGTGTTTGATCATTCATGCATCAGCTACTTTCCTCTTTGGTAGTTCCTGCTCCAGTTAATGGTCTCACACAGAGGAGGTAGGTTGGATTTTGTATCTGGCTCTGTACAGAGTGTAACGAAGCTGCTTTTTCTTATTTTCCCTCCCCTCCCTCTCTCCAGGTTCAAGCGAAAATACAAGCTGAAATATACAGAGAAGAGAGCATTTCGGGAAGTGACGTGAGTCTCTTCTCCCTCCTACTGCTTTATGGGCCTGCAGGGTTATAACAGCACCCCTGACTCCGATCCTGGTGGGCTGGCCTCAGGAGTTTGAATTATATTCTTTATTAATGGTAGAAAAAACACACTAGTTAAAAATTTTAGGAGCAGGTAATTAAAAGTTGTTGAGAGGTGCTTTATCTAAACTTTTTTTCTTTTCCCTCTCATTCACTCCCCATCTCTCTCAGTGACTCTGCTCTCTGAGTCAGCAGAAAGTATTATGCGCTAAATTTTGGGTGTCCTTCAGGCTTTTTCTAGCCCTTCATAGAGACGTGCCACTGTTTTGATATGATTATCACATTATTCCTGGGAGAAGAGGTAAAGAAAGTAGAAAATGTGGGCACTGGCTAAAACTTCTAGAAGTTGCAGCACAGAATTTTTTCCTTGCCTTTTAAACTTTGACTTGTGTTTTTCCCACTTAGGGGTGGAAAATCAGAAAACCAAAACATTTCTTTATATTTTGGGTTTTCTTCCAAATCTTTTTTTTTTTTTTTCTTTCCTTTCCTTTCACGTCTAGAAGTATTTTATTTTTTATTGCTTTTAGTTTACATTTTCTTGTCCTCCCTGTAGCCTCTCAGGTGCAGTTTCAGTTTTGCACCTACTTTGATAGGGATGAACCTCACTCCTAAGCCAGGCCATGTGGAGTATGATCTCAGTTTCAAATGTAGTAGTAACGCTCGCTGTAGAACTTACATCTTGCCTCTGGCATTTGTAAGATGTAAAATGTATAGGCAACTTATCCAAGTGTGTTTTTTGTCTTTTTGATCAAGCCTGTTGGGGAAGGGAACAGTTTGAATCGATGTTTGCCATAGCAGTAGTTAATCCCCTCAGGCCTGGAGCAGCAGCAGGTATCTTGTAGGGAACTTACTGACTCTGTGCCTTTTCAGCCCTGCTTGTGGGAGCGCTCCAGAGTTGGTATACTATAACACGGGAATGCTCTGGATTTGGCACCCTACCGTGCAATATTTTCCTGGGAATTATCTGTATCCTATACTGGATAGTTCTGGCACCATGTTTTAGGCTCCTGCTCCAAGGAATGAGAAACAGCCACCTGGGCCTGGCTGAGGAGCTGTCACAGCAGGGTTGCATTGGAGGAGAAAGGGGAATGACAGGGGGGGAAAGAGAAGTCAAAAATGTAGAGTATGGAAAACACTTTTTTCCCCTGGTTCCTAAAATTCACGCTGGTGCATAAATTCTGAAATGTTTCCACCGGGTTCCACTAGTAGTGACCTGACACGTTCCTGTGGCAGTAATGTGGCACGCCACTACGTCAGTCTGCTGTAGCACCCTAGTATGGTATTTATAATGGTAGTGCTATGAAAGGGTAGCTATTTTTAACTAGCTGACACACCTGCTAAAGTTTCCCAAATGTTCCACCCTGAATATTTATTATAGATGGAACAGGAATTCTCACATCTGTCTGGTCCCTCTCATATCTGGCCCTCAGTTCCCTCCCAGTTCTGTGGCTCCTCATTCTAGGTCACCTGGCTTCTGGACTCGGGTATATCCCCATGTCAACTAGAGATTCTGTGAGGACCCCCCCCCCCCCCCTTTGGTTTTTAGTGCTGTACATTCAGCATGTGGAGCTGACAGCTAGTAGTCTACCATGGGTCTTTAGTGGACAGGGGACAATGCTTGCTTGCATTTATACCCCTGTGTAGAGTGGTTCTACTCTCTGTGCCCTCTTCTGTATGGCACTTTCTGGGTTGTGTTCTAACCTAGCAGATCCTGATTCTGGCTCCATTCCCATCGTAAGCACAAGTTGATTCTCTTTTCCGTTCTGGAGCTGCAGACTTTTTCCACACACACCCTCCCCCCTGTAGCTAGTGAGAATAAAATGCCAGTATGCAGCCTGTGAGCCGGTGCATTTGCTCTCAGATTTGGCTGTGGCCTCCCCCCACCTGGACGGGTTTCTTTCGTAACAGGAAAGGTGCTAGACTGCATATCCATCCCATGCAGGTGATGGGGTACATAGCCATGATGTTTTGGTTTTGCTCACCAGAAAACCTGTTCGTGGCAGTCAAGAAAACAAGTTTAACACCTATGTTTAGTTTATTAGGGATTTGATATATTGCCCTTCAGAACATATCAGAGCAGTTTACAGTTAATAATCAGAGTGGAAAAGAAGTGCCAAAGAAATGCAAAACAAGAATGTTTGTTTTTAAATGACTATTCCATATCATCAAGCTGATCAATCCATAGACTGGTGGGTTGTGTCCATCTACCAGCAGGTGGAGATAGAGAGCAAACTTTTGCCTCCCTATATGTGGTCATGTGCTGCCGGAAACTCCTCAGTATGTTCTCTATCTCAGCAGGTGGTGGTCACACACAGCAGCAGCTCTGGCTAGGCCTCCAAGCCTAATTTTTAGGTTTTGTTGAGTGCCTGGGGTTGAGGGCTCTTTTGAGCAAGTGCAAACCTGGTGGCGCCAGGTCCCTCCTTTTCTCCCCCCTCCCGCTGGCTCCGTTAAAAAAAAAAAAAAAATTTTGAACGTCCTTAAAGGCGTTTATTTCAACGTTTATTTAAACGTTTATTGCAGCTACTCACTGGGACACCAGGTCGTTACAGCTCGGAGCGGAAAGCAGGTAATTTTTACCTTTTTATAGCGGGCGGGGGTTCCCCGATTGATCTCCACGTGGCCTATGGCGTCGGAGGGCGAGGGCGCAAAGAGTCGCTCCCCGGATCGCTTGGGCGCTTCTAGAGGGGATGCGGGGGTCTTGAAGTCTGATTCGCCCTTGTTGGGTGACAGTTTCATGACCGATGAGTGTCCCGGTCCTTCCTCAGGTGTGGCGTTTTTTCCCGCCATAAACGCCCATCCCCCGCTGCTCGCCTCCGCCATCTTGGCCGGCCACGCGGCTCGGACGGCTTCTTCTTGGGCCGCCCTTGAGGTAGGAGACATTAATGCCATGAATGCCCTTAATTTGGGCGACGGCACAAAAGCGGCTAAAGTTAAGCGCCGTTCTTCCCGCGCGGCTCCTTCGCGGAGTGTCGCGCCGGACGCCATCTTGGATGCGCAGCATGTATCTCCCCTGCTCTTGCGAGCGCCGGTTGAGGGTGCGTCTAGGGCTGTAGCCCAGGCTGCGGAAGTGTACAGTCTGGGGGGGTTTCTCCCCCGAGTTTGTTTTGCTGCTGCATCAGGCCTTCCTTATGCAAAACGCTGCCCCTGCTCCCTCGTCTGGTAAAGAGGTAGAGGCCCCCGGAGGTAAACGCCCTCGGGTTGATTCCCAGGCCTTGGAGGACTTTGTCTCCTCCGATGTAGATGAGGGCAGCGTATCTGAGTTCTCCCAACGGTCCTTTGCGGATTCCTTGGAGGAGACGGATCCCCGCTCGGATGGAGCGGATGACCCCTCTGCAGCGCGGCTCTTTAGCTCAGAGGATTTGCCCAACCTGTTAGTGCAGGCCATGGACATTTTGAAGATTTCCTCTCCGGAGGACGTCTCTCCCTCAGCCCCTGTTGGCTCTGCCATTATGCTGGGGACGAAGCGCCCGCCTAGAACCTTCCACGTGCATGACGCCATGCACACCTTAATTTCGGCTCAATGGGATGTCCCGGAAGCGAGCCTTAAAGTGGCTAGGGCTATGTCCCGCCTCTATCCTTTGCCTGAAAGTGAACGTGAGGCCTATCTGTGGCCTACAGTGGATTCTTTAATCACTGCGGTGACTAAGAAAACGGCATTACCGGTGGAAGGTGGCACGGCCCTAAAGGACGCCCAAGACAGAAGATTGGAGGCGGCCTTAAGGTCGTCCTTTGAGGCGGCTGCTTTAAGTTTGCAGGCCTCAGTTTGCGGCTCCTATGTGGCCAGGGCGTGCCTGACTATGGTGCAGCGGGCTTCCCCCTCGGATCATTCCTTGTGGGCTGATTGGCCGGCCCTGGAATCGGGCTTAGCCTATTTGGCAGACTTGCTGTATGATGTCTTGAGGGCCTCAGCTAAGGGCATGGCTCAGACAATCTCTGCGCGGCGGTGGCTTTGGCTGAAACATTGGTCTGCTGACCACGCCTCTAAATCCCGCCTGGCTAGGTTGCTTTTTAAAGGCAAGCTGCTCTTTGGGGTCGAGCTGGACAAAATCGTGACCGATCTCGGCACGTCTAAGGGCAAGAAGTTACCAGAGGTCAGGGCTCGGGCTAGTACTCGCCCCGGTACCTCCAGAGGACGGTTTCAGGAAGCCCGTCGGTACCGCCCGGGCAGGTCGGGCTCTTCTGCCCCCTCTTCCTTCAAGAGGAACTTCTCCCCCAAGCAGCATTCCTTTCGCAGAGACCGCCGTCCCGGAGGTGCTCCCTCCGGTCCTCCCCCAGGGTCTCGGACCCAATGACGGGGCCTTGGTCCACGCCCCAGTGCAGATTGGAGGACGGCTGTCCTCGTTTCTGGGCGAGTGGACCACAATAACTTCAGACGCTTGGGTGCTGGAAGTCATCAGAGACGGCTACAAGCTAGAGTTCTGCCGACCCTTAAGAGACGGGTTTGTACTCTCTCCCTGCAAGTCTCCGGTCAAAGCTGTGGCAGTGCAGCAGACCTTGGACAACCTGATCCGCCTGGGTGCGGTCGTTCCGGTGCCAGAAAATCAGCTTGGCAAGGGGTGTTACTCCATTTACTTTGTGGTACCAAAGAAAGGGGGTTCTGTACGGCCTATCCTCGACCTCAAAGGGGTCAATCGGGCCTTGAAAGTTCGGCACTTTCGCATGGAGACTCTCCGCTCTGTTATAGCGGCAGTGAAGGCAGGGGAGTACCTGGCATCCTTGGACATCAAGGAAGCGTACTTGCATATTCCCATCTGGCCTCCTCATCAACGCTTTCTGCGTTTTGCAGTCCTGGGCCGACACTTCCAGTTCAGAGCCCTCCCGTTCGGGTTGGCTACTGCTCCGCGGACCTTCTCCAAAGTAATGGTGGTCATCGCGGCCTTCCTGAGGAAGGAAGGAGTACAAGTCCATCCTTATCTGGACGACTGGTTGATCCGAGCCCCCTCTTATGCAGAGTGCGGCAAAGCTGTGAACCGGGTGGTTGCTCTTTTGAGCTCCTGGGGTGGATCATCAACTGGGAGAAAAGCCAGCTGCGCCCAACTCAGTCCCTGGAGTATCTGGGAGTTCGATTCGACACCCAAGTGGGCAGAGTTTTCCTGCCAGACAATCGGATTGTCAAGCTTCAGGCTCAGGTGGACCAGTTCCTAGTAGCCTCTCCTCTTCGGGCTTGGGACTATGTGCAGCTGTTGGGCTCTATGACGGCCACGATGGAAGTAGTGCCCTGGGCCAGGGCTCATATGAGACCACTACAACACTCTCTGCTGCAGCGCTGGACTCCGATGTCGGAGGATTATGCTGTGCGCCTTCCCTTGGACCCAGCAGTGCGCAAGGCGCTGAGCTGGTGGACGCAGACAGACAAGTTGTCTGCAGGAATGCCTCTGGTGACCCCGGAGTGGATTGTCGTCACGACGGACGCCTCTTTGTCGGGCTGGGGAGCCCACTGCTTGGGAAGGACAGCGCAGGGGCTATGGTCTCCTGCAGAGGCAAAGTGGTCTATCAACCTCCTGGAACTCAGAGCCATTCGGTTGGCGCTTTGGGAGTTCATCCCGGTACTGGCGATGAAGCCTGTACGGGTCCTGTCGGACAATGCCACGGCTGTGGCCTATGTCAACCGCCAGGGAGGTACCAAGAGCGCCCCTCTAGCCAAGGAGGCCATGAATCTATGCCAGTGGGCGGAAGCCAACCTGGAACAGCTGTCAGCGGCCCACATTGCCGGAGTTATGAATGTCAAGGCGGACTTTCTCAGTCGCCATACTTTGGAGCCCGGAGAGTGGCAGCTATCTGCTCAGGCGTTCTTGAACATCACGAAGCGCTGGGGCCAGCCAAGCCTAGATCTGATGGCGTCATCGGCCAATTGCCAAGTGCCGCGCTTTTTCAGCAGAGGACGGGACCCTCGATCCCTGGGAGTAGATGCTCTTCTCCAACAGTGGCCGACACAAGAGCTTCTCTATGTGTTCCCGCCATGGCCCATGTTGGGCAGGGTGCTAGACCGGGTGGCAAAGCATCCGGGCCGGATAATCCTGGTGGGTCCGGATTGGCCCAGACGTCCCTGGTATGCGGACTTGATCAGGCTCTCAGTCGACGATCCTCTGCGGCTGCCAGTGGAGCAGGGCCTGTTGCATCAGGGTCCCGTGGTGATGGAGGATCCCTCCCCCTTTGGTCTTACGGCTATTGAGCGGCAGCGGCTGAGAAAGAAGGGCTTCTCAGACAAGGTCATCGCCACTATGCTGAGAGCGAGGAAGCGCTCTACTTCTATGGCTTACGCCAGGGTTTGGCGTACCTTTGCAGCGTGGTGTGAAGCAGGCTCACTTTCTCCCTTCACTGCTCCAATTTCTTCAGTGTTGGCGTTCCTGCAAGAAGGTCTGGAGAAAGGCCTGTCGCTCAGTTCCCTTAAAGTCCAGGTAGCGGCTCTGGCTTGCTTCAGGGGCCGCCTGAAGGGTGCTTCCCTGGCTTCGCAGCCAGATGTGGTGCGTTTTCTCAAGGGAGTTAATCACCTGCGCCCTCCTCTGCACTCAGTGGTGCCTGCGTGGAATCTCAACCTGGTGCTAAGAGCCTTACAGAAGCCGCCTTTTGAACCCTTGTCGAGGGCATCTCTGAAAGACCTGACGTTGAAAGCAGTCTTTTTGGTGGCTATCACTTCAGCCAGAAGAGTTTCCGAGCTCCAGGCACTCTCATGTCGAGAGCCTTTTCTGCAGTTCACTGAGGCAGGAGTGACTATTCGCACAGTGCCTTCCTTCCTACCCAAGATTGTTTCTCGCTTCCATATGAATCAGCAGCTCTGTCTCCCTTCCTTTCGTAGGGAGGACTACCCAGAGGAATACTCTGCTCTCAAATATCTGGATGCGAGACGAGTTATCATCAGATACTTGGAAGTGACCAATGATTTCCGGAAATCGGATCATCTGTTTGTCCTGTTTGCAGGTCCTCGTAAGGGTCTGCAGGCTGCTAAGCCTACAGTGGCAAGATGGGTCAAGGAAGCCATTGCAGCGGCTTATGTGGCCGCGGGGAAGGTGCCGCCTATCCAGCTGAAGGCTCATTCCACTAGAGCTCAGGCGGCCTCGATGGCAGAGGCCGGGTCCGTCTCCTTGGCAGAGATATGCAAGGCGGCAACTTGGGCATCGGCCCATGCATTCTCCAAGCATTACCGCTTGACTGTGGCTGCTCGGGCGGAGGCCCGGTTTGGTGCTTCAGTGTTGCAGTCAGGGATTTCTATGTCCCGCCCTGGGTGAGTACTGCTCCGGTACATCCCACCAGTCTATGGATTGATCAGCTTGATGATATGGAAGGTAAAATTATGTATCATACCTGATAATTTTCTTTCCATTAATCATAGCTGATCAATCCATAGCCCCTCCCAGATATCTGTACTGTTTATATTCTGGTTGAATTTTAGGTTCAAGTTTAGTCTTCAGTTACTTCAGGAGGACTTCTTAATAATTAATTAATTTATTGACTCGTAACCACTTGTAACCACTTGCCTCCACCTACCCTCCTCTCCTCCTTCCTGTACACATTAATTGATTTTATTTGCTTACTTTATTTTTTGTCTATTAGATTGTAAGCTCTTTGAGCAGGGACTGTCTTTCTTCTATGTTTGTGCAGCGCTGCGTACGCCTTGTAGCGCTATAGAAATGCTAAATAGTAGTAGTAGTAGTAGACTTCGTGTTCAAGTTTTTTCACTTGGATTCTTCAAGAGTTGAGACGAGTTTGTGTTACAGTGAGCTGCTGCATTCCTCTCCCCTCCGTTTTACGGGGCTGGATTGAGACTTAAATTCTGCCGGCACTCCCTCCCGCTTCGTGCGGCTGTAGGGCAGCTTTGTACCCCTCCCGCTTCGGCGGTGTTAGGGTCAGTCAGCTCCTCCCGCGGTTGCGGTTGCAGGATAAGCCAGATCCCCCCGCATCGGCGGGGTGGTGTCCCTCCCCCGCTCCGCGGGGATGAGCTGGACGGATTCCCCTCCCCCACTTGTGTGGGGATGAGCTGGGTTAATTCCCCTCCCCCGTTTCGGCGGTGGTGAGCTGGGCAGAGTGTCCCTTTGTGGGTGTAATTCTCTGAGTGCTGAGTCCTGCGGATGGAGCTTTGATATCGACATACTGAGGAGTTTCCGGCAGCACATGACCACATATAGGGAGGCAAAAGTTTGCTCTCTATCTCCACCTGCTGGTAGATGGACACAACCCACCAGTCTATGGATTGATCAGCTATGATTAATGGAAAGAAAATTATCAGGTATGATACATAATTTTACCTTGTTAAGTGGCCGGAGTCTCCCATTGATGAAGTCAGGATGTGTTTCAGGACTACATATTACTTTATGTGCTTCTTAGAAGTTTCTCCAGTTTCGAAAAGCAGTGACAGGTTTTCAGGATTGAGACGTTATATCCTTGTGATAGTAGAAATCCTTTAATTGTCCAGCTTAGTTCCTTGTGCTTGATTTTAAATGCTGTAGTGTGTGTAATTCCTCATACAAGCATGCTGAAATGACCCTGCACTCAGCCAGTCCTTCCGACTGCTGTCCTGATTATAGTAGTTGCTTGCTAGAGTCAGGGCTGCTATAAATTGGGTAGGTTGACTCTTGAAGAATTGAGACCAATGTAAACCAGACTCTTGAAGCAGTCTGGTTATCTAGCTGCTTGTTGGAATTACCTGTTACTCTCCTCTCTCTTGTAGGATATAGCTGATCGCCGATCGCTTTTGAAGAGATCCTGTCCCCCATCCTTTGTAATAAATTATATTTCTGTACCTCTTGTCTGTGTTGGCTCAGGTTCTTTGCATGCTGCTTATGTATCAGGTTTGCTGTATTCACCAATTCCTGTGCAACCCTTTTCCTGAACTCTGTTTAAAGGGAAGGGGGTGGGAGCCCAGTATCAATTCCAGAATGCGATCCCATGTGGAGAAGGTGTCAGGGGTGTTATAACAGCACTGGCTAACAACAGTAGAGAAACTCCTCACAGATGGTGTCCAGAAAAACTTCCTTTACCTAATGTATGTTCAACCAGTGCATTGTTTTCTTTTTCTTAAGTGACTACCAAGTGGAGAATATTTTTGATGAACTCTTCTGGGAATGTGTAAGATATGACAAATTCCTAGACCCCTGATGCAGGCCAGTAGGACCGAAACACGAGTCAAGTCGGGTCTCCTTTATTGGTGGTCTTGAAGTTTTACTGAAAAAAAATTTTTTTTTTGGACACCTCTACTGTTGTTTACCTGGTGCCTCCTATTCGTGGAGGTTTTTCTTCTGTTTCTGTCTGATAACAGCACCGGCTACAGGGTGGGCTGCATCGAGCGCTGTTTTGTGCTTCTCTACTAGGGGACTATTCATAGGAGGAGTAGCCTAGTGGTTAGGATGGTGGACTTTGGTCCTGGGGAATTGAGGAACTGAGTTCGATTCCCACTTCAGGCACAGGCAGCTCCTTGTAACTCTGGGCAAGTCACTTAACCCTCCATTGCCCCATGTAAGCCGCATTGAGCCTGCCATGAATGGGAAAGCGCAGGGTACAAATGTAACAAAAATAAAATAGATACTAGTGGAGATTCTACATGGAATGTTGCTATTCCACTAGCAACATTCCATGTAGAAGGCAGCGCAGGCTTCTGCTTCTGTGAGTCTGACATCCTGCACGTACGTGCAGGACGTCAGACTCACAGAAGCAGAAGCCTGCGCGGCCACATTGGTGATCTGCAAGGGCCGACTTCTACATGGAATGTAGCAACAGTGGAGGAGTGGCCTAGTGGTTAGGGTGGTGGACTTTGGTCCTGGGGAACTGAGGAACTGAGTTCGATTCCCACTTCAGGCACAGGCAGCTCCTTGTGTCTCTGGGCAAGTCACTTAACCCTCCATAGCCCCATGTAAGCCGCATTGAGCCTGCCATGAATGGGAAAGCGCAGGGTACAAATGTAACAAAAAAATAAAGTAAAAAATAAATGGGGCTGGATGTGATGGAGAAAAGAATGGGGAAGGATTTGCGAGTATCCTGGGTAGCTATGAATGTTGGATGCTCAAAGGAGGAGGGAGGGAGAAAGCTGCAGTAATGAGAGACTGGTGTGATCAACAGCAGGGGGCGAGGTGCTAGCAGCAGGCTGTGTATGTGTGTGTTATGTTCTTTTTCCTGTGAAGGCTGGGCGTGGGATTCACAGGTCAGGAATGCTGTTTAAGTGAGCGCTGTGCTGTGAGATTTGGGGCCATTCTTAGATTCATTGGTCTGACCCAGTATGGCTATTCTTATATAATATGCTGGAAGTGACTCATAGATTATCTTTGTGATGGTGTGCAGGAGGTGGTGGGGCTGAGGTGTTAGAGTGAGCAAAAAGTGGACGTATTGTTCACTTTTCTTTTAAGGTAGTTTTGTGGTAGATTTCAGAGATTCTGCAAGTACATACTTTCAGGATTTTTTTTTTTTTTTGTTACATTTGTACCCCGCGCTTTCCCACTCATGGCAGGCTCAATGCGGCAGGCAATGGAGGGTTAAGTGACTTGCCCAGAGTCACAAGGAGCTGCCTGTGCTGGGAATCGAACTCAGTTCCTCAGTTCCCCAGGACCAACGTCCACCACCCTAACCACTAGGCTACTCCTCCACTCCAGGTTAGCAGGGGATCCAGTGTATGCATAGGATGTCCATCTGAGGGGCTTTTAAAATGAAAGCCCCATAGTGACTTTCCTCTCCTGATCTCTATTTACCCATTTTGGACTTGGGTGAAAAGTATCCATGCTGTGAACAGCATTTGTTTACCCACTGTAGGGAGGGGGGAGCGATTTTAAGCGGTGTCTTTCCTGTAGGCAACTCTTTAAAATTGGCTTTGAAATGTTTGCTCATTTTGGTGGCAGTTCGGAGTTCCTGTGGGTGTTGTGCTATTTGCCTTGAATCAGGCAAATGGTGCAGGAATTATTCAGCCCCTTGGTCTGCAGTTTGAGGGCTACAAAAGGGTCAGGTTTAAGTGATATCCATTATATTAAAAAGATCTTTTAACCTGCAGTTACTATTCAGATTCAAAGTGGCTAACGAGCAACTAACCAGTATCTGTAATGAATATGTATGAGTAGGCATGCAAACCTCTCTGCCTCCACTGTATGCCAGTCTTGCTCATGCACATTTATTAGGGCACCCCAGGAACCTGACCTGGTTTCAGCCATTGAGCACTGGGAAGGGAAGCCTAACACTTCAGTCCAGATACTTTGTAGGTAAAATCCCTGTGCATATTCTACCTTGCCTGTCCTTGGTTCTATCCCTCTTTTCTGCATGAGGGGAATGGAAGTTTTCAGAAGGACTCCCTTTGAAAACTGACCCTTCCTCATCGGTTGTCCAGATCATCCAGATGAGTGTGTTGTGCCCTCCTGCCAGGAGGCTGAGACTACTAAGACTGTAACATCACCCTATAAGGGCTCCTGTACATCCCTGAACCAGCCAGTATTCTCAGTCTCCAGTAGATGGTAGTTAGATCCTGGTACTGGTGTGGGGAGACTGATTAGCGATTTCCTTCTAGAGTGAATATTAAAAAAAAAAAAAAAAAAAAAGAAAGTGTGTTGCTTTAGTATCGGCCCTATTAACAAAAAAAAAAAGGTTCTTTGCTTCTCTATTCTTTAATCCATTGTTCTGGGGCTGTGGTTTGGGGGTGCACACTGTAGGCTACGGGTGCCCCCCCCCCCCCCCCCCCCCCCCGGAGAGAGTTTGTGCCTTGGCCTCCTTCACCCCTACCTCCAGTCTATGCTGCAAAATTCCATAGTATCAGTGTGTGTGCTCTAATACAAAAGATAGGGACACACACCAACAGTACGTGTTCTTAATAAAGTGGGCATTATCCCCTGGGTTCTATATATGGTGTAGATTTTCATTTTTGTGCATAACTTAATGGATTCATTGTCTCTTGGTGCTGAGGCTGAATCAATTGACCTTAAGTGTTAACTAGAGCCAATTAGTAGTTAGGTGTAGAAAATGCCTTGTGCCTTATTCCAGTGGCGTAGCTACAGGGGCGCGTGGGCACCCCCCAAAATGGATCCAGGGCCCCTGGTTTGGCTGGCAGGGGTCCCCAACCCCCCGCCAGCTGAAGCGTTTCTCCAGTGCTGCTCTCCTTTACATTGCCTGCTGTGCTTCCTTCTCATTGCGTGCATGTTCGGTTTTCGTGAAACGTGAGTATGCGCGGCACTTCACCCATTCTCCATTTCATTAACTACTACTACTATTTAGCATTTCTATAGCGCTACAAAGCGTACGGAGCGCTGCACAAACATAGAAGAAAGAAAGTCCCTGCTCAATGAGCTTACAATCTAATAGACAAAAAGCAAGCAAATCAATTAATGTGTAAAGGAAAGAGGCGAGGAGGGTAGGTGGAGTGAGTGGTTACAAGTCAAAAGCAATGTTAAAGAGGTGAGCTTTCAATCTAGATTTAAAGATGGTCAAGGATGGGGCAAGACATAGGGGCTCAGGAAGTCTATTCCAGGCGAAGGGTGCAGCGAGACAGAAGGAGCAAAGTGTGGAGTTGGCAGTAGTGGAGAAGGGAACAGATAAGAAGGATTTATCCATGGAACGGAGTGCACAGGAAGGGGTGTAGGGAAGGACGAGTGTGGAGAGATACTGGGGAGCAGCAGAGTGAGTACATTTATAGATAAGTAGAAGTTTGAACAGGATGTGAAAACGGATAGGGAGTCAGTGAAGCGACCTGAGGAGAAGGGGTAGTATGAGTAAAGCGACCCTGGCGGAAGATAAGATGGGCAGCAGAGTTTTGAACCGACTGGAGAGGTGACTTAAGTGGAAGGCCAGCAAGAAGCAGATTGCAGTAGTCTAAACGAGAGGTGATGAGGGTTCTGGTAGAGTGCTCGGAAAGAAAGGGGCGGATTTTACAGATGCAAGGAGAACATTGCTGGAGAAACGCTTCAGCTGGTGGGGTTTCGGGACCCCCTGTCAGCCACTGTGGACTTTGAACCTCCTCCCCCCCCCCCCCCCATACACACACTTTGAGGTCTGGCTACACCCTGCTTATAACCCTTGTGCCTGGAGCATGCATGTACCTGGAAATTGGTGTGGCACTATAGAATACCTGCATTGCTGCTCCTGCCATGGTTTGGTGTGGGCATTTACACCTGTCTTAGTGTAAATTAGGGCTGCACATTTAACATGTTAATGCGATTAACACGTTAAATGCATTAAAATTTTGAACGCACGTTAACGCCATGTCTGGCTCCTTCATCCATTGCTCCCTTTGTGGGCACACCTGGGCTGCAGAGATCAGCTGCTGGGTCCTGGTCTGGGTCAGCTGTGCTGTTTCCAAGTGATGTGGGGAAGATAGAGCCGTAACCGTGGAGATATGAGTCTGCGGCACTTCGGGTCCAAGCCAAGGTTGGAGGGGTTCTAAGCAGCTCCTCTTGGCTGTCTGATATTGCTTTCAGCACTGCAGTACTGAAGGCATGCTGCTGCTTTCAGCTTCAGGAAGCCTCTAGCATCCCGCCGGGAAGCAGGAAGTTCTGTTAGAGGAGGCAGGATGCTACAGAGGCTTCAGGTGGCTGAAAGAAGCAGCATGCCTTCAGTGCTGTGGAGGGCCGAGAGGATCAGGTATAAGGAAAGAGAATGCAGAATGTGGACCTTGAGGGTTCAGGAGCAAAAAATTTGGGAGAAAGAATGGGGACCATGGGGGGGGGGGGGGGGGCAAGGTTCAGAAGCACAGGAAGAGTTGTGAGGGAGATGGTGGGGGGGGAGAAGAGGGCTCAGAAGCACAGGATGGTGGGGGGGAGGGAAGAAGAGGGCTCAGAAGCACAGGAAGAGTTGTTGGGAGAGAGAGAAAGAGATGTGTTTGAGAAAGACATGCTGGAAATAGGTGATTGGGCAAAACACAAGGGCTATGGTGATGGCAGAGGGGAGGGAAAAGACAGTGCCCATGGTGGAAAAAGGAAGGGGAAAGAAGGGAATTTGCCTGTGGAGGGGAAGGAAAAGACAGTGCTCATGGTGGAAAAAGGAAGGGGAGAGAAGGGAAGGTGCCCGTGGAGGGGAAGGGGAGAGAAGACGGTACCTGTTGAGGGGGAAGGGGAGAGAAGAGAGACAGAAGGAGATTGTGCCCATGGAGAGGAACAGAACAGGAGGGATAAGAGATAGGGGGAAACGGTGCCCATGGAGAGGGAGAGAAGGGAAGAGAGAACAGATTAGATGGTGCCCATGAACGGAGGGGAGGGGAAGAAAAGAGATTGAAACTAGACGGGAGGAAAAAATGAATGAAAGTTGAATGTGAAAGATGGATATAATAAGGCTGGGTGAGAAAGAGGAGAAAAAAAGAATTAGTGAATACTAGACAGGAGGCCCTGGAAGCAGAGTTCAGAGACAGGGAACGAGAAGATTGGAAAGATAAAATCTCCAGACAACAACGGTAAGAGAAATGATTTTATTTTTTAGTTTAGTAATTGAAATATATCAGTTTTGAGAATTTAAATCTGCTATCTATATATTGCAGTATACAGGAGGACATGCGAGGGAGCCGCTTTGTGCAATCAATCATGGGATTAAAAATGTTTAATCGCGATTAATTGTGCTTTTAAACCTTTTGATCGATGGGCAGCCTAGGTACAAAATGGGTGCTAAGCTAGTATTCCTATAACGGCCATTTTGCACAGAACGGCTGTTATAGAATTTGTGCTTACTGGCATCATCTTGTCATCTAACTTTGGCCAATCTTTGCTGAATTCCCTCCTGTGTGCGCATACTGCGCCCTCTTTGCAAAGTGTACCCTCTTCCTCAGTAGGGTGCACATGTGTGTGCAAAGAGGGTGCAGTATTACTGGCTGACATTTCTTTCCTAGCAACAAACTACATGGTTTGAATGCTAGCTGTCCCTGTAAATGAACGGTAAGGCTCATTTTTGAAAGAGAAAAACTTTTTTAAATGGCATAAAGCCATATTTGGGCATTTTTAAAATGTTCAAATCTCTATTTTTTAAACCCATTATTTAAACATTTTGATATGTAGTTTGTGAGAAATTTGTCCCGATCACAAGGGCCTGTGTAAGGGGGGGGGGGGGGGGGGGAGTTAAGGGTGGGATTTGGGCTTTCCTAATACTAGGACTTTTTCTGTCATAATGGGAAAAAAACAAAAACGTCCAGGTTTACAGTCTAAAGGTTTTGGGCTTGACTGGTTTTTAGAACAAGTAAGGCACGAAAAGATGACCACTGGGGAAATTGAAGGCATGACCCCCCCTCCCCCCAGTGGTAACTGATCCTCTCCCACTCCCCAAAGATGTGAAAGAAATAGTACATACCAGCCTCTATGACAGCTTCAGATTATAGCCACTTCTTTTGGAGCAGCCTAGTGGTTGGTGCAGTGCACTGTAGGGAAGGGGACCTAGGCCCATATCCCACTTGTGGTGTAAAGTGTGAGCCCTCCAAAACTCACCAGAAACCTACTGTACCCACCTATAGGTGACTCCTGCAGCCATAAGGGCTATTGTAGTGGTGTACAGTTGGATATAGGTTTTTAGAGGGCTCGGCACACACTATAAGGAGGTAATGTTGAGATTGTACCTGGGAACTTTTAAGTGAAGTCAACTGCAGTGCTCTGCTGGGATATCAGTGTGGCCAGTTTATTAAGAATGCTGGCTCTTCCTTCATGCCAATGGCTTGATTTTGGATTTTTTTTTTTTTTTTTTTAATGGACCAAAAAGATAAATGCACTGCCCCTCCGATGGGACACCACCTTGTAAGTGGTGGAGGGGCTTCCGTGTTTCAATGACTCAGAGGGCTATGCTGAAGGGTTACCCATATCAGACAGGCCTCTGAGGAGAAACCAGACAAAGAGTGTCCCAAATTAGGGAGAGAGGAAAGATGGTGACCTGAAGCTCGTACACTCAACTGCCCAGCTGTCCTCTGAAGTTCTGTTTTTGTTCACTTGAAATTTCCTCTCTGCATTGCAGTTGCCTTAACAGAGGAAGGGGACAATGGGGGGTCAGCCGCCGATGACCAGCGTTTTGTCCCCTGTGCAGCAAGTGTGGGACCGCTGTGTGACGAGCTGCCCATAGATGACTGGGTTGATGAGTCCTTTGATTAGCGCCGACGAAGGAGCGTCGATGCTCTTGGACCTAGAAACAACTTCATCGCTCAAAAATCATTTAACCACCATGCCCAAAGGAGTGGAGGAGTGAGTCAGGAGTGTATGCTGAAACGGAAGTCGTTTACAGCTGAACCCGTGTCGGCGGTGCTACTCCTAAACCCTTAAGAGTTATCAGCTTGGAGTTTTTGGCTCCCGTGGAGGTTGCATTGAATGTCATCTGGAGGGTGCTCCAGGACCTGACGGTGGTAGAGAATGACTTTGCTTCAGATATAGTCTTGTTAATGAGCCACATGGATAATCTAATCGAATCCTTTGAGAATATACAGCAAATGAAGTTCTACTGAAGTAGGAAACGGTTAAGATTTGAAAATGATAAAAGACCAGAAAAATTTGAACAAAATGAATATTGTTATAGATGATTAATATCGAGATTGTTGTTTTCCCAGAGTTCCGGGTATGACTCCTAATGTTTTTTTTTCCTCTGAAATGATTCCTCTTAATATATTAATTCAAAAGGAGTGAAGCCTGTGAAACTGGGATTACTTTAATCAGCGGGAATTGGATTGGAGATTCAAGGGTTTGTATTGTTAAAAAATTTCTGGTTTTAAAAGGGAAAAAAAAATGAAATCAGGTGTATTACTTTCACTAATATTGGACAATGAAATTGATGGACTATGCACCGTTATGGTCTTGAAGAAACCAACCAGATGATCAATGTGGAATAATGATTTAGATAAATAATAACTGGGCATAATCGGGTTAATACCACGTTTTCTTTGTTTGCTGTTGCTTAAATTGATCTCCTTGTCTTGTTTCACTCTCCCTATTAAAAAAAAAAAAAAAAAAAAAAAAAGATAAATGCACTGAGCACAAACCATCTAGCAAATGGCCATTTTTGAAACAAAGAGATAAATGTTTTTTTTCTATTCAACCTTTAGACATTTAGATCAAAATGTCCAAAGTTGGACTTAAAAGCCATATCAAAACTGCCCCTCTACATGTCTATCAATAAGACCCGACACAGCAAATAGGGAGCTTTCGCAGCAGTTGGTGGGTACGTTCAAGCAGAACACGCCTCGTGCAGTTATTTCCATTCCCTTACTCTGTGTGGGTCTCGCTTATATGTCATTTATTTGTATACGGGTGAAGGGAGAGGCAGTTTTGAAAGGAGCTATTCCCTGACTGCTCTGTTACAGTGAATTAAAGTTTTGATGTTGCAAAAGCTGGAACTGCTCTTATAGAAATGGAGTGGGGAAGGGATTTTATTCATCTAGAACCACTAATCCAGTGGTTCCCAAACCTGGCCTTGGATGTACCCCGGGCAGTCAGGTTTTCAGGATGTCCACAAAGAATATTCATGAGAGATTTGCATGCAGTGTAGGCAGTACATGCAAATCTCTCTCATGAATATTCATTGTGGATATCCTAAAAACCTGACTGGCTGGGCTCCTCCAGGACCAGGTTTGGGAACCACTGCACTCATCTGATTTAGCCCGTTTTCATAGCAGTTTGTTTCCCCTTTGGACTAAATTTTTGGACAGTCATATTCTATAAATGTTTGGAGTTATTTTATCCTCAGACAGACATTCTTGGCCTATTATGTGTAATTTTGTTGGGTTAGAAAGAATAAAACTAAAGGGTTGGCCTCCAAACAAACATACTGCAATTCAAATAAATGAAAGGCATACAGAGAAACAACAATACAGACTGGGAGGGGGTAAGAAGTGGCACCTAGCCTTGCTATCACAGGGTGGTCTGTGGGTGGAGTCAGGGCAGGCCTGGAACCTGCAGGCTCTGGTGCTATTCATTATCGGTACACTACTTGTATACTTAAGTGGGCAAAGACGGCTGATTTTTGTGCAGTCCGGTTACAGTTGTGGATAGCAGCCATGCATATGAGCTGCCATAGCCCAGTACTGAGCATCCTGGTCTACTTAAGATTGCAGCTAGTGGTGGCTGTAAAACTGCTGACCACCTGTTTCTTTTGTATTCCTTATGTTGCCTGTTACCTCCCATCCCCCCCCCCCCCCCCCCCCCCACACACACACACAATTAAATTATGGTTTAATTAAGAATTAAATTTGATTTTCCAGTTTTACTTTTAAATTGTATGTTTCTACTACTCCTACTACTTATCACTTCTATAGCGCTACAAGGCATACGCAGCGCTGTACACCATACATGAAAAGACAGCCCCTGCTCAAAGAGCTCACAATCTAAATGGGACAGGCAAACAGACAGAACAACTAAGAGGTAAGGGAATTAAAGAGGTGGGGATAAAAGGGTACAGGGGAAGTGAGTAGTGGTTAGGAGTCAAAAGCAGTGTTAAAGAGGTGGGCTTTTAGCCTGGATTTGAAAATGGCCAAAGATGGGGCTAGATGTACAGGCTCGGGAAGTCTATTCCAGGCATGAGGTTCAGTGAGATAAAAGGAATGGAGTCTGGAATTAGCAGTAGAGGAGAAGGGGACAGACGAGAGATTTTTCCACAGAACAGAGTACCTGAGGGGGGGGGGGGTGTAGGGAGAGACGAGTGGAGAGGTACTGGGGAGCGGTAGAGTGAATGCTCTTGTAGGTCAGTAAGAGAAGTTTGAATTGAATGCGGAAACGGATAAGGAGCCAGTGAAGTGGCTTGAGGAGAGGGCTAATGTGAGCATAGCGACTGGCGGAAAATGAGTCACACAGCAGAGTTTTGGACTGATTGAAGAGGATAGAGATGGCTAAGTGGGAGGCTGGTGAGAAGCGGGTTGCAATAATCTAGGCGGGAGGTGATAAGAGTGTAGATAAGGGTTCTGGTAGAGTGCTCAGAGAGGAAGGGACAGATTTTGCTGATGTTATAGAGAAAAAAACGACAGGTTTTGGCAATCTGTTGAATGTGAGCAGAGAAGGAGAGAGAGGAGTCGAAGATGACCCTAAGGTTACGAGCTGATGAGACAGGGAGAATGAGAGTGCCATCCACAGAAATAGAGAAAGGGAGGAGAGGAGAGGAGAGGTGGGTTTAGGGGGAAAGATGGGAAGCTCGGTTTTGGCCATGTTAAGTTTCAGATAACGTTGAGACATCCAGGCAGCGATATCAGATAGGCAGGCTGATACTTTGGTCTGGATGCTGGTTGAGATTTTGGGGGTAGAGAGATAGATCTGGGAGTCGTCAGCATAGAGATGGTATTGAAAGCCATGGGATGATATCAGAGAGCCAAGGGAGGAAGTAGATTGAGAACAGGAGAGGACCGAGAACAGAACCCTGAGGTACACCGATTGGTAGTGGGATAGAAGTGGAAGAGCATCCACCAGAGTGTACACTAAAGGTGTGAAGCGAGAGGTAGGAGGAGAACCAGGAAAGAACAGAGCCCTGGAATCCAAGTGAAGACAACGTATCAAGGAGTAAGCTGTGATCAACAGTGTCAAAAGCGGCGGATAGATCGAGAAGGATGAGGATAGAATAGAGACCTTTGGATCTGGCCAGAAACAGGTCATTGGAAACTTTTGTAAGTGCAGAGTTTCTAACTCTGTGTTACTTAAACAAGTGTGTACTTGGTATTTTTTTTTTTTATTTCTGAAAGTAAAAAAATAAAGGGGGGGGGGGGTGGAATGTGGAGCACTGTGGGCTAATATTGCCCAGACACATCTTACAGGTACTACTACAGTGACAGGTCTCATCCCAGGTCTTGGGACCCACCTAGCCAGTCAGATTTTCAGGATGACCATAATGAATAAGCATGAGAAACATTTGCATACAATGGAGGCACAGTATGCAAATTTTTCATGAATATTCATTGTGGGTATTCTGAAAACCTGGCTGGCTAAGTATGGCCCGAGGACTGGGTTGAGAACCCCTGTCCTAGAGGATAAGCTGCCAAAGATGATCTCCTGTTCCTCCACTACTAGCCCTCCAGGAACCACCAAGCTTCAAGAAAACCTAGTATGAAAAGCAAACTTCAAAACAGGAATGCTGAAAAAAAGAAAACAGCACAAAATCTTACAATTACCACGCTTCAAGCTGTGCCTATCGGTAAAACATTCAGCATCAGGAGATCCTACTCATGTCATGCTTCTCTTCTAATGTAGTCAGTGCAAAACCGTGAAGAGGGAAGCTATGATCGCAAAGACAGAAAGCTGCTGCATGCACCCAAAACTGCACAGCACAAAGAAGAACAGATCATTGATTCACTAACCTTTGGCTCGTAAAAGGAAAATTCAGAACAATGCAGGAACCTAAGATGGGTGATGTTAAATTGATCAAACATTTATTTATTTATCACATTTGTATCCCATTTTTTCCCACTGATTGCAGGCTCAAAGTGGCTTACAATAATATTGTAGTAAAGTTACATACAGTGGGGGAAATAAGTATTTGATCCCTTGCTGATTTTGTAAGTTTGCCCACTGACAAAGACATGAGCAGCCCATAATTGAAGGGTAGGTTATTGGTAACAGTGAGAGATAGCACATCACAAATTAAATCCGGAAAATCACATTGTGGAAAGTATATGAATTTATTTGCATTCTGCAGAGGGAAATAAGTATTTGATCCCCCACCAACCAGTAAGAGATCTGGCCCCTACAGACCAGGTAGATGCTCCAAATCAACTCGTTACCTGCATGACAGACAGCTGTCGGCAATGGTCACCTGTATGAAAGACACCTGTCCACAGACTCAGTGAATCAGTCAGACTCTAACCTCTACAAAATGGCCAAGAGCAAGGAGCTGTCTAAGGATGTCAGGGACAAGATCATACACCTGCACAAGGCTGGAATGGGCTACAAAACCATCAGTAAGACGCTGGCCGAGAAGGAGACAACTGTTGGTGCCATAGTAAGAAAATGGAAGAAGTACAAAATGACTGTCAATCGACAAAGATCTGGGGCTCCACGCAAAATCTCACCTCGTGGGGTATCCTTGATCATGAGGAAGGTTAGAAATCAGCCTACAACTACAAGGGGGGAACTTGTCAATGATCTCAAGGCAGCTGGGACCACTGTCACCACGAAAACCATTGGTAACACATTACGACATACGGATTGCAATCCTGCAGTGCCCGCAAGGTCCCCCTGCTCCGGAAGGCACATGTGACGGCCCGTCTGAAGTTTGCCAGTGAACACCTGGATGATGCCGAGAGTGATTGGGAGAAGGTGCTGTGGTCAGATGAGACAAAAATTGAGCTCTTTGGCATGAACTCAACTCGCCGTGTTTGGAGGAAGAGAAATGCTGCCTATGACCCAAAGAACACCGTCCCCACTGTCAAGCATGGAGGTGGAAATGTTATGTTTTGGGGGTGTTTCTCTGCTAAGGGCACAGGACTACTTCACCGCATCAATGGGAGAATGGATGGGGCCATGTACCGTACAATTCTGAGTGACAACCTCCTTCCCTCCGCCAGGGCCTTAAAAATGGGTCGTGGCTGGGTCTTCCAGCACGACAATGACCCAAAACATACAGCCAAGGCAACAAAGGAGTGGCTCAGGAAGAAGCACATTAGGGTCATGGAGTGGCCTAGCCAGTCACCAGACCTTAATCCCATTGAAAACTTATGGAGGGAGCTGAAGCTGCGAGTTGCCAAGCGACAGCCCAGAACTCTTAATGATTTAGAGATGATCTGCAAAGAGGAGTGGACCAAAATTCCTCCTGACATGTGTGCAAACCTCATCATCAACTACAGAAGACGTCTGACCGCTGTGCTTGCCAACAAGGGTTTTGCCACCAAGTATTAGGTCTTGTTTGCCAGAGGGATTAAATACTTATTTCCCTCTGCAGAATGCAAATAAATTCATATACTTTCCACAATGTGATTTTCCGGATTTAATTTGTGATGTGCTATCTCTCACTGTTACCAATAACCTACCCTTCAATTATGGGCTGCTCATGTCTTTGTCAGTGGGCAAACTTACAAAATCAGCAAGGGATCAAATACTTATTTCCCCCACTGTAACTAACACAAGGGGACTTAGAGATGCATAAAAAATGTCATAAAGAAAATGTTCTATGCAATGTGGAGGCTTAGAAGAGCAAGACCTTTCTTCCCAAGAGAGACATTCTGCGGACTGGTGCAATCACTGGTTCTGAGCCATTTGGACTATTGTAATTCCTTATATGCAGGATATAAGGTACAAACCATCAAGAAACTCCAGACAGCCCAGAACACCACAGCCAGATTGATATTCGGTAAGGCAAAATATGAAAGTGCCAGACCCCTTAGAGAAAGACTGCATTGGCTCCCACTGAAGGATCGTATTACATTCAAGATCATTTATGGTACAGCGAAGGGCGACGAAAATGATAGTGGGGATGGGACGACTTTCCTATGAAGAGAGGCTGAGAAGGCTAGGGCTTTTCAGCTTGGAGAAGAGACGGCTGAGGGGAGATATGATAGAAGTGTATAAAATAATGAGTGGAATGGATCGGGTGGATGTGAAGCGACTGTTCACGCTATCCAAAAATACTAGGACTAGAGGGCATGAGTTGAAGCTACAGTGTGGTAAATTTAAAACGAATCGGAGAAAATTTTTCTTCACCCAACGTGTAATTAGACTCTGGAATTCGTTGCCGGAGAACGTGGTACGGGCGGTTAGCTTGACGGAGTTTAAAAAGGGGTTAGATAGATTCCTAAAGGACAAGTCCATAGACCGCTATTAAATGGACTTGGAAAAATTCCGCATTTTTAGGTATAACTTGTCTGGAATGTTTTTACGTTTGGGGAGCGTGCCAGGTGCCCTTGACCTGGATTGGCCACTGTCGGTGACAGGATGCTGGGCTAGATGGACCTTTGGTCTTTCCCAGTATGGCACTACTTATGTACTTATGTACTTATCCTACATGTCAGACCTAATTGACTTACCAGAGAGAAATAACAAAAGTTCATCACACACCTGCTTAAACCTTCATTCTCCCAACTGCAGAGGACTTCAATACAAATCTATACACACTTCTAGTTTCTCATTCATCTGCACACAACTATGGAATGAATTACCAATCGCCATAAAAACAACACACGACTTGACAACCTTCCGAAAATTACTAAAGACTTATTCATAAAGACGTACAAAAAAGATTCCCCATAACGATCTGACTCCCAAATTATTCCAATTACAACTATTATGGAACCTTCCTAATCTGTTCATCTTAATTACATCCTCATGACTGAATATTATATCTTGTCCTGATATCACTATGTTATGTTTATCTAATAATCCACTTCCAATCCTACGTGATTTACTTATGCACTCTTATTTGTAACAATTGTAAAATTATTCCATTAATATGATTGCTATGATACTCTTATGCACCTATCTGTATCTATATTCTGGAATTCTTATTCTATAATGTGTATATGTTGTCGTAACATTTTGTAAGCCACATTGAGCCTGCAAATAGGTGGGAAAATGTGGGCTACAAGTGCAGCAAATAAATAAATAAGTTTTCAACTACCTTCCTTTCATAATTTTGTCCATCTCTGCCCACTTATTGCTCTGCTAATGCTTCAGCGCCTACCTGTTCATAACACCTTTGAGATATCATCTCTCTTCAGGCAGCTGCCATCTTTTCTGTGACCTGCCGCAGGGATTTCTAGCAGCTGAAAGGTTGCTGAGGTGCTGTCCAGTAACAGCATGACCCGAGCAGCCCCTCCTGTTCCAGGAGCTTGTGGTAGAAATGGAGCCCAGCAGTCAAGTACCAGTGACTTCAGTATGAGAGACTGGCCTTTAATTGCTGAGGGTTGGAGTGCATGTATGTCTTCCTATATAATAATTCTCACCTCCAACAGGATGTGCTTGGGACCGTGCCTGCCGGAAGTGGTCTGCTAGGCAGGCACGCACTGACCTCAGTGACATCGGTGACAGACAATTTGGCAAAGCAAAACAATCTGAGTGCTGGCCATTAGGACACAGGGTTGATAGGAGAGTTTTAAAAGACTGAAGGAACCGAAAGTGTTAAATGGGGGCAGGGGGGGAGTTCTGAACAACTGAAAGACATGAACATTTGGGAAATGAAAACAATCTGAATGCTGGCCATTAGGACACAGGGTAGATAGGAGAGTTTTAAAAGACTGAAGGAAACGAAAGTGTTAAACTGGAGAAGTGGGGGGGGGAGTTGTGAATGACTGAAAGACATGCAAATTTGGGACAGGAAAACAATCTCAATGCTGGCCATTAGCACACATAGGACAGTTTTAAAAGACTGAAGGAACCAAAAGTGTTCGGGGGGGGGGGGGGGGGGGGGCAAGTTCTGAATGAATGAAAGAAATGAAAATTTACGAGAGGAACACAATCTGAATGCCGGGCATTTGTACACAGGGTAGATAGGACACTTTTTTTAAAAAATGAAGGATGTGAAAGTATTACATCTTGGGGGAGGGGTGAGGAGGAAAGCGGTGGGGTATCCGGATACTGGGCATTAGGGCCACGGGGGTACATAGACTTTTCAAAGCTTTAAGGAACCCAAAGTGTGGGAAGGAGGAGGAAAAGGAGGGGAGGGAATGGGGTGAGGGGCATTAGGAACAGGGGAGGGGGCCCTGTCACACACTCTCATTCTCACACACACACTGTCACACAGACAGTCTCACTCTGTCACACACCCGCACATTCACTCTGGCTCTCTCTCTCTCAAACATACACACTCCTAGGAAAACCTTGCTAGCGCCCGTTTCATTCGTTCCAGAAATGGGCCTTTTTTACTAGTATTTAATAAAAGGTCTTTCTTCCTTGCAAACCGTTTTATACAAGTTAGAAGCTAAGCTATTCACCCAAGAAGTGGCTGCATTTAGATTTGACTGCAGACAGCCTGACTTTTAGGAGTAATCATTCCAAACTTTCTTTCCAACCTCGGCTATCAGAAGTTATGCAATGTTCCTTTTTCAAACTTCTATTGATTAGGTCCATTCAGTGTCCGATATATTCCCCTGATTTGAATATAATCAGGTATTCTCTTGTAATTAGTCAACTAGACTATTGCAATTCAACTTTATATGAGACTCTTGAGTTAAAGATCGTCAAAGACTTGTTCAAAATACAGCTATTAAAATTAGCAATGGGTTAAAAAAGTTTGATCACGTCACTCCTGACCTTAAAAATGCCCTCTGGCTGCCAATCGCACACTGCATCACAGACAAGCCCCTGTATCTAGTCTGCTATCTTAGTTCCCTCCCCTCCCCCCCCCCCCCCCCCCCTCCGGCAGTCAGATCTGTGCATCTTCAGTGCCCTCAATGTCTCAACCTACAGGGGAATTACATCATAACCAAGCCCTGAACTTTGGAACTCCTTGCCCACTCACTTGCGCCAATGTACCTACTTAACTGCAAGATGACACAGAAAGGCAGTGAGTAAGTATAATTGATTTCTGTGTGCTATGTGTGGAATTAGCATAATGTGTGGAATTATTCAGGTGCTGAGCAGCTTGCTCTGCATATTTCAGGGAGTCCTCTGCTTTGGTGTAAGTGATTTTGGTGTTCGCAGTTTATGTGGTATTGTGTGTGTGTGGGATGCCGAAGGTGGCAGGCTGTGCACACTGGTGCAGGGACAATCAACACAGTAAGAGAAGAAAGGAGTTGCCCAGAAAGTCAAAGCTAAAAACAAATCTAATCAGCAGAATTCCCTGCTCAGTGTTTATAGCTGAGAGCTGAGCCCAGATAGAAAGGTAGAGGCTTGTTGATGAAAGGTTTTATTCCAGTTTTGTCCCTACCTAAAAATCAGACCTCCCTGACATCTATCACTTAACCACTCTGTACTTGAAACCACTGGTGCATGTGATATCTCCTGTATGGTATTGTATATAGGGATGGAGTGTTGTGTCTGGCCCAGGGAGGATGCAGTTAGCAAGTCGGCTACTCTGCTGTGAGCCTCAGTACCCTGCAGAGATATGCAGCCAAGTGCAGGGTGCAGTTAATCTGCCAGCTGAGCTTCTCCGCTCTGGTACCTTGGAGAGACATGCAGCCAACTGGAGGATGCAGCCAGCCAGCTAGCTACTCTGCTCTCAGCCTCTGTACCCTGGCAAGATGTGGAGTTATTGGCAGGGTTACAGCTGGTGCTATAAATAGCAGCCATGTATATAAATGAAATCTCGCCTTTTCAAAAGTGCAAATTAACTATCGCAGGGTCTGGCCTGAAATAGCTCAGGTGCTGCATCCTTGCCTTGTAAGGATGTCAGTTCTTCCTGCAGCTCTGCTGCTGATCACACGGACTGGGGCTGGGGTGGGGGAAAGACACTGCTCTAAACCTGGAGCCTAAACTAAAAATCCTACTTTTTCTCATTGGACCAATATCCAAACTGGAAAAACTAAAACAACCAGGGGCCCTTTTACTAAGGTGTGTAGGCGCTTCCGTGCATCCCATGCACGTCAAATAGGCACCACTGCTCGGCTACCGTGTCCCTGGGCGGTAATTCCATTTTTGGTGTGCGCCCAAAGCACACAGTAGAAAATATTTTGTACCACATGGTGCTTACCCGGCAGTTTACGCACAATGAACCCTTACTGCCCGTTTCGTGCATGAGACCTTACCGCTAAGCCAGTGGGTGGTGGTAAGGTCTCAGGTTGAAAATGGATGCACGCTGGTTTTAATTTTGTCGCACGTCCATTTTCCGGCACAAAAAAAAATGCCTTTTTTTCCAGGTGCACTGAGGAAATGGACCAGCACTTGTCTGAAACATGTGCCTACACCAGTGCAGGCCACTTTTAGGCATGTCTTAGTAAAAAGGCCCCCCAGTGTTGTAGCCAAATACTAGCTGAGCCTGAATTTAACAAATATAATTTATAATAAACTTATTAAACATGAGCAAAAAGCCCTCAGATATGCTCATCGTCAAAGTTAAGTCTATTGAAAAACAGTAATGCAGATGACATCACTTTTTCTTCTCATTCATCGGGCTTCGTAGTACACCAACAGAAAATATATAAATTGTGCAAAAATATCTTATAAACCCATATGGCACTATGAAATGCACTTTGAAACTCCAAAATCACAGCTTCACACTCACTGTGCATAACAATGGATATAGAAACCAGTGTCACTCTGAATTAAATCAGAAACACCCAACACATAAAGTGGAGAAAAAAGGGGAATCAGTAACGCCACCCAGCCAGCCCAGAATCATTGGACTATAAGGCATGGGCCCGACGCAACATCATATGACCCAAAAAACCTCCACACTTAGTTGAATGTCCAAAAGATCAAAGATAATCCAATGTCTATATCCAAATGCACGTCAGGCTCATATCAAAGTTCATAAAAGGATCAGCGCCTATCTTTCAACAATGATGTCCAACTTTACATCTCCATATTAGAACGCCATGTGTTGCTCAATCATACAGCCAAGGTGAGTTTGAGACTGCTGCTAGGGTCCCCCCCCCTTGAAATCTTATCCTCAATGCCCAACTTGAAGTTTCATATCGCTGACTTTTTCAAAGATTCAGGTGTGGACATCAGAGTTCTAGCAGGTCTCCGTCTTAAAAACTGATGGCATGCTGGAGAAGTCAGTGAGACCCTAATAAAAATGGTGCATTGGTGTTTCTATTAAGGCTCCCAGGAGGCCATGTTGTGCATCTCAGCCTGCATGGTTATAGGAAATGAGGCCACTTATACCTAACAATGTAAGCCCATGCTCCTTGTTCTTATGCCCGACTTTCAAACATGGTGTTCTATGGCTCACTAGACATATTTAAAAGATTGGCGTCTAGTGAGCCATAGAACGCCATGTTTGAAGGTCAGGTATAAGAACGAGACTGAAAAGTACTTAGTCCCCTGACGAAGCTTGGAAGAGAAGTGAAACGGAGAGCCTTGTTGGGTAGAAAACTAAGCTAAGTGCCTTAAAATGGTTAAATTATGTCTTTGATCATAAGAATGAGATAAGCGCTGAAAAAGATATGTTGAAGTATATACTAGAAAGTACAAAAAAATCACAAGAATCATGAAAGTCACAATAAAAAACAGAGGCCTTTGGCCAGTGATAGTATTGGCGTCTATGAAGTGCCGGCACTCAGAAATTTTATCTGCTGCCGAGCCAAGACATTTGAGGTCTTTTCCTCCATTAATTAAAATAATTTTCAGCTTGATATTTTGCTATTTATAAGGAAATTCGCTGAAGTTTGTGTCTAGTTTATTCTGTAATCACATCCATCTTTGGCCACTCTGAACTTAGCCGGCCAGCGCTGAATATCAATGTGGCCAGCTATGTTCTACCTCATTCGATCACTACATAACCTTGTATCTGTTATCATCCGACTTGGCAAACGCCTTTACTGTACTGTGTAAGCCACATTGAGCCTGCAAATAGGTGGGAAAATGTGGGGTACAAATGCAATAAATAAATAAATAAATATCTGGGCTCAGTGCCGACCACAAGAGGCATCCTGACTACCTCCCATGGTCTGAATATTGGGTCCATTGAGATCGTTAGGTCTGTCCCCATACACTTTATAATGAAGATCACTGACCATGACCATTTTAGTAGCCACCTTCTGGACTGACTTCATCCTGGTTATATCTTTTTGAAGGTGTGGTTTCCAGAATTAACTGATTAACCGCACATGATGCACAACAAATACAAGGAACCCAGCTTTTGTCTTGATCACCAACTTTAATTCCAAAATACATAGACCTTCTTCATCAATGGAGTCACGTTTCTTCTTTGCACCTTTCGACAGAGCTCACAGCAAATGTAGCAGAAAGTGTCAGCATGATTAATATATTCTCATGACATTTTTAATTTAATTAACATCAGGTCCTGCAATAACGATTCACCCACTTCTCCTAGAATAAAAATAGGGCTAAATGACATCCTAATATATTTAAACTGAACGCATTTGTTTACTAGAGATGTTGTGTTCATGCACATGTGCCGTAGGAAAATTCTGGAAAACCATACGTTATTGAAAAATGGTGATGCCATTTCTGTGATCAGCATACAAAAATCTATAATAAATGTCAGGGGAGGACTGAGAGTACTCTAGGCTCCCAGGCACCATGCTGTTGCCACCACCACCAGTGCCCCACCCCTGCTGTGCTGCCTCCCTCCCATCATGTTTCCGCTGTCGCCTCCCCCCCCCCCCCCCCCCCCCAGCTTGAAGGGCCCTGGTGGTCTAGTGGCTGTGGCTTCTTCGGGAGCATTTATTTATAAATTTATAAATAAATAAATCCCCTCTTTCCTGTCCACCTACTGCCTCTACTCTGCCCGAAACGGTGCTGTGTTTACAAAATGGCTGCTGAGACTTCGGTAGTCTCAGCAGCCATTTTGTAAACACAGCAATGCAACCAGGGAGAATAGCAGCAGCGACCACTAGACCACCAGGGCCCCATGGGGGCTGTAGTGTGAGGCGGCGGGCAACCGGGCAGAGCCTCTGGGCCCTCAGGCACTGCCCGGTTGCCCAAATGATCCTGATAAATGTCCAGACTCATTATGGACACCAATAGAGGCCAACGGAATTTTCGTTTCCGTACTGAAGCCAAAACTGGTTCAAAATCTGCATTCAGCCTTGTTTAGTTTCCGATGAAAATGCTTGTATTTTTGGATAAAACCAAAGCTTTCTTTTCTGTCCCATGGCTCTCCTCCTCCCCGGCCCCTCCCCCTACCTTACTGTCCTAGTGGTCTAATGATGAGTTGGGCCAGGAGCGATCCCCAGTTGCTCCTGCCCATCCTATGTCCACAGACAAAATGGCTGTTGCAACTTCCAGCAGCCATCTCACAAAATTGCTGCTGGAGGTCACAGCAGCCATTTTGAGATTGGAGCTAGCAGGTGCAGGGGTGGCCTACAGGTGGGCCTGGGAGGGAGGCTTCTTATGTTCTTGGGGAAGGAGGAAACTAGGAAGGAAAGAAAGAAGAAAGAAAGGAAGAGGGATTTGGGCTTCACTGGTTCAGGAGTGGGGTGCAGCAGAGGAGAAAGGATGGAGGGAGGGAGGTAGTGAGTGGGGGGCTGTTCCCAGTACGAGGACCGGGCCAGTTTTGGTTTGGACCGAAACTGAGTGGAAAATTTCCGCCACAGATTCAGTTTTGTCTGAAATGTTTTTTTAAAAAACAGTTTTGATCGTCCTCTAGAAACAAAACTCATGATGTCCAGTGATGTCTTTCTCAAGGGCATTTATCTAGGTTGCAAATATTACTACACCGATAAATGCTGTTGATTATCAATCCTTTTATTTTTGTTATATTTTAGAAGTTTAATTAGCATCAAATTGTGTCCAGGCATCTTGTCAAAAACAATGCTAGTCAAACAATCACACACACACAAAAATTCCTTTTCATTTTATTTACAAAGAGCAGCTATTGTGCTTTGTGACGTTAATAGTACAGTACAGAACAGTACATTAAACCGTGCTGCCCCCAAAAAGTACAAGCCATTCCCACATCATCAGCAGGGAGCTGAGGGCAGCACACCCAGCGGAAGTTGAATTTCAGCCTAGCTTTGAGGGCAAGTTCAAGGTTGGCCCTCTGTGTAAAGACCTACCGTATTTTTCGGACTATAAGACGCACTTTTTCCCCCCAAAAGTTGGGAGGAAAATGGGGGGGGGGGTGCGTCTTATAGTCCGAAGGTAGATTTGGCTGGCTGGCTGGCCGCCCGCCCTCCGAGTTCGGGATCGCCCTCCCCCCCGGCCCTGTCACCACTTCTCCCTACTCACGTCACGCGATCTTCCCTGGTGGTCTAGTGACGTCGGGGCAGGAAAGAGCCCCCTCTTTCCTGCCCAGCGCGCTGCTCTCCATCCTCCTGTATGCAGCCTGACGGTCTCGGCGAGATTCAAAATGGTCACCGAGACTTCAATTCTCTTTCCTGCCCCGACGTCACTAGACCACCTGGGAAGATCACGTGACGTGAGTAGGGAGAAGTGGTGACAGGGCCGGGGGGGGGGGGGGGGAGGGCGATCCCGAACTCGGAGGGAGGGATTCGGGCAAGACGCACCGGAGCACCTAGGTTTTAGAGGAGGGAAAAAGGAAAAAAAAAATTTCCTATTTCCCCTCCTCTAAAACCTAGGTGCGTCTTATGGTCTGGTGCGTCTTATAGTCCGAAAAATACGGTACATGCGTCTACAGTGAATTATTCCTATAAGAACATCTCCCGGAGTCTTCTGCCAGATGTTCTTGAAAGCAAAGCATCCTTTACAGCAAGAATGACTTCCATAGGAAGGGACTGTGAAAAGATGACTCAGGCCAGAAACACTAATCAACATTTGGGGAGGAAAACCTCCATTAGCGCATTTGACCTTTATTTAGAAAGCAGAATGTTCTTATAACAGGAATTGCTTCCATAGGAAGGAAAGTGTTGAGACTTTGGAAGGTCTGTTCCCATTCCCGGACCGTCCTCTTAAGCGCAGCTCTTGGAAGCGAGATGCTTTTGGAACGAGGGCAATGTTCTTATCACAGAAATGAAATGCTCTTGTAAGGAGACATTCCTCTGTGGAATATTCTGAACTGTTAATAAGGGGTATAGTTATCGGGCTACCATTAAGATGGGTTATTTTACCACAAACTCAGGTTCCATGTTATCCAATGAGACCTAATAACTGGGGTTAACAGTAAAATAACAGCATGTCTTAATGGTTGCCCACGTTGATAACTCTCCACCCTCATTGGAAATGGAAGCATAGAGCAGTAAAGATTACATAAGGTGCTTCCATAATTCCATTAGGTTGTCGGGTGTAATGTACGCTTCCAGAGGTACCCTGCCCATTATTTACAATGAGTGTAATGTGAAAAGGAAGGCTTTACTTTTAGAAGCTATATGACCATTACAATAATGCTTGCACCATATAGATATAAATATAGGTAGATAGATTAAAAATATGACTCCACAGTTTTTTTTTTCTTGCAGCTCATTTGAAAACAAACTGGAATCTGGCACTATGAGGCATGAGTTTCACTACCTGCCTGTGGATTTTCCCCCCTCCCTTCCCCTCTTCCCTCCCCCCAATAAAACCCCCTCTATTGGGTCATTTCAACAGCTATGCAGGACTGGGGACGTATCGCTTCTTCCCTTTGGAACCTTACAACCATAAGCCCTGACTCCGCCCATCAAGGGATCACCTCCACGCAATGACTACAAGTGCTTCTCGCCCAAACATTACAAAAGCTGCCTTCACATCATCCCCAACTGACCTGGGCAGCTAAAGTCCCAACCAGGGATCAGAACCCGGAATCTTCTGCAAGTTTGCACTTACCATCGGCTGGTCCAGTGCTTGCATGCTATTGAAACAGAACCAAGGGTCTGGGTGGGAGTGGGAGGGTCACTAGAGCCTTTTGCTGCTTAAAGGAAGAAATCACAAAAAAATCAGAGGCCAAGTAAAACAGCTGAGGACATTAAAATTAGTTTGAAAAGACCAGAGAGTATTGAAATTAGGTCAACAAGCAGTCACCACGATCAGTATTTTTTTTTTTTTAAGTGCTGGTTGTAGTGGTCAAAAGATATTCAGTGCCACTATCTGGATAATATTCATTCCTCTATCTAGATAAGCTAGGGCAGTCTTTTATCTGTCTAAATTACATGGATATCAGACTAAATATTTCCACTATCTGGGTGAGTTCCAAGACTGCCCTGGCTCCGCCCACGTTCCACCCTGGCACCACTGTTCCCTCTAAGCCGAGTGCGAGTCCTCCATCTAGAGTTCTGCCAGTGGGGGGGAGCTGTTTTTACTATCACGTTTTCAATAGTGAGGGAAAGGCAAGTTCTGCAGGACTCAAGGGAACCTACCAAGGAGGTTTAATGACAGGAGACGGCATGAGCCTATCTTGCCCATTATCCCTGAGATTCTATATATCATACCAAGATTTCCGCACGGAAATCAAAGTGTAAATGTGCATAAGCTAATTGGTTAACAAGCTAATCAGCGCTGATAATTGGGTGTTAACAACCAATTATCAGCACTAATGGACATTAATTAGAATTTACGCACTCCACATTACAGAATACACTTAGATGGTTCTGCACGTAAATTCTAAGTCACGTAGTTGAGAAGTGGGCGTGGCCATGGGTGTGGAATAGGTGGGTCATGGGTGTTTCTAAAATCTATGTGCATTGTTACAAAATGTACCTGGTCTGCGCATAATTTAGGCACCAGAAATTACTCAGATTTTACTTGGCGTAATTGTACATGACTAAATTTAGTCGCATGGAGCAGCACTCAGCATATTCTATATACCATGTGGAAATTTAGGCTTATTCTATGAAGTACACTTAAATTATGGCGTACGTTATAGAATACACTTAGGCAAATTTCATTTTGGCGCTGATATTTTAGCTGTGATATATAGAATCTAATCCTATATTGGCTGAAGCCAGTGGGTGGAGTTTGCTGCCAACTTCGTTCATCCAACATTATAGCAAACGTCATTGAAAACAATAACAAACTAGATTTTGCATTTTCTCTGTTAGGAGGGGATGGGGGAAGGTTGGGGAGTCTTCAAGGGGTTTGTGAAGAGGGGGTGAGGAAATGAGCTGCTTGCCCATGCTGCCACTGTCACCAAGCCTGGCCTGGCTGCAGGGGGGCCCATATCCTCCTGTAGCCCGCCTGGCTCGGTGACAGCGGCAGCATGGGCAGCAGCTCAATTGCGCATACAATTTGGACACGTGCCCATGTCTGTGCAAACAATTTTGAGCGCTATATATAGAATTAGGAGGTATATAGACATTTAGTGGCAATTTTCCGGATAGTAATGCTCCCTCTAAACTGTGCTGAAGTCCTCCATCTACGTTCCTACCAGCGGGGGTGCTGTTTTAATATCACATTTTCAAAATTATCAATAGAAATCAAACAAAATAAAACATGGAAAAGAAAATAAGATGATACCTTTTTTATTGGACATAACTTAATACATTTCTTGATTAGCTTTCGAAGGTTGCCCTTCTTCGTCAGATCGGAAATAAGCAAATGTGCTAGCTGACAGTGTATATAAGTGAAAACATTCAAGCATTACTATGACACCCCCATCCTCCCACCCTGTCAGACTGTCATAGTAATACTTGAATGTTCTTCTCTTATATACACTGTCAGCTAGCACATTTGCTTATTTCCGATCTGACGAAGAAGGGCAACCTTCGAAAGCTAATCAAGAAATGTATTAAGTTATGTCCAATAAAAAAGGTATCATCTTATTTTCTTTTCCATGTTTTATTTTGTTTGATTTCTATTGATAACCTTAAGAGTGGACTAACACGGCTACCACACTCCTCTACATTTTCAAAAGAAAGGGACAGGCAAAGTCTGCAGTACTCCAGAGGACCTGCCTGTTCCTAGTGATTGAAAACACAGTTTTGAAGTATCACCCCCTCCCCCACTGGCAGGAATGTGTTTGGAGGATTCTCTCACAGTTTAGCGGGAACATTGCCGGATAGTGCAGCTGAATATTGCAGTAAACAGTATTTTTTTTTTTGGATAACACGTGTTGTTATCCAGATAAGTTCTTTTGAGTATTGACCCATATATCTTTTAAAAAGCTGCTTGGTGGAAGACCTGGGCTTCAGCCCATTACCTTGGCTAGTCTTGGCTATCATGTTTGTGGTAGGGAAGTGGACAAGTGAGTCAGTGGAATAATAGGAAGGTTTTGAGCACTTAACTATCACAGTCAAATTTTGTTCCCATGCATAGTAAGGAAGAACTAGGATGAGGGCTAACAGGAGAGCAGTGATGGTGATGATTCCATAGCTGAGCCCAGTGTGGCTATACAGAATCTGCTGGATTCCTCCAGGTTGACGCTGGAAGAATAGGGACAAATTAAGAGGAAGGAAAAGGGCACACAAAAAGAATTAATAAATTAGCCTGTTCATGCATGTTTCCATTGAGTCTGTCAGTCCATTGATGCATACTCCAATGAGTAACAGTCTTACCTCACTTGTAGCCTGTTTCCCCCACCCCCGCGCCAAGGACTGCTACTCTTCTTACGGGCATAGTGAATGATGGGTAAAAAGAGATCCTCAGAGTCCTGCCATGGTGGTGTTCCAGTCTGGAAGATGGAGTTGCCGAGGCCTGGGTGGCTTCCTGGATCTGTGCAAGCCAAAGGAGTCTTTTAGAAATGTCATAAAGCTATTCAACAGGAACACAACATCAAACGTAAGCTGACTCACTGGACTGTGTCCTTCCCAGAGTAGGCACTTGAGCCAGAGGGGACAGGTCCTTCTTCCTCATTTCGCAGGTAGACTTCCTCCGTGCTTTCACCCCCCTCATGGCTGTCTTGATTTTCCGCCAGCCTAGATGGTTGAGTTCGGCAAGGTTGAGAAGCACACAAATCCCACTGACAGCAAACATGAAGACTAAGAAGACTGTCTTCTCAGTGGGTCTTGACACATAGCACTCCACCTCTTTGACACAGGGGTATCTGTCACATTCAAAGATGGCGGGGACATTAAAACCATAGAGGACATATTGCCCCGCCAAGAAGCCAATCTCCAGAGCATTCCTGAAAACCACCTGGATGATGTAGAAGCGGGAGATGCCTTCTTGGCGCTTGACCTTGGAGCTTTTTGTGGTTCTCAGTGGAGTGCTGGGAATTTCTTTGATTTCTGGGCAGTCAGGTTCCTCCTTGGAAGACCCATCTGGGTTCTGGAGTAGAATCCCATTGACATTCTTCACTTTCTTGCTCTCCTTTACACAGTCCTTCTCCAAAAGTGGGTAGAGGAAGGAGTAGCGGTGGTCCTTCTGCTTGGCTGATTGATGGACAGAATAAGTGATGAAGCAGAGGCTTGGGGTGCAGACCAGAATGATCTGGAAGACCCAGTAGCGGATATGAGAGATGGGGAAGGCTTTATCATAGCAGGCCTGGTTACACCCAGGCTGCAAGGTATTGCACATAAACATGGTTTGTTCATCCTCGTATACCGTCTCCCCAACAATGGCAACTATCAGAATCCGAAAGATGACCACAACTGTCAGGAGTATCCTACGGCCCCAGGAGAAAAGAGAAAAAAGATGTGTAAATACAAAAATAATCATAGCAGCGTTATTCTTATATTCGTGCAGGACAACTTTTCATGTTATTGTCAATTTGCAATCCTCCTTTGTGTCTTCCTGGGAGGAATTTGCCTTGTCCTCAGCAGAAAGCCTACATTATGGACTTTTCTCAAAATTCTGTCGAAGACCCAATACCTTTGAGGGGCTTCCAGGTACTGAAAATACTGGAGTAGGCTGAGAAATCAGGGGTTGAAAGTGCTAGAGATGCCCCTGCTAGAATGCTCCCACAGAACTGGCCTTTGTAAGTTAAGGGGCGCAGAAGGGAGCATTTCTGTTACTGGGCCCTGTGCTAGAAAAGCTACAGCTGGTGAAGCCTAAGCTCAGCTCTGTCTTGGAATTGGCATTTATTCCCCAGCTTAATGAGAACATGTGCTTGTTTTTTCAAAGCTGAGCTAAAAAAAGAAAAAGCATATTTCTGCCTCTCGAGGAAGCGTGTCCTTGTTGTCCCTGTGGGATTTACACTGCTGTCTGCTCTGCAGGCTTCTTTTCCTTTGCATTGTTTGCCTTCCACTGGCTTGTTATGCCTCGGGGGAAACAGCCAAGGTATAGGTTATAATGTTCACCTCTGACATCTACTGGGACCTAATGATAGGGAAAGCCAGTCATTTTTCTCTTTCTGCTTTTCATCTGTTTCAGTTGTGTGACAATGACAGTCCCCCTGGGACAGTGGCTATGTCTTACTGCTAGTGTGAATAATTCCAATAACAGCACCGGCAGCTTTTTGAGATTGCCTCGATCTGAAGAAAGCGAGACTCATTAGATCTAATTTTAGAAATGTCTTCTGGTTCCTCGTGTGTCTGAATTTTCTCTAGAAAGGTACATTTCTGCCACAAGGATATTATATGGATTCTGCTTGCTGTCTCTCTATTTTCCACTTCAGAAACTCCTTTCTGCATGTATTTGGTTATCAACAGAAATCAAACAAAATAAAACATGGAAAAGAAAATAAGATGATACCTTTTTTATTGGACATAACTTAATACATTTCTTGATTAGCTTTCGAAGGTCGCCCTTCTTCCTCAGATCGGAAATAAGCAAATGTGCTAGCTGACAGTGTATATAAGTGAAAACCTTCAAGCATTACTATGACAGTAAAATAGATACCATTGGAGATTCTACATGGAATGTTGCTACTATTGGAGATTCTACATGGAATGTTGCTATTCCACTAGCAACATTCCATGTAGAAGGCTGCGCAGGCTTCTGTTTCTGTGAGTCTGACGTCCTGCGTGCAGGACGTCAGACTCACAGAAGCAGAAGCCTGCGCGGCCACATTGGTGATCTACAAGGACTGACTTCTACATGGAATGTTGCTAGTGGAACAGCAACATTCCATGTAGCATCTATAGAAATCAAACAAAATAAAACATGGAAAAGAAAATAAGATGATACCTTTTTTATTGGACATAACTTAATACATTTCTTGATTAGCTTTCGAAGGTTGCCCTTCTTTGTCAGATCGGAAATAAGCAAATGTGCTAGCCGACAGTGTATATAAGTGAAAACATGTATTTGCAAATGGTATATGGCTTATGGTTTATTTGATGCTTAATATACTGCACATAATACCTAGTATAACAGAAAGGTTAACAAAATAAAATAGAAACATAATACAATTATGAACTTATTGAAAACAGGCAGAAAGGATGCCATATTCTAAAACAGCAGGAAAGTACCCAAACCAAGAAAGAAATACCATAATTTACTCTAAAATCTACGTTTACCGCAATCAGACTCTCGAGTCTGACCCACAGGAAAATGTTATGAGAAGTAAGCTTGTGTAAACAGATAGAAAAATGTAGGCAGATAAAGACCTTATGGCCTATCCAGTCTGCCCATCCATGCCATCTACTCCACCTATCACTCCCTTAGAGATCCTATGTACTTGTCCCAAGTTCTCTTGAATTCCAGATACTGTTTTTGTCTCCACCACTT
This sequence comes from Microcaecilia unicolor, assembly GCF_901765095.1. NCBI lineage: Eukaryota > Metazoa > Chordata > Amphibia > Gymnophiona > Siphonopidae > Microcaecilia > Microcaecilia unicolor. Next base: position 175,382,862 of record NC_044041.1, on the reverse strand, counting down.
CCACCGACTTGAGGTCAGGACTAACAACAGATCAAGAAAAAAAAAAAAGTGATTTTGAAAGAGTCGTGCAAATAGAGAATTTTTAACGATGACTTCTATTGGGGCAGTAGGACCCCCTGTAATAGATTAGCCGTAAGCTAAGAATGACTTGCAATGCTATTGAGTGCTCCTGTAACGGATTTACCTGTTGAATGCTTTAATACATGCTTATTAGGTGTATCGTTAGTATTATGCTAACATTGTATTATATCTCTGGTATTTGAATTCCATGGCTCTGTTTCACGGTAGTTCTATTATTAGGTTTCAATTTACTGTTTTCAAGTTTACCTCATTTATTGTATTTATGTTTATTCTTGGTTATTTTACTATTGTTATGCTGTTAACAAAATTGTAAGTTTTATGTTAAACTGTACCCGCTGTATACCGCCTTGGGTGAATCTCTTCATAAAGGCGGTTCAGATCTTCTGTAAGCTAGAAGTGATCCCCAGAAGGATCCCCAGAAGCTTAGCCGAAATTGGGTGGTGGAGCCGGTGGGGGGAAGAGGGGTTGGTGGTGGGGAGGCGAAGATAGTGGTGGGCAGACTTATACGGTCTGTGCCAGAGCCGGTGGTGGGAGGCGGGACTGGAGGTTGGGAGGCAGGGATAGTGCTGGGCTGACTTATACGGTCTGTGCCAGATCCGGTGGTGGGAGGCGGGACTGGAGGTTGGGAGGCAGGGATAGTGCTGGGCTGACTTATACGGTCTGTGCCAGAGCCAGTGGTGGGAGGCGGGACTGGAGGTTGGGAGGCAGGGATAGTGCTGGCCAGACTTATACGGTCTGTGCCAGAGCCGGTGGTGGGAGGAGGGGCTGGTGGTTGGGAGGAGGGGATAGTGCTGGCCAGACTTATACGGTTTGTGCCCTGAAAAAAACAGGTACAAATCAAGGTAAGGTATACACACGAGTTTATCTTGTTGGGCAGACTGGATGGACCGTGCGGGTCTTTTTCTGCCGTCTTCTACTATGTTACTATGTCAAGTCCTTGCATGTGCCTGTACCTGGCAGGAGGTGCTGTGTTACAGATGGAATGAGGACAGCTGTCACTCAGGTGCCTCCAGCCTCTCTTATTTGCATGGCAGGATGTCTCAGGAACTCTGCAAAGCCAGGTATTCAGGAATGTGTTACTTTGCTTGTGCCCCCTAGCTCAGTCACTGTTCTTGATAATGGCCAGTAGGTGGATAATGTATACCACAGGGGCTTCCAGAGGCTTACTAGTCAGGTAATGATGAACAAAGGCACCTGTCAGGTCAAGTTTGATAAAAGGGAAAGGGGATGGGATTTGATATACTTCCTCTCTGTGGTTACAATCAAAGTGGTTTACATTTTTATTTATTTTATTTATTAATTAGGATTTATTTACCGCCTTTTTGATGGAATTCACTCAAGACGGTGTACAGTAAGAATAAATCAAACATGAGCAACAGGCAATTACAGCAGTAAAATATTCAAATAACAATACAAAGTATGGCCTAGTATACTACTTTCTTTTTCCTTATATTAGGGTCCCCTGGTTTTTTATAATCTATAATAGAGGAGTGTGGTAGCCGTGTTAGTCCACTCTTAAGGTTATCAATAGAAATCAAACAAAATAAAACATGGAAAAGAAAATAAGATGATACCTTTTTTATTGGACATAACTTAATACATTTCTTGATTAGCTTTCGAAGGTTGCCCTTCTTCCTCAGATCGGAAATAAGCAAATGTGCTAGCTGACAGTGTATATAAGTGAAAACATTCAAGCATTACTATGACAGTAAAATAGATACCATTGGAGATTCTACATGGAATGTTGCTACTATTGGAGATTCTACATGGAATGTTGCTATTCCACTAGCAACATTCCATGTAGAAGGCTGCGCAGGCTTCTGTTTCTGTGAGTCTGACGTCCTGCACGTGCAGGACGTCAGACTCACAGAAGCAGAAGCCTGCGCGGCCACATTGGTGATCTACAAGGGCTGACTTCTACATGGAATGTTGCTAGTGGAATAGCAACATTCCATGTAGAATCTATAGAAATCAAACAAAATAAAACATGGAAAAGAAAATAAGATGATACCTTTTTTATTGGACATAACTTAATACATTTCTTGATTAGCTTTCGAAGGTTGCCCTTCTTCGTCAGGTCGGAAATAAGCAAATGTGCTAGCTGACAGTGGATCTGGGGTTCCTAGCCCATTATAAACCATAAAGCTGTATGTTTCTGTTGATCACCCCACCCCTCACCTATCCACACCCATCCTGTTAGAATATCAATGATATGCTTTGATGTCCCCATGCATACTTCCTACCCACCCCCCTCCTCCCACCCTGTCAGACTGTCATAGTAATGCTTGAATGTTTTCACTTATATACACTGTCAGCTAGCACATTTGCTTATTTCCGATCTGAGGAAGAAGGGCAACCTTCGAAAGCTAATCAAGAAATGTATTAAATTATGTCCAATAAAAAAGGTATCATCTTATTTTCTTTTCCATGTTTTATTTTGTTTGATTTCTACTTATAATCTATAATTAATTAATTCCAAGGGTACTTTAAATGTTGTTTTCACATGAGCGTAACTCTTAATACTTCCAGTTATTAACCAGACCTCAATGCTTCCAGTCCTGGTCTGTCACCCTCTGGGGTGTATTAGAACCTTTTTTTTCAAAAGGATTCCAGGGAACTATGTGGAGTTGATCTTATCATTGGTCTGTTTTATTTGCCTTCAATGTAAACATCAATGGAAAAAAACTCCTTCTGAGAAAAACCATTCATGTTACATTGTTGGTCAATTTACATTTCTACACCCTGTGAAAACACACTATTCCTTCTGCCGGACATCTGTACTTTATCTAAATTCTACCTTGATGTCTCAGTGTTTACACCACATTCAAATGCTTTTAATCTCACGGATATTCCAGTACCCTGTCCAACCCCCACCCCATCTTATGTTTTCTTCAGTATTCTCCAGCGGGCTGGGATGTTATAGCTCCTCTCTCTGCTTCTCTCAGGGCCAGATGCACTAAACCTAACGAGCCCACAACTTGCGTTTTAAACTGGTTCCAGCCAGTTTAAAACGCAAGTAGTTTACCGGGGGGGGGGGGGGGGCATGCACTAAGGGCATTTTCCCTGCCAAGGTAGCAGGCAACGAAAATGGAATGCAAATTATTCAAATTATAATGAGCTGCACTACTGTTGTAGCCCATTATAATGAGATGCACTACCGTTTTTCCGATTCCCTTACCGTAGGAACCCTAACGGGAGGTCTGCACCTCTCGTTAGGGCTCCTGTGAGGGAATCGGAAAGGAAAAGGGCCCCCCAAAAAAGGTAAAAAAGAAAAATAAAAGCAGGGAGCGCATGTGAGGGGCATCCTTTATGGACGTACTCTCCCTGCGCTTGTGAGAGACGTCTTTTTTTCGCCATTTTTTGCTCTGCCGGCGCTCGTGTTTTTTCCCCCCTTCTATTTTGTCTTCGCCGCACCACTTACCCCTCCACAGCAAAAGTTTTCTATTTTCCTGGCTGCCGGAGAATCAGGACGTCCCTTTCAAATATGCACCTCTTCCTGGTCTCTTCAGCCAATCAGAGCGCGTTTCGCTGACAACAGCCAGCTAAACCCGCTTTCATTGGCTGAAGAGACCAGGAAGAGGTGCATAATCGAAAGGGACGTCCTGATTCTCCGACTGGCAACCGAGGAAAATAGCGAATGCAAGTGAGCTACAACGAGTAGCTCATTTGCATTCCCTATCGTTGATGCATTCCCGTTCCCTACCGATTCGCTATGGAATCGATAGGGAACGGGAATTACCGACAACTTTAGTGCATCTGGCTCTCAGTCAGGTGAGCTTTCTTCCTGAGATTCCTGAGATTAAAAGCATTTGAATGTGGTGTAAACACTGAGACATCAAGGCAGAATTTAGATAAAGTACAGATGTCCGGCAGAAGGAATAGTGTGTTTTCACAGGGTGTAGAAATGTAAATTGACCAACAATGTAACATGAATGGTTTTTCTCAGAAGGAGTTTTTTTCCATTGATGTTTACATTGAAGGCAAATAAAACAGACCAATGATAAGATCAACTCCACATAGTTCCCTGGAATCCTTTTGAAAAAAAAGGTTCTAATACACCCCAGAGGGTGACAGACCAGGAGTGGAAGTATTGAGGTCTGATTAATAACTGGAAGTATTAAGAGTTACGCTCATGTGAAAACAACATTTAAAGTCGTATACTACTTACAGTGTCAACACAATACGTAATAGATCATTTTGATTGATAGTAAAGGGTATAAGTAAAGATGGAACATACAGATAGGTAATATACAGGTACTTATTTTGTACCCGGGGGCAATGGAGGGTTAAGTGACTTGCCCAGAGTCACAAGGAGCTGCAGTGGGAACTGGTTACCTGGAGTTGGTATACTGGCGTTCGGGGTTCTCTGCCTGGGTATAGCAGGTCTCATCATGTCCCACGTGTGCAAGTTTCTTTAAATCAATCACCTTACTTTCTAATTCTTCCTACTTTCTTACCTGTCTATATGTTCCATCTTTGCTTTACCCTTCACTATCAATTACAATGTAACATGAATGGTTTTTCTCAGAAGGAGTTTTTTTCCATTGATGTTTACATTGAAGGCAAATAAAACAGACCAATGATAAGATCAACTCCACATAGTTCCCTGGAATCCTTTTGAAAAAAAAGGTTCTAATACACCCCAGAGGGTGACAGACCAGGAGTGGAAGTATTGAGGTCTGATTAATAACTGGAAGTATTAAGAGTTACGCTCATGTGAAAACAACATTTAAAGTCGTATACTACTTACAGTGTCAACACAATACTTATCATTTCTATAGCGCTACAAGGCATACGCAGTGCTGTACAGCATACACAAAAGACAGTCCCTGCTCAAAGAGCATACAATCTAGATAAGACAGGTAAACAGACAGATCAATTAAGGGTAAGGGAATAAAGAGGTGAGGATAAAGGACAGGGCAAGTGAGTTAGGAGTCAAAAGCAGTGGTAAAGAGGTGGGTTTTGAGTTTGGACTTGAAAAACGGCTAAAGACGGGGCTAGACGTACAGGCTCGGTAAGTCTATTCCAGGCGTGAGGTGCAGCGAGACAGGTCAGGCATCAGTGTAGAACATTATTGGTTGCAACTGACCAGTGGCAAAAGAAGGACAGAATCCAACAAGTTGCTTCCCCTCAGAGAGACAGGAAGAGACCCTGTGTGACCCCCCCAAAAATATCACTAATAGGTGAAGTCCTCTGGACTTCCTTCATCTCATCTGTACTCTGCATCTACCAGTGCATTTTTTTTAAACAAAAAAAGTTGCCAATACTCAAATGCCAGTCACAGAATCTATGAAAAGGCAGAATTGGTGAGCACAGGCTGGGCTTTTTCATTAATACTTGGGGATCATGGGTCAATTTTATCAAACAATGGAAAAGCTGCCAGTTTCCCTTGAAAAAAGTCCTGCTGCCATGAACAACAGGACACAAACGCAAGGGAATGACGGGGGATCCTTGTCCCCATCCCGTGCTCTCCACATATAGAGGCATCCCTGCACCCATTCCCTGGGTTGTCTAATCCTAGAAGTGACAGGGCTCTGTATCCCTGTCCCTGTCCCTCTAAGCCATCCAGTCCTAGTACCCATTCCTTGACTTATCCAATCATAGAGTAACAGACTGTACACCCTTGCGGTCATCCCCTCAATTATCCAGTCCAGATTGTGTAACCCTGTGCCAATCCCCTGAGCCCTCCAGTCATAGAAGTGACCAGCTCTGGGTTGCTGTGCCCATCCTGTGAGTTCCCTAGTCCCTTAGGGGTGGTGGCAGGCTTTGCATCCCTGTGCGGATCCCCTGAGCCCCTCCATTCCTAGAAGTGACATGATCTGCATCCCCTGAATTAGCGAGGTGGCAGGCTGTATATGTCCCTGTACCCATCCTCTGAGTTACCCAGTCTTAAAGAGCCTATCTCCTAAAAACCTCGTTTAAATTTCTCATTATAAATCAGCATGTAACCAAGCTGGTCCCTGATGCCCCAATCTCTCTTATCATCTGCCGTTCTGTCCTCACACCTTCATCTCCCCCTCCCCAGGATTGGTGTGTTCACCAGTTCCCCCTCTTTGGTGCCAGCACACAGCGTTAATTAATCCTGTTTGCAGGCACCACTCGGCAGTGCCATGATTTTCCTCAGCATGCTTTCATCCTGTGCTCGTTACACACACCGCCCACTAATTAACAAGAATTAGGATAATGACAATGATTACAATTCACCTCGCACGCTGAAGCATACTTCCTGCACATCGACTGATATGGCCATCCAGTAAATCGGGGGCATGATTTTGGCACTTCTCACCTTGCCTAGCATCTTAAGTCCTGTGTCCCTGGCATCACCTTTGGGATCCCTGTTTGCTGAGCGAATAGCTTTCACTAAACTGGCACATCCTCTACAAGACCACCATTGCACAGAAGAGCCATCTCTGCTCCTGGACACTGCATGTCAGAAGTGGCTGTCACCTACTTTTGTAAACGTTAGGGTTTACTTTCTCCACCCGTCACCTACCCTAACCTCTACCCCCTGCTCCCTGGGGATAAGAGCTAGGTTGAAAGACAGATGAAGAGCTAAACCCCTCAGACAAGGGGGGGGGGGAGGGGAGGATCAAAAGCCCATAGCCCCTCACCAAACCTCGACTTCTCCCGGTGCTGTGCCCAGCGTCTCTCACGTTTCTGCATGAGACGTTCCGGGATATTGCTAGAGAGACGCTGGTGATTTTACTCGCAGCTGCACTGGAGCGGACACTCCGCTGCTGAAAAATGCAGAGGGCTGAAAAAATTGGAGCACATTGCAGAAAAAACAAATGCAAAGAATATAGGGGCTGACCATACTGGCAGAGACTCCAGCAGAAGGGAGAGAGAACGCAAGGGCTGACTGAGAATCCAGGAGGAGACTTCAACAAAACGCAGAGCGCGCAGGGAGCTGAAAATACCAGAGGAGGGCGGGTGACACGGACGGAGAAGCTGAAAGGAGATCGCTGCTGCTGCTGGCTCCTTACCTTCCTATCATGGTCGAGTGTTGCTGCACAGCAGCCTCCAGAAGCCTCTCCAATATTGTCCACTCACCCATAGCGACTGCCCGCACCCCCTCCGAGGGCACAGCACCCCACGGGGAAATGCACCCTCTCAGCCAGCGGCTTGCTCACCGCTGCTCCCCATCCTCCACTGAAGGCATAGGGGCTGTGAAGGGAGCCCCCTGGCTTGTCAGGGCATCCAACCAGAGCATCTTCCCTCCACTCCCCCTCCCCCTCCCGTCTCTTCCCGTTCACAGATGGGGAGCTGTGAACCACCCACCCGACTGGTACACGGGCAGCTTCACTGCCACCTGCCTAAGCCCGAAGGACGGCAGGCTGCTGTCATTGGTGAGGATCTGCAGAAATCTGCCTCCTTTCCCAGCTTCCCCCCCCCTCCTCTTGCCTGTTCCACAATCACTCTCCTCTAATCAGGGCGAAAGGAAAGAGGAGGGGGGAGCTGGGAGTGGAGGCAGAATCCTTGTGTGTTAACATCCAAGGCGAGTGACTGGGTGCACCAATTCTATATATAAATGTAGGGTTTTACCTTAATAACAGCTCCTTCCTTTGATACACACAACATCAAATAATCTGCTCTAGAGCAGGTAATAATATGAAATGGGCTGCTATTCACCTATTTTTTGTTAGGAACAGCTGATGTGGACTGTCACACCTGTTGGATAGCAGAAAAAAAAAACTGACCCTCCCTTCCCTGAACACAGAGATCATTGTGGTTTAATGAGACAAAGAAAACATGAATTTAGCCAAGGCAAGTCTTGCCTCACCTGCTACATGTTTTGAAGGTGTGAATAAATATGTGGCTAAAGGTGAGCTGGCTAATATAGTGTATTTGGATTTTCAGAAAGCATTTGACAAAGTCCCACATGAGAACCTCCTGAAGAAATCAAAATGGCAAGGAACAGGATGAAATGTCCTGGGCTGGTGACTCCTAATGTGGAGCTTAGCGTCACGGGAACTTTCTCAATGGAGAAAGGTGAATAGTGGAGCACCCAACCCCAGGAATTTGAACTGGGATTGGTGCTATTTAATATATTTGGAAGGAACGTGGGGGGGGGGGGGGTGATCAAATTTGCTGATGACACAATTATTGAAGGTTGTTAAACTGTGTGTGTGTGGGTTGTGAAAAATTGCAGGAGGACTTTGCAAGACTGGGAGACTGGACATCCAAATGACAAATGAAATTTAATAGAATAAATGCAAAGTGACGCACAGGTAAGAATAACCCAAATCATACCTACATGATACTAACATTAGGAGTCACCAACCAAAAAAAGATCTAGTCGTTATTGTGGATGTTAAAATCCTCTGCTCAGAGTGGGGTGACGGCCCAAAAAGCAGGTAGAATGTTAGGACGTATTAGGGAATCAATGGAGACTAAGGGCTCCTTTTACAAAGCCACACTAGTGATTCCCTTGTGGCAAATCCAACGGAGCCCGTAGGAATACTACTACTACTACTACTATTAAACATTTCTATAGCGCTACTAGACTTACGCAGCGCTGTACAAATTAACATGAAAAGACAGTCCCTGCTCAACAGAGCTTACCATCTAAATTGGACAGACGTACAGGCAGCTAGGGGTGGGGAAATTGCAGTGGTAGGGGTGATAAGTGAGGGTGTTGAGTAAGAGAGTCATGGTTAGGAGTCGAAAGCAGTAGCAAAGAGGTGGGCTTTAAGCCTAGACTTGAAGACAGCCAGAGACTGAGCCTGACCTACTGGCTCAGGGAGTCTATTCCAGGCATAGGGAGCAGCGAGATAGAAGGAACGGAGTAGAAGGAATAGAGTAGTTTGTGCAATTCTGGCCACCAACTATATGGTGAAATTAGAAAAGATACAGAGAAAGGCGACTAAAATGACAAAAGGGATGGAACTCCCCTATGAGGAAAGGCTAGGAGAAGAGAAGTCTGAAAGGAGGTATAATAAAGGTCCATACATTCCTGGGTGAACTCAATGCGTAATTAAGCCTTAGAATTCATTCGTGGAGGATGTGAGCATTGCATAGCCCTGTCCACCCATAATTTAGCTAACCTGAGTTGGCCTAACTAAGGCCTCTGGGAAATAGTACATTTATAAACCCTGGCCTCACTACCAAGGTGATGTTAAGTGTAAACTGGATATCTCCAGGGGAGTAGGCAGAAGTCCATTTTGGAGAGGGCCCAAAGGTGGACTGAGGGGCAAGGTATTCTCTCCGTGTCTCTCCCCCCCCCCCCCCCCCCCCCCCCCCCCCACCGCTGCTGCAGCTACTGCCACCTTAAAGCATTCCTTTGTTGGGTATGGGGAATTGGCGTCACTAGCCCGGTGGATACCTTGGAGGTATTTTTGTGTTACATTTGTTGTTTTAGTCTCCTGAGGACTAATGATGCAAAACACGAGCTTGTGTTGAGATTAAATTTGAAGTTTTTTGACGCTGGACTCTCTCTGTGTGTCTGAGTTGGGTTTTGGTTGTGTGAGTTGCATGACCTTTCTGCCATAACACCATAACAAGACTGGGGATTTGTTCACAAATGCAAGCTATCAGCTAATAGATGAACATTTTATAAAATGGGAAGATTTCAAGAGGGAGCAGGACTCCTGCTGGGAGTGATTACATTTACACATATAGAATTTTGGATACATCAAGACAGATCTAGTAACCACAGTGCTGAAGACTTATTAGACTATTGCTTGAATGATCACAAGTGAGATACAATGAGCTTGTGTCATCTCAGTGAAACAGGGAACTGCTTAGAACAGTGATGGGCAACCTTTTGAGCTTGGTGTGTCAAAATTCGCCAAAAAACCGAGCATAACTCGGGTGGTGTGTCACTTCGAGAAAAAAACCATAATTTCGCGATATTTATAGTTTAAATAACAAAAATGTATAATTGTAATATAAAACTGTATTTAATAAACCAAAAACTAATTATTTAACTTACCTACTTAGTGACTTCTTTGTTCATCTGTCAGTCGGTTTCTTTTGTTGGTCTTGATATTATTTAACTTGTGTGGGGTGCCATGAACTAAGATAAGTGAGGGGGAGGGGGAATTCTTTAACTAATCTGCCTATTAGTGACTTTTTTGTTGCTGAATTTCATTGGCTAAATCTTCAATTGAAGGTTGGTATTTTGTACACTTCAAGCCCAAGCAAGCGCTACTAACTTCATCTTTCAATCTGTTTCTTTTGTTGGTTTTGATATTATTTAACGCTGAGAATAAGGTTTCACAAAAGTACGTAGAGGGAAAAATTGTGAGTAAAGCCATTGCTATATTTTTCAGGGTGCTAAAAGTGTCTGGTAATCGGATCCAGGCACTCCAAATTTCCTGGTAACTCAGATATTCTCTTAATAATTGCATCTTTATTCTGCATATCGTGAAATAGAACTGGTGCACATCTTAGGAGAGTTTCTTTAATAAATTCTCCCTCACTGAGTGCTTTTCCATGCTGAGCTATGGAGTGAGCAATGCTCAAACTTGCAGATGTTAAATTTGTAGAACCTTTTACAAATTTAAGGATGGACTTAGATTGGCTCTTATAAAAGTGTAGCTGCCTGGAAATGTATTCCTTCCGTTCATCCTCACTTTTTTTCAAGAGCTGGGAATGATTAGTTTCAAAATGTCTATTTATATTCCACGTTCTGCTTACTACCGTTTCAGTACATAGAACGCAAAATGATTTGCCATTTTTTTCTATAATGCCATACATCTCGGTCCATGTCTCTTGAAAGGGTCGGCTACTGCTACTACCACTTCCTTTACTTAACCTTGGTTTTTTATTTTTTGAGTTCTCCATCAGGGGGGCAGAGACAGAAGATAGAATTATAGATAGCCTGTTAGCCCTAACTAGCCTAACTGACCACCTTATGTAAATTAAGATGGCTGCCGCTATTTCTAATGGCGGGAAACGGCACCCATAGCACATGCCCTCGCCTCTCCCAGCCTCCCCCTCACCTATCTCAGTAATGGTGGTCAATTACAAATCCACGACACCCCAGAACAGTAGATTGGATGATGGTTGCTGGTAATGGTGATCACAGGGCCCTCAGAGATGCGTCCCCCACGGCATTCCGCTGCTCTCTGCTCCGCCGGCCGGAAGTGAGGAGCCGGGGCAGAGGGAGCAGCAGGGAGGGAGCCAATAGGAGAGCACACGGCACCCCCCCAGCGGGTAAACATGCACCGGGTGATTTCGCCGGGGGGGGGAGGTCGCGCTGCACCGGGGGGGAGGGGGGGCGCATCGGCGATCCGCCCCGGGTGTCAGCAAGGAACTCCGCTGCTTCTCTGTATGCGGCCACATGCGGCCGCGTGTCACTGAAAATGGCTACGCGTGTCAGTACTGACACGCGTGTCATAGGTTCGCCATCAGGGGCTTAGAACAATAGTTTTGATTTTATGTATTTAAATTTTTATCAATAAAGATTTGTATTGTGAAGCTTATGGTATTAGAATGTATATTTATGATATTGAATAAGATTGGGGGCACGCAAAGAAGCTACAACGTAGTAAATTTAAAATATTTCTTCACTCAACGTGTAATTAAACTTTGGAATTCATTGCCAGAGAATGTAAAAGCACTTAGCTTAGTGGGGTTTAAAAAAGGTTTGGATGCCTTCCTAAAAGAAAAGCCCATAAGCCATTATTAAAATGGACTTGGGAAAATCCACTGCTTATTTCTAGGATAAGCAGCAAAACATGTATTGTACTGTTTTGGGATCTTGCCAGGTACTTTTAACCTGGATTGGCCACTGCTGGGAAACGGGATGCTGGGCTTGATGGACCTTCAGTCTGTCCCAGTATGGCAATATTTATGTTCTCCCCAGGATAGGTTTGAGAAACTAAATGCAGAAAAAACACAATGTCTTGTTCTCACCTCACAACATAACACAAAAAACTTCTCCACCATAACCACACCATACTGCTCTCTGCCTGTTTCTCAAAACCTGAAAATTCTAGGAGTCACCATTGATCGAAACCTTACTCTCGATACCCACGTGAAAAACACTACGAAAAAAATGTTCTATTCCATGTGGAAACTCAAAAGAGTAAAACATTTCTTCCCGAGATACATATTCCATACCCTGGTACAGTCAATGGTAATAAGTCATCTTGATTACTGTAATGTACTGTACGCAGGCTGCAAAGAGCAGAACATCAAGAAACTCCAAACAGCCCAGAATACTGCGGCCAGACTCATATTTGGAAAAACTAAATATGAAAGCGCAAAACCCTTAAGAGAGAAACTTCACTGGCTCCCACTTAAGGAACGTATTGCATTCAAGATCTGCACGATGGTACACAAAATCATTCACGCAGATGCCCCAATCTACATGCTAAACCTCGTGGACCTACCTCCCAGAAATGCCACAAAATCATCTCGCAAATTTCTCAACCTGCACTTCCCCAGCTGCAAAGGACTAAAATACAAGCTGATGCACGATACCACCTTCTCTTACATGAGCACGAAGTTATGGAACGCACTACCTAGAGACCTGAAAACAATCAACGAAACAACTATCTTTCGCAAATCCCTCAAGACATATTTCTTCAACAAAGCCTACAATGAAAACCCAGAACCTCACTAATCCACTTCTGAAAACCCACCGTCTACTATACCTAATAAATTCCTTCCTTCTTCTCTCTACTTTCTTCCCTTAATTAATCTCTGCACAACAATAATTGTACCTGACATCCAGGATTAACTGTGTTAAGCCACTTTGAGCCTGCAAATAGGTGGGAAAATGTGGGATACAAATGCAATAAATAATAATCACTGTTTTAGAGTGCACAATCCTAATAAATATTGTGGTAGATCTACATATAGGGACAACTGTCATACCCTCATAGAGGTGTTTCTGGTCTATAAGATCCAGTTGCTGCAATTTTATTCCCCTCGGTGAGCCCTTCGATCCAGCCATCAGAACCTCCTTAATGTACCAACCTTTAGACAGATAAAATTTGGGTATATTAGGAAAAGGATTTTTTGGAATGTTCTTCTTAAGATTACAGGAGTCTTTACCTACAGTAAAAACTGACTTGAAGACTTATTTGTGTAAGGAAGCTTTCCCATAAGACTTTTCCGTAATGGGGGGAGGGGGAGCCATGGCAGGGTGTCCTGGAGGACACTGCAGCTCTGACATACTATTTCTACTCTTTCCTTTCCTATCCAAATGGAATTCTGTTTCATATTCTTTTGATTATCTATATATTATTATATGTATTAACCACTCAGATAGATTTTATGGGCAGTATATCTCTCTATATAAAACGCACCTCCAACGTTCTAATGAAGCCTCAAGTTTCCCAACGTTCTAAATGTGTCATGGTGTAGATCGCTTTTGCACCATGAGTGTCAGCCTGCCCTCACGTCACAACGTGATGACATAGAGGGCGGAGCACTTACAGTCGATGACTCAAAACGCCCACCCGTACCCATGCGACAGAACATGACGTCACACGGTACGCGAACGTGAAAGACCTGCAAGAAAGTGAGCGAGGGAGCGAGCCAACCTGAATGAGACAGCCTAAACATCAGAGGGAGGAAGGGAGGCAAGCAGGCAGGCTGCTTGAACGTCAGAAGACGCCCACCCGTTCCCATGCGACAAAAAGTGACATCACACATAACACGAACGCGAAAGACCTGCAGGAAAGTGAGCGAGCCAGCCTGAACGTGATAGGAAGGGAGCAACACAACCTAAACGTGAGAGGGAGAGAGGGAGCGAGGGAGGCAGGCAGCCAGCCTGAACGTCGGAGGGAGGGAGGGAGGGAGCGAGCGAAACAGCCAGCCAGCCACCTTGATCATGGCAGTGGGAGGGAGGGAGCCAGCTTGAACAAGACAGTGGGAAGGAGGGGAGGGCCAGGACCCTGAAAGGCGGAGGGAGGGGGACTCATGACCCTGAAGCAGGGACGGGGAGGGGAGGGAAGACGGGGGGGAGAAGGAAGGAGGGCGGGAGACGGAGGGGGGGCTCCTGCCACACACACACACACAATGTCATTCTCACACACACACACACACACACACACACACACACTCAGCCTCACTCTATGTCAAACACACACACTCGCACATTCACTCTGTCTCTCTCTCTCTCTCTCTCTCTCACACAGTCACTCACACACACACTCTCTCAAACATACACACTATGATGAAAACCTTGCCAGCGCCCATTTCATTGGTCTCAGAAACGGGCCTTTGTTACTAGTCAAGTTATAAAGAAACCTGAAACTTGTAGGTCCATGAGTATTTTGCACATAGATATCTATCTGCAAGCTAATTTTCAAAGGGAAACTCCCTTTATTGTTCCCCTTTCAAAGTTGGGGGCAAGTGGACAGCTTTAGTTACCCTGACAAATTCCTTTGAAATCTGGTCTCTAGTTTCTCTCATGTGCTGAAACGCAGCAGGATGTAAGTTGCAATGTTTGTGGCACCACCTTGTGGCCATAAACAGTGCTACCAATATAATCTGATGGGAAACATACGTAAAAATCAAACATTTACATAGAATGATGAGTCGTGGATTCTGTGTATGTCTGTGTTGGGTGGAAGGGGGTAGGTGTCTGTGTGGGTATGAGTGCAAGAGGGAACTTCGGGATTGAGGATGCTACGGGTGTGGTTGGATGATTGTTGGTGTGTGTAACGTGGGGCCTAGGTGGTGTGTGGAGCAGAAGCGTAGCCAGGTTTTGATGTCAGGGGGAGCAGACCTTTTGTAAAATAGGCGTCAGTGTGAAGCTGAAGGGCTGATCCGCATAGGCGCCATTTTATTCAAAATCTGTTTTGCACCCCACCTAGCTACGCCTCTGGTGTGGAGTTGCTGGGTAGACTTGTTGAGGGCTAGGCACCGGGTCCTCATGGATAGCTCTGTAGCTTTTCTCTCCAACTGTTTGTTGATTCTGTGGTAGGATCCCCCTTGAGAATTTGGCTCTTGGAATGTGGCGGGTATCAATTCGCCCATTAAAAGAAGAAAATCTTACAGGAACTGAAAAGAAAGGGTGTGCATATCACTTGCCTTCAGAAAACCCATCTCACAGATGGTGAATATTTTCGGGTCTGTAATGAATATGATAGGGGCAGCAGAAGCTATGCAGCGGGAGCTATAGGGCCTTAGTATTAACAATTTGGGCAGAGGAAGCATTAGGATTTCTTCCACCCTGAATCATATTCCCTTTAGATGATTATTTATTCTGACCTAGTACTTGCTCAGACGGTTTTACACAGTCTGGGCAGAAACAGGCTACAACATCAGAAAGACACCCAGGATTCAGTGGATTTAATGATATGGTTTATTAGCATCAGTATCTTACCCAAAAGGCAGTACAGGCAAATTAGGCATTAATCTCTGGAACACGATGGGACCACGCTTCACACAGCAGGTGCAGTCTGTCCTCTATCTTCAGCCTTCTCCACCCCTACCCTAGCAGACTGCCCTTTTTATACCTTTTCGGTCCTATTCAAGCCTATGGACCCTAACTTTCTCACCAGAACTCTTTAGCCATCATCAGTTGGTAAATATGAGTTCATATGTTTCCATTCATGGAAGAAATGACTTCATATGTCATTCTGCCCTCTTCAGCTCCCCCCTCTACTTGCACCTGACCCACTACTATCTTTCATTAGCCAAAACATTCCTGCTTGTGACTTTCTTGCTAGCACCAGTCTTGTATATTGTTTACAGAGCAGATTCCACCCCCCCCCCCCCCCACCCCACCGTCAGCTCTCTGAGAACAGCTTCTGCTGCAGTGAAATGTATCTCTGGGTCAGAAGTAATCTATGATTTTTAAAAAGGCCTAGCTCTTAGCCTGAGCCCCTGGCCTGTATTTCACTGACAGCAAGTGACAGCATATTTCTACAATGGGGGCACCAAAAATTGAAGAGTAGTTGGGTGGGGGAGGTGCATTATTCTTCTGGGCACCACTCATAGTGCAGGGGTGGCAATTTTACAGTGTAAATGGATGATATGTATTGGCCCATTTGATGGTTATCTTCATTGTTTATGCACCTAATGTGTTCACACTTTCCATTTTTCAAGATTTAATCATGACTGCTAGGCCTTTTTTTATATTTACCTCTTTTCATCATGGGGGACCCATGAAGAACCCTTTTCTAGATTGCTTGGGGGGGGGGGGAACGGGTCATATAGAGCTTAGGGCTAGTCAAGACTTACAGCATTTTTGTCAGGTTTTGGATTTAGTAGACCCCTGGTGGATTTTCCATCCTTTGGATAAAGACATTACTCATGTGGCCAGGGTGCATGCGTCTATGTCCCGCCTGGATTATATTTTTGTGACATCTTCCAATGTTTTTAGGGTAGTGGATGCGTCTATAGATCTTCCTACATTGTCAGATCATTTCTTAATATAATTGGATCTACAGGGTGTCTTGGTGGGAAGACGGCCTAGTGCTTGGCATTTCCCATCCTATCTCTATCGGGATTCTCATGTTAAGCATTATCTTGCACAAAAGTGGCAGCTTGGCAAGATAATAGTTAATACCAAAAATGATGCACAGATAAACAGTGTTGTACTATGTTATGGTCTTATTCCAGGAAAGTTAATGGTTAATTGTATATGTAATAAATAAATAAATCTCATCAATTCAGTATAACATTAAAAAGGGGTCCTTTCCAGTCTCTAACAGGCCATGCAACCTCCCATGGACCCATTCAGCTCCCACCTTCCTATTAATGTAGGACCTGCAAGAACCCTTAATCTTACAAATAGCTGGAAAAAAAAAAGAGGTTGGGATTATTGGTGGGTATAGATAGTGTGCAGGACACATGCACATGCTGAATAAGGCCCGGCATACAGCATTTGAAAGCCTTAATGCAGGCGTTATTATACCCTTACACCAGCAGCAGTTGAGCAGGCTGTGTACTGGGTGTTAACATAGGCAACCGAGACCCCTCGGGCCCATCATTCTTCTCTTTACCACCATAACCCCCCAATAAAGACTTCAGACATAGTATTTCTTTAAGTGGCACAACTGGGCCGCAGCTTTATTTCGAATACAAACATATCTTAACCCTGGACATACCCAAGCCGCTTCAGCCTCTGGCTCAATAACCCCCAAGCCAAGTCCGCCGCACTAGCAAGCTTAGCCAGCTATTTGTAAGATTAAGGGTTCTTGCAGGTCCTACATTAATAGGAAGGTGGGAGCTGAATGGGTCCATGGGAGGTTGCATGGCCTGTTGGAGACTGGAAAGGACCCCTTTTTAATGTTATACTGAATTGATGAGATTTTTTATTTATTTATTAATTAATTACATATACAATTAACCATTAACTTTCCTGGAATAAGACCATAACATAGTACAACACTGTTTATCTGTGCATCGTTATTTTGGTATTAGCAGCCAACATAAGGTCTCCGATTTCTGTAGCTGAGTTTTTTTTTATTTTTATTTATCTTTCTATTCCCTGCTTTTCCTACTGAAAACTTTACTGCTTCCCAACATTTAACTTCTTGTACAAGTAGGTAATTCCCTGCTCCAGGGGCTTATAAACCTGTACCTGAGGCAATTGACATGACTTGTCCAAGGTCCAAAGGAGTGTTGGAGGGAGGAGAGGGATTCAAACCAGGACTCTCCAATTATTCAGGCTGAGGCTTTAACCACTAGGCCAGACAAGTTGGTTTCTGTTCATTAAATGTATAAGAATTCTTGTGAATTCAATGCACAAGATGACAGATTGAGTTGCTGTGAAGTGATATATTTTTTTTAATTTATAAGAAGTCTTTATTAAATGCATAGTCAAAGGGATACATAACAAAGTAGTGAAGTGGTATTTTGAGGTGTTTGGTGCAACCAGCATATTGGCAGTTGGACCCTTTCAGTCCCCACCTTCTTATTTCAGAGCTTTAAATTCTCAACTTTCTTCCCAACTGTAGACTGGAGAAGGGACCCGTACCACCACAGGCTGGTTTGAAGTCACTGTTGAAGGCAAACTGGTGCATTCGAAAAAGGTAAGAGAGTGGTGGCAATAGGGGGCCACAGACTTCTCTCTCAGCAAGGGGGTCTCTTAAGATTAGCATCGTGCTATTTTGAGATGCTTTCTAGAGTGTAAAGTCTACACTGAAGCTAGAATTATTGACACAAGGGGCAAAGAACTCTGCTCCACACTGCACCCCCCCCCCCCCCCCCCGGAGCAGTGGGTACTAAAGGCACAAGAAAGCATTGCTTTATAGGCAAAGCCCCCGTGTTCTGCCTTCTTAATGCCTGCATGATAACGTGCAGCTAAACCAGAGTATAGAACATCACTATGAGAAGACTTGAAACTCTCTTGAACCAAAATCATCTTTAATGCAGTAATCAAATAAGGAAAAAATGACTTGCAGTTCAGATGTGCCGGATATGAAATTTTGCGTTGCAAACTGGGGAGTCTGTTCTCAACTAGCCCTCTCTCCATGCAAGAGAGAAGCTGGGAGCAATGTTGTGTATATACCTCTTATACTGGTAAAATCTTGATAGTGTCACAGTGCTTTGAAAAGGGGTCATACAGCAAAGTACAGCTTAGGCAGATAACAGTTCACAGAGGAGAATGATGCAGGTTCTCTCTTACAGACACGATGAAGGAGGGGGGAGGGCAACTATCCTAGCATGCACAAGGAACAAGGCAGGCCAGTAAAGCCCCATAAGACACAGGGATCTGGGACATGTGCTCCAAAAGAGCCTATTACAGGCATTTGTAGTCTTAGGCATTTTAAAGATAAAGGCACTGTAATCCGTTAGACGATGCTCAACATATTCACATAAACAACAAACGGCCTGCCTCCATCCACATGGGGGCAGAACGCCCAGATAATCCAAATACTGTGCTTTTCTCTTTCTGTTGTTTAATGTGCTTTTTGGGTTCTTCTAATCTCTCCTTTTGGACAGAATGGGGATGGATTTGTGAATGAGGCCAAATTTAAGAAGATAGTGGCAGCTGTTGAAGCAGCTTTGAAGAAATGGTGGGAATTGGGTGACCACATTTATGCACGAACAGCAAAGGTAAGACTGATGGAACCAACGTCTAGGGTGAGAATGTCCATCACTAATATGGGGGGGGGGGGGATACTCTATTAGTAAAATCTGTATAGCCAGTCTACCACCTTTAAACCTTATTTGCTGTTAAGTTGGCTCAGGACCCCTGAGGATACAGGAAGAAGGTGGGGTCTCCCCACCCCCGAGACAGAACCAGTGCATGGCGACCAGACACTGTCCCATGCATCATAGCCTGAGGGCTATTCCAGCACAGAGGGGCAGGAGCACATCACAGCACTATGCCTCTGCAGCAGTACTGTTGGGGCCACAAGTTTGCTTGGGAAAGCACTGGAACGTCTTATAATAAATGGCAGATAGACTGGCGTGGCTCAACCAGTCTGCCCAGAAAGGCAGCCAGGGGTTGTACAGTCCTTGCCGTTGCGAGGCCCAATTGACCAATGTTTGTTGTTTTGGTGAGCCTGGATGCTAGGGATTTCCCACTTGTGAGAATAAGCAAGTCTTCTTGTCAGGGGCATAGCCAGACACCCAATTTTGGGTGGGCCTGGGCCCAGGATTGGTGGGCAGAATAACTTTGCCCTGTCCCACAAGTAATTTGGTCTCTCCCTCTCTCGCCTGCATGCCATTTGGTCTCTCAAACATCCTCCCTCCCTCGCATGCAGCAACTAATACACACTGCTCATGTTGGCCCCACAGCCTTTCCTCTGATGCAACTTCCTGTTTCCGCATAGGTGGGAATACATCAGAGGGAAGGCTGTGGGGCTGGTGTGAATAGTATGTATCAGTCGCTGCTCGCTGCAGGTGAAGATCTGGTATTTATAAGGTATGCAGGAGGGACAGTTGTTGGGAGTTTTTGGCTGGTGAGGCTTAGGGATCCCTGCCCCCCTGCCAGCCACATCATAGGTGTGCCGCTACTGGGTGGGCCTGGGCCCATCCAGGCCCACCCTTGGCTACGCCACTGCTTCTTGTCCTCTACTTGATTTTCTGGCTTTTCCTTTAGATTGTAAGCCGCCCTGAAGGCCTCCCATAGGGCAGGATAGCAGAACTATAAAGCGAAGATAACTTATCTGTAGCAGGTATTCTCTAAGTACAGCAGGCTTCTTATTCTCACAGTCCCACCCACCTCCCCTTGGAGTTGTCTATTTGCATGTTTTTAGTTGTTTTTTTTTTTGCTTTAGTATTAAACTAAGGCAGGCAGGAATGCACTGGAGTGTGACTCGTGCTCCTAAAAGCTCTAGTTTTTTCTGTGGCAAATTTGCTGGGCCGGACGGCGTCTACCCACTTGTGAGAATAAGAAGCCTGCTGTCCTCGGAGAATACCTGCTACAGGTAAGTATCTTTGCTTTATAGTTCTGCTATCCTGCCCTATGGGAGGCCTTCAGGGTGGCTTACATTCTAAAAATAAAGGAAAAGACAGAAAATCAAGTAGAGGGGGACAGGACCTGACCCACTATAGGGTAGAACTACAATATTAGATAGGATGGGGGGGGGGGGGGGGGTCAGAGGAGCAAAGAGTGGTACAGATATCTCCATTCTTCCTACCCCTAGATCCTTCATCTGTCCCTCTCCACCCAGATGTATTATATCTTTCTTTCCAGGGTCCATTATCTTTCTCTCTTCCTTCCTTCCTTCCTTCCTTCCTCTTGTTGTCCATCTCTCCCTCCCTCCCATCACCATGGAATCGCAGGTGGGGGGGGGGGGGGAGATGCTGGATAGCGCTGGGGACAGGGTTTGGGAGTGGAAGAGAGCAGAAGAGATGTTTGGAGGAGACGGGAAATGCTGCACTATGATTCATTTTTTAATTCATGATTAATAATGCATTAATTGCAGTTAGCTGTGATTAACTTGCAGCCCTATTAATTCTTACCAAGTACAGGAGGCTCAAATTGCAGGCTTGGGATTTTCTGCAGGTGTTGGGGTCCATGTCAGCAACCCTGGAGGTGTTTCCGTGGGCTTGAACTCATATTCAACCTCTGCAGTGGGTGCTTCTGACCCGTTGGTCTCCACAACCAGATGTGGTGGAGAAAGGAGTTCCTCTGATGGGAGAGGCCTGCACCAGTCTCTAGTGGTGGTTGGAAACCGCCAACTTGATATCAGGTGTGCCTTTAGAAACTCCAGAGGGGGACCATCATGACAACGGATGCCAGTCTCACCAGCTGGGGGACCCATTGTCTGGTGGTTCAGGGGCAGTGGTCGTCTCAAGAGATGCTGTGGTCCATCAGTCACTTTTTAGAGACCAAAGTCTTGCTCTGGCAGCCTTTCAGCCCTTGCTAGTCAGAAAAGCAGTGCGGGTGCTGTCCAACAATGCAACAGTGGTGATGTATGTCAGCAAGGTGGGTCTCGTAGTCGGCCGTGGTCACTTTTGCGTTGGGCTGAACGTCATTTGTCAATGCTGTCTGTAGCCCATGCGCTGTCTGCAGCCCATGTGGCTGGGATAGGCAACATTCAAGTGGACTTTCTGAGCAGGTATGCGTTGGATCCAGGGGTTTGGTCTCTAGCTATGGAGGCCTTCCAGGCAGTGGTCAGTCGCTAGGGGTGCCTGGCGTTTGATCTGATGGCAGCGGTGCGCAATGAGCAAGTTCTGCGGTTTTTCAGTTGGTGACGGGACTGGAAGTCGGAGGGGATCGATGCTCTGATTCTTCTTTGGCCGTCCGACTGCCTGCTATACATGTTTCTCTATGGCCATTGATCGGTCATGTAATACAATATGTGGAGGCTCATGCTTGCCGGGTGATCCTGATAGCACCAAATTGTCCCCGGGGGCCATGGGATGGGAAAAATGTTCTTCTTCTGGTAGACAATTTCCTTCTTTTGTGGGAGTTCCCCTTCCTTCTGAGTTGAGAGCGCGTGGTGATGCCGGATCCGTCTCCCTTCTCACTTGCCTCATGGCTCTTGAATGGGCGCGGTTGAGGAAGAAAGGGTACTTTGTGCAGATGATTTCTACTATTTTAGGCTCGCTGAAGCGGTCCACATCCTTGGCATATATTAGAGTGTGACGCATGTTTGAGGCTTGGTTTGCGCAGGTGGTTTTGTCACCTCTTCTGGCTTCAGTTCCAGCCATCTTGGATTTTCTCCAGGCGGGCATGGAGAGGGGATTGTCCCTAGCATCTTTAAATGAACAGTTAGTGGCGTTGGCGTGTTTCTGCAGCAAGGTGCAGGTTACGTCCTTGGCTGCTATTCCAGATGTAGTCCATTTTCTCAGTGGGGTTAAGCTGTTGTAGCTCCCACATCACCCACTGGTGCTTCCTTGGGATTTGAATTTGGTCTGGATATAATGGTCTCTACGTTCTTTGAGCCTTTTTCCTCAGCTACCTTGAAGGATATGACTTTGAGCGGTTTTCTTGGTCGCCATATCCTTGGTTCTGAGAATTTCAAAGTTACAGGCTTTGTCATGTGGGTCTCCCTTTGTGGAGTTTTTTGCAGAGAAGGTTACTTTGCGGACTGATCCGTCCTTTGTGTCTAAGGTGGTGCCCATGTTTCATATGAAGCAGGTCATTTCCTTGTCTGTCTCAGGAGATATTTCAGAGGACAGAGAGCAGAGGTATCTGGCTCATCTGATTTTAAGTGGGCACTGCAATTCTACTTTCAGAGAATGAAAGAGTTTCATAGATCATAAGTACATAAGTAATGCCACATTGAGAAAAGAACAAGGGTCCATCGAGCCCAGCATCCTGTCCACGACAGCGGCCAATCCAGGCCAAGGGCACCTGGCAAGCTTCCCAAACATACAAACATTCTATACATGTTAGTCCCGGAATTGTGGATTTTTCCTAAGTCCATTTAGTAGCGGTTTATGGACTTGTCCTTTAGGAAACCGTCTAACCCCTTTTTAAACTCTGCCAAGCTAACCGCCTTCACCATGTTCTCCGGCAACGAATTCCAGAGTTTAATTACGCGTTGGGTGAAGAAACATTTTCTCCGATTTGTTTTAAATTTACTACACTGTAGTTTCATCGCATGCCCCACTGTCTGTGCAGTGTGGTGATCCTAAGAAAGGGGCGGCGGCCTCGAAGACTTCTATTGCCAAATGGATTAAGAAAGCAATTGCCTCCGCCTGCGTGCTGAAAGGCCAGAGCGTGCTGCCGGTGCTGAAGGCTCATTCTACCAGAGGCACGGCAGCTTATTGGGTGGTGAATAGTTTTATTCCCTCTCAGGACCATATGTCAAGCTGCGGTGTGGTCTTCATTGCATTCTTTTGTGAAGCATACAGGTTAGATGCACAGGCATTGCAAGATGCGGTTTTTGGGAGGTACTGATGTTGGGCCTTTTGATGTCCCCACCCTTAGAATTACTGCTTTGGTACTTCCCAAGCATCTTGACCTGTTTGAATTGCTGCCTAAGGATGGAGAAATTAGGTCTTACCTGCTAATTTTCTTTCCTTCAGACATCCAGACCGGTCAAGAACCCACCCTCTGTCTTTGTCTTTCAGGTGTGAGAATTTGCTTTTATGGTATGAAGCTACCTTTTCTACTCGAGCCTTTTGGGGTCAATGTTTCTCGCTTTGATCCATTGCTGTGATTTGTGGTTCTTTTTGTAAAGAAAAAAAAACCTGAAAACAGTAACATGCAAGCAGTGAGCCAAGATGTGGAGAATCACCTCAGCATTTTATTTTTCCTGTTCCATAGACTGTAACCAGGTACCTCTCTTGTGCAGCCAAGGATAGAACAATCTCCTCCAGCCACAGGCTCCCGGTACAATGAATAAATAGATGTCCACCAGTAACTTCAATCTAAAGGACTTTTATTCCATGCAGGTTTTTAGTACACAGTTCCAACAGCAGTATAGCACATACCAGGATTCAATACAGGCTTCAGTCTGGGCTCTTTATCCAGTGCACAATAAACAATAATTCAATTCCCCAGACAAACAGTTCTTTCAGTTCAGTCACCAAGCAGCATTTTCTACCTTCTATCCTCTTTACCTTCAGGAGAGTTCAATATTTTAGGGACTCCTTCTACCCAAGGGTTTTCCCCTGCATCAGCTTCACAGTGAATTCAATACTTTTGGGACTTTCTCTCACCCAAGGAATCTCAGCCTGCTTCAGTACTTTAGGGACCTCCCTGCCCAAGGATTTTCAGCCTGTAACTGCCAGTACTTTAGGGACCTCCTTGCCTAAGGGTTTTCAGCCTGCAACTCCTTCTCACCTTCTGCTTCTCTCTCCTGAACTGAACTGACTCCACTCTCCTGGGACTCCTTCCCACCTGCCTAATCAATCCCTGGCTTCAGCTACCACAACCAATCATTCTCCTTCCATTAGCTTCCCCACACCCATACCAGCTGAGTTAAGCATTAGACTAATGAGACCAATGATGAGCTCCTGCACACAGGGTTTCCTCACTCTCTTTCTGCCCAGTGGCAGCCACTCTACACAACCTGCCAGCTTACACCCATGTCTTCCCTGATTGCAGCTAAGAGTCCAGTCCGGGTTCTTCATCTCCCCCTCTGGCTCCTTGCCTGCAATGCCTTCTGGGATTTATATTTCAGACTGAAACTGCCTTAACCCAACTATCCTGGAGGTGACTTTATCACAAGACTTGTCACAGGATTGGAGTCTTGTTGTGGCATTTGGAAGTGGCATTCATTTTTGCCTCTTCTGGTGCCTTTCATGTAGCTCCACGGTGTGGAGTGCTGTTTGGGATGAGACAGAGGGGTGGTGAATTTGGGTGTCTTTCATCTGCTTTATTAGTGAAAATAGTGGTTGCCTGGCTGGAAACTGCATATACAATTCTCAGTCATTGTTCTCAGTCTCCATCTGCTGGTAGATGTGCATAACCCAAGCGTCATGACCGGTTTGGATGCCTAAAGGAAAGGAAATGACCAGTTAAGACCTAATTTCTCCTTTACTTTCAAGCAAAATAGCCTCCACACACATGGAACGCAGCTAAGGAAAACTGAAAGGAAAAGCCACAGTGCTTGTACAGTGGCTGACTTTGTGCCACAATCAGAGTGACTTCTGACAACATAACATAATATCTGCTTGTAATACTATTATCATGTCTTATCATTATCATGTCACCAAAGATTCTTCTGTAACACTAAATGTCTATTTCTTAATATATTTCCATCACTCATGATGTATTGTAAGCCACATTGAGCCTGCAAAGAGGTGGGAAAATGTGGGATACAAATGCAATAAATAAATAAATAAAAATAACTCCACAGAGAGGCTAATTCCTAAGGAACTTATCATCCCAAATTTAAAGCCTTAATTATTGCTGACATTTTTTATCATAAACATTTATTTGGAGCACTCTTTTTACCATATAAACTATTGTGCAAGATCATAACTGCATTACTTTTATTTATTTATTTATTTATTGCATTTGTGGCTTACATAGTTTTGTTACGACATTGTCATTCCAGAATATCAGATACAATTAGTAATGTGCAGAGATTGAGTAAGGGAAGAAAGAGGAAGTGATTAGGCGGGTGGGATTGTAGAGGTGGATTTTCATAGCTGGTTTCAATTACAGTACAAAAAAAAAAAAAAGAAATTTATAAAGTGTAGCACCCTCCCCCACCACTACCAGGACTACCTTATAATCTGTGATGGTCTAGTGGGTACAGTCAGGGCAGGAGCGATGCCTCAGTCACAGTAGCCATGTTGGGAGCAGAGTTGGAATGGGCAGGAGTAACAGAGGATCACTCCCGCCCCAGCTACACCCCTAGACCACCAGGGAATGTAAGATGGGTGGGGGCAGGAGGGAGGGACAAAGCAGTTTGGGGGTGGGGCAGAAAGGGAGACAAATTAAGGAGAAAGCACAAACTTTTGACTTCCACCAAAAACACATGGTCATTTTCTGCCAAAAAAAAGAAAATAATCATTTGGCCAAAACTGGGCAGAAAAAGGATTTGGGACCAGTTTCGGTGCTGTAATCAAAATTTGGTCAGCCTCTGGTGTAGTCCCTTGTCACAGAATAGGGATTATACCATATAACCTCTGCGTAGTTGATAAATCTGGTAGATATACTGTAGTTAGATTTAACCCACACTTATGCTCATTTTGAGTGTTTGCTTGAAGAATAATTGTTTAATTTTTGTTTTCAGTCTAATTACAGCCAGAACTATAACCAGACACCCTACGGTCAGAGCAGTGGAGGCGGTAGCTACAATCAAAGCGGCGGCGGTAGCTACAATCAAAACAGCAGTGGTGGTGGGGGTGGCGGCGGCTACAATCAGAGCGGTGGTGGCAGCGGCTACAATCAGAGCGATGGCGGCAGCGGCTACAATCAGAGTGGCGGTAGTGACAGCAGCTACAATCAGAACGGTGGTGGTGGTGGCAGCTACAGTCAGAGCAGCGGTTGGTAGGGTTACCATACGGCTCCAGATCAGTGGTGGCGGCAGCTACAATCAGAGCGGTGATGGCGGTGGCTACAGAGCGGTGGTGGCGGTGGCGGCAGCTACAATCAGAGCAGTGGTGGTGGTGGCGGTGGCTACAATCAGAGCGATGGTGGCGGCGGCTACAATCAGAGTGGCGGTAGTGACAGCAGCTACAATCAGAACGGTGGTGGTGGTGGCAGCTACAGCCAGAGCATCGGTGACAGCAGCAGCTGTAATCAGAACTACATTTATGAGACCTACCGCGGATACAATCAGAGCTATAGTCAGCCTCAGACTGCTCCTGCTGCACCAGCTCCTGCTCCTGTACCACCTCCAGCCCCTGCTCCTCCTCCAGCTCCAGCCCCAGCCCCAGCCCCTGCTCCAGTACAGAGCTACAGTCAGCCCAACTATAGCCAATATCAACAGGTAAATGACAGGACAAGAGGAGCCATATGCTAAAATTTTGCTTTTTCCTAGTTACTTCTCCATAGTATTTCACACTGCTGTGCAACAGAATAGCTTTTCTGATTCTGACCATCTAACCCCTGGACACAGGATTAGGCTAAGAAACTCATTTTGAGCACTTTAGTAAATGATTTGGAGGTGGGACAGGGCAAGTAGGGGTTGTTTACTGAGCTACATAGCAGATTCTTCAGGTGTGCTAAGTCGTCAGTACCTTTTTTTCTTTCTTTTTTTTTACCCAGCATTTTCATCCTCTACCTTCCAACTCTGAACTAGAGCTTATTTCTGGTACAATTAGCCTTCATTTGCAACTGCCTGCAGGGTGGTTTTTGGTTGTTTTTTTTTTTTTGCTCCTCTTTTGTATCACTGCAACAATATTCCTCAGCTGAGGCTATGTATTGAGGCTCCTTCAAAACTTGATCTGGAAATTGAATGCTGGTGCTCTACTAGGGAGGCTTCAGGCTAGCTTTAATTTTTTCTTCAAAGACAGGTGAGCTTTTCCATATCAAACCAGTTGCAGAACAAGTGGGTGTTGTCCATTGACCAGTGGATGGAGAAAGGGCACCATGCAGGCATAGAATGTTCAGTATTTTTCTGTCTCCAGTGGATGGTGACAAGTATACCATGAAGATGTTTGGCTACACAGTCCCATATAAGCATAGGCAGATAGACATATGGTCTATCCAGTCTGCCCATCCATTCCATCTACTCTCCCTATCACTCCCTTAGAGATCCTATGTCCAAGCTCTCTTGAATTCAGATACTGTGTTCATCTCCACCACTTCCACTGGGAGGGTTGATCCACAAATTGCCACCCTTTCCATGAAGCAGTATTTCCTCAGGTTACTTCCGAGTCTATCCCCTTACACCTTCATCCTGTTCCCCCTCATTCCAGAGCTTCCTGTCAATTGAAAGAGACTAGCCTCCTGTGCATTTATGCCACTCAGGTATTTAAATGTCTCTATCATATCTCCCCACTCCTGCCTTTCTTCCAAATTACACATATTGAGATCTTTGTCACCATATGCTTTATGATGACCACTGACCATTTTAGTAACTGCCCTCTGGACCGACTCCATCCTGTTTACTGTATTTTTCGGACTATAAGACTCACTTTTTTCCCTCCAAATTTGGGGGGGAAATGTGGGTGCGTCTTATAGTCCGAATGTGGAGCAGAGAGGCAGGAGCAGGGTCACCGCGGCAGGAGTGGGGCGATGCTGCGGGCCCTGGGATGGGAGGAGGGTGTGTCCCGGCGGTGCGAGTCCCACCCCCCCCCCTCTGAATTTTAAGTCATCTTTCCTCATTGGTGTTAAGGCGGCAGCGGCAGTGAAAAGCGTGCAGCCCTTCCCTTCTCTCTCTCTTAGCACTGGTCCACAGGAAATGCCGCTGTAACCCTGACGAGGTAAGGTGACTTAAAGTTCGGAGGGAGGGGGGGCCCTGGAACTGGGAGGGAGGGAGGGGAGCCCTGGAACTCGGAGGGAGGGAAATTCGCTACATTCGGACAAGACACACCAGACCATAAGACGCACCTAGGTTTTAGAGGAGGAAAAAAGTGAGTCTTATAGTCCAAAAAAATTTTTTTTCTTATTTTCCTCCTCTAAAACCTAGGTGCGTCTTATGGTCCGGTGCGTCTTATAGTCCGAAAAATACGGTGTATCTTTATGAAGGTGCAGTCTCCAGAATTGTACATAGTATTCACCAGAGTCTTCTTATACAGGGGCATCATCAGAAGCTACATTTTTAGGGGCCTAATAGTAGCCCTTTTTAAGGCTGTCTGATAATCTTCTTTCCAACAAGGATTTATTACCGTGTTTCCCCGAATATAAGACACTGCCTTATATTAATTTTTGCGCCCAAAAAGGCGCTAGGTCTTATTTTCAGGGGATGTCTTAATATTTCGGGGAAACACGGTTGGCCCGCCCACCTTCCCTCCGTCGCTCCTGCAACTACCGGTAACCCCCCACCCGAGGTCGCCCCCCCCCCCACCCGAGATGGCGCCCCCACCCGAAGTCGCCGGACCCCAACCCCCTCTGTCGCTCCGAAACTAACCTGCACTTAAGCCTCCTTTCACTTTCCTTCCAGTTCGCAGGAGCAGCAGGGCAGGGCAGGCCTCTCCTTCCTTCCGAGCCCCACCCTCACCTGACGTTACGTTACGTCAGGCGAGGGCGGGACACGGAAGGAAGGAGTGGCCTGCCCTCCTACTGCTGCTGCTTGCTGCGAACTGGAAGGAAAGTGAAAGGAGGCTTAAGTGCAGGTTAGTTTCGGAGCGACAGAGGGGGTTGGGGTCCGGCGACTTCGGGTGGGGGCGCCATCTCGGGTGGGGGGGGACGACCTCGGGTGGGGGGTTAGTTTCAGAACGACGGAGGGGGGCCCGGCGATCTCAGGGAGGGGGGACCCTACTTACCGGGAAAAACAAAACTTTGCTAGGCCTTACTTTCGGGGGAGGCCTTATATTTTCTAAGGGCACCAAAAACCTCGGTAGGTCTTATTTTATGGGGATGCCCTATTTTCGGGGAAACACGGTAGTAACAGTGACAATAGGCTATTGCTGTTACAATTGTGCCCCTGTGTCAGGCTCTCATTCATTTCGCCACCTGGTGGTCAGACCCAGTGGCTGCAATGGACTGTTTGGTTGCTGTTTCCCATGTTCCAGAAGTCATGACGGTCCAGTCTGGATCTTCCAGCCTCCCAGATTGTCTTGGGAGTTTTGGAACTTAGCAGCACCCTTACCTGGTGAACTCCCTTGTATGTGGCCTTTATTAGTCACCTGGAAGCTTCTGCCTTTGCATTGCCTAAGGCCCTGGTTTGTTGGTGCTTGTGCACTTCTGCCTTGTCCAGTGTTTGATCTGAGATTCTTGCCCGATTTCTAGTTAGTCTGTGTGTAGTTTAGGTTCATTGTTTGTTTCCTAGTCTTGGTTCTGGTTGGTTTTTCTGTGTGTAGTCTTTGGGTGGTCTGTGTTTCCTGTGTCAGTGGTTGCTTGCAGCTTTCATTTCTGTCCCTTGTCTATCAGTGTTGGTTCCCTGTGTCAGTGGCTGCTTGCAGCTTTCAGTTCATGTCCTTTAGCTTGTCCATTCCCTGCCTTGCTGCCCAGGTTTATTCCTGACCTCTCTGACCCGCAGTCCCTGTTCAGCTTTGCTGGTATCCAGTCCTTGCCCTGTTCAGTAAGTCCTGCCGGCCGCCTGCAGCCAGGGGCTCAACTCCTGGGGTAGGGCGGCCAAGTGCAGGTGAAGTCTAGCTGGCCCTGCCAGAGTTCTGCCTTACCCCTGTGTGGGGTGGTTTTGCCTGCCACTGCCGCTCCTCGGCAGTGGTCCAAGGGCTCACAAACCCTGTACTCCGTGTGGAAACCTAACAATTGCTATGCCTTTGAAGCTTTCACAGTAGACAGATGACATGGACCTAAAGCACAAGGTGAACTCTATTCTGGAGAGAACCAAATTAACGTTATCAGCAGGGTCATGCAAACGCACAAGTGATCACTCAACATGGGTGTTGCCTGTGAGGTCTTCCAAGTGTAGGATACCCCCCTCGGTAGATCTCTTTGCAGCTCAATCTTCGTTGGTGAGGCCCCACTTGGAGTATTGTGGTCAATTTTGGAGGCATCTTGCTAAAGATGTAAAAAGACTGGAAGCGGTGCAAAGAAAAGCTACGACAATGGTATGGGATTTGCGTTGCAAACCGTACAAGGAGAGACTTGTTGACCTGAACATGTATACCTTGAAGGAAAGGAGAAACGGATGACATGATACACAGGTTCAAATATTTGAAAGGTGTTAATCCGCAAATGAATCTTTTCCGGAGACAGGAAGGCGGTAGAACTAGAGGACATGAATTGAGGTTGAAGGGGGGCATACTCAGGAGTAATATCAGGAAGTATTTTTTCACGGAGAGGGTGGTGGATATGTGGAATGCCCTCCCGCAGGAGGTGGTGGAGATGGAAACGGTATTGGAATTCAAACATGTGTGGGATAAACTCAAAGGAATCCTGTTTAGAAGGAATGGATCTGCGGAATCTTAGCAGAGATTAGGTGGCGACGCCGGTAATTGGGAAGCAAAACCAGTGCTGGGCAGACTTCTACAGTCTACGCCCTGATCGTGACTGAATAGATATGGATGGACTGGAGTGTAAATTTTAAGGGGTTTCAACGTTAGCTTCAGAACATAGTACAAGAACAGTGCTGGGCAGACGTCTACGGTCTGTGCCCTGAGAATGGCAAGGACAAATCAAACTCGGGTATAAAGTATCACATACCATGTAAAATGAGTTTATCTTGTTGGGCAGACTGGATGGACCATACAGGTCTTTATCTGCCGTCATTTACTTTGTTACTATGGGACTTGGGATAGTTTAAAACGAAACCTAGTAGCTCTAACAGGCATGGACCCCTGAGCACCATCCTTTGACATGCTGTTCACTAGCCAATCATCGAAACAGGGGTACACATGGACTACCAGTCTGCTTAGCGATGCTGCAACTATAGCAAGACACTTTGTGAAAACCCGTGGAGCTGACACAAGGCTAGAAAGCAACACGTGGTACTGGAAGTGATGTGTCCACAGCTGGAATCGAAGATACCACCTGTGAGCTGGAATTATCTGGAAGCGAGTGTAAGCATCCTTTAAATCCAGAGAGCATAGCCAATTATTTTTCTGAATTATGGGGGGAAGGGTGCCCAGGGAAACCATTCTGAACTTTTCTTTGACCAGGAATTTGTTCAGGGCCCTTAGGTTTAGGATGGGACACATCCCCACATCCCCCACCCGTCTTCTTTTGCACAAGGAAGTAGCTGGAATTGAATTCCTTCCCTTCTTCCCCTGGAACGGGCTTGACCACATGGACCTTTAGAAGGGTGAAGAGTTCCTCTGTAAGCACCTGCTTATGCTGAGAGCTGAAGTGATTTGCTCTCGGGCAATCTGGCGGTCTCTCTAGCCAATACAGGGTCTAATCCAAATGGACAATTTGTAGGACCCATTTGTCGGAGGTTACAAGGGGCAACCTTTTTTTGAAAAAACTTCAGCCTCCCCCTGACCGGCAAGTCATCTGGGACAGTCACTTTTAAAGTGGCTATGCTGTGCTGGAGCCAGTCAAAGGCACACAAAAGTGGAAATGTACTTCGCACTGCAAAAGAGCCTTGGCCTTCTATCTGGAGTGGACTAAAGCCCATAGAAAGTCCACCCAGCTTTTTGTTTCTTTTGATCCAAACAGAATGGGGGGCTGCCCTCTGCAAGTACAGTCTTGCTGATTGGCTAGAATACTCCATTTCCTTCATTTATGTCCAAGTACTATCAGAACCAGAGTCAGTGGAACCCAAGCTACGACTACGAGAGCAATTCAGGCAGCTCACAGGGAGGCTCCAGCACTCAGTGAAGCAGCGTGAATGGAGACAACATGGGACATTGTAGCAGATAGCTGAAAACATGTGTATACCTTGCTTTTGTCCATTTTTTTTTTCACCGTGTATGCATGCCCTTTACCATCTCCCATTGAAAAACAAATACAGCATTTTGTGACTGATACCACCATTTCCAAGTAAAATAAAATGTTTCTAGAATATTGGTAAGGTTCATCTTTCCTCACCCACACCACCCCCTTTTTTTCCCTTTTCTTTCTCTGGTTATAAGTTTAGTTGTTTTCCCTCTCCCAATTCCCCCAATCTAAAATAGCTACAAGCCAAATCTGGCATATATGTGAGTTGCTCCTGCCTTCCTGTTTTCTCTCTAAGTTCTGTGTAAATTCTACATGCAAATGTTCTGTCCTTTACTTCATTTAAGGAAATAAGATAGCGGAAAGATATGTTTTATGGTAATTATGATTTTTTTTAAAGGAATTTTATGTAACTTTTTACTGTGGGTTTAGCCGCTGTTAATATTTCATCAGGATAAATGATTCCTTTGCTTAATACAGGGGAAAGATAATCTAAAGTGTGTAACTTTTATACAATGTCCAAGTTCTGTAAACTTCGCACATGCTTATTGTGTTAAGTTGTAACAGATTTTTTGTATTTGGAAAAAGTGAATATTGGAACTTAAAAAAAATCACTTATGTATTATGAATTCTATTTTCTTTGACATCACAAAACAATTGCCTTGCTTGTTTTCTTAGTAGTTGTTTTGATCTTATTTCTAGATTTCCCTTTGTTTTGATCTTAAAAAGTGATTGCATTTGCCTTTAACCAACAATCTCTCTCTCTCCCCCCCCCCCCCCCCCCCCCCCCCCCCCCCCCCCCCGCACCAAAAAAACCTTATGGTCCTGTTAGATGCCATGGTTATAGGCTGAACAGAAATGGCCAGCTTTCGCCGATAATCGAAAAAAATTGCCATTTTTAGCGAGCATTTAGGTCACTTTTTGGACCCTTTTTTTCCCCACAAACAAGTCCCAAAAAAGTGCCCTAAATGACCACCGGAGGGAATTGGGGATGACCTCCCTGTACTCCCCCAGTGGTCACTAACCCCCTCCCACACTAAAAAAAATAAAAATGAAACACTTTTTTGCCAGCCTCTATGCCAGCCTCAAATGTCAAAGGGCTATGGTAATGGTGTAGAATTGTGGAGAGTGGGTTTTGGAGGGCTCAGCACCCAAGGGAAGGGAGCCATGCACCTCGGAGGTATTGTAAATTTTTTTCTTGCTTTTTAGAAGTGCCCCCTAGGGTGCCCAGTTGGTGTGCTGGCATGTCAGGGGAACGAGTGCACAACAAATGCTGGCTCCTCCCACGACCAAATACCGGCTCCTCCCACGACCAAATACCTTGCATTTGGCTGGGTTTGAGATTGCCGGCATTGGTTTCCATTATCAGCGGAAATCAATGCCGGCCATATCTAAAACCGGCCAAAATGCTGAGATTTGGCCAGGTCCTGGCGTATTATCAAAATGAAAGATGGCCGGCCATTTCCTTTCGAAAATACGGTTTGCTCCTCCATTCACGGCGCTGGCCATAGTGATGGCCGGCCATCTATTTGGCCAGTGCCGTTCGATTATGCCCCTCTATGTAAACCATGATGCGTGTAGTTGCAAAAACCACAGAAAGGCATCACATCCCATTCCCTTTCCACTCCTTTTTTTGTTTTGTTTACTCTTAAAGTCTCAAGACATTTTCAGAGTGGACATGTGATCATCATTGCTTTCATTTGTGTAGACTTGTCAGGATGTGGCCGTTGGAGCTAGTGTATTGAAAGCAGGCTTGTGTGGACTCTTCCCTCAATAGGTACTATCTGGGCTGGAGAGAAGATGAGAGGAGAAATCAGATCTTACCTGCAAATTTTCTTTTCTTGAGTCCCTGCAGACCAGTCCAGAACCTGCCTGTATTCTGGAGAAGGATGGTTGTAGAAGGAACATACCTTTCTAGTCTCTCTTTTTTCTTCAGCCTGTAGTAGGACTATTCTTTTGTTAAGGGATTTGAATGTGGGTTATCTCTTGTTTCTTGCCCCTTGGTTGTGAGGAAAAAATTAATTATGTTTGCTTTGTTATGGAAGTGCTAATTGGTCTGCATAGGACCCTTTATAGCAGAACTTACCAAACTATTCCCCCTGTTTACTAAAGCTTAGCTCGAGTTATCTGCAGCAGGGCCCATTTTATTCCCATGGGCCCTGCTGCAGATAACTCGAGCTAAGCTTTAGTAAACAACCCCCTATGTGTCAAGATCCCAAATGGGATTGCAACACCCAAGTTTGGGATAGTGACCCAGGTGGGCACTCCATCAGATATCCTTAGTCTACATTACCTGGGATTTGAATGCTTTCTGTGGCTGTGCAAATTGGGGTTCTGTGGTCACAGGAGAATGTCTGCCTATATGTATAGACCGGTCTGAAGGGATTCAAGAAAAAAAATCAGGCGATATAATCTGATTTCTCCATTTAAAAAAAACCCCTCTCACCCGGTTCCAAAATGCCAAGCATTAGCAAGAACTTGGAGCCATTGTGCAAAACCTATTTATTCATATGGCTTATTAAATTATGCATGTACAATTATATTAAATGCTTTTATTAAACACAAAGATCTCCAAAGTGCAAATGTAGGGAAAGAAGACTTACCATTGTGAAAGTAAGATTGGGTAGTCTATAAAACCATCCTAGTTTGAAAAATGTACAAGATTATCACTCACCTAAAGCTGCTTGTCAATCTGAAAACAACTGCATCAGGGAAGAGACATTTAAAAAAATTAAAAGTGGGGGAAATCAGAGCAGCAGCAGCACTAATCTAATTCCTTTGATTGACTATATCCGTAAGTGGTAGCAATATTTTTCTCTTTTTGTTTATCACATTCTCCATTCCCCCCCCCCCCCCCCCCCCCCCCAACCAGGCACTTTCATTTTGCTCTTAGAGGTTTTTATTTTTATTTATTTTTATTTTGTTACATTTGTACCCCGCGCTTTCCCACTCATGGCAGGCTCAATGCGGCTTACATGGGGCAATGGAGGGTTAAGTGACTTGCCCAGAGTCACAAGGAGCTGCCTGTGCCTGAAGTGGGAATCAACAGTCCACCACCCTAACCACCTCTAGGCCACTCCTCCACTGTTGCTACTATTTGAGATTCTACATGGAATGTTGCTATTCCACTAGCAACATTCCATGTAGAAGTCGGCCCTTGCAGATCACCAATGTGGCCGCGCAGGCTTCTACATGGAATGTTGCTAGTGGAATAGCAACATTCCATGTAGAATCTCCAATAGTATCTATTTTATTTTTGTTACATTTGTACCCCGTGCTTTCCCACTCATGGCCGGCTCAATGCGGCTTATATGGGGTAATGGAGGGTTAAGTGACTTGCCCAGAGTCACAAGGAGCTGCCTGTGCCTGAAGTGGGAATTGAACTCAGTTCCCCAGGACCAAAGTCCACCACCCTAACCACTAGGCCACTCCTCCGCATGGCTATGGTATATGTAAAATTATATTAATTTTACAACAAGCCATACTAATGATGTGGTTTTCCACTATGGTAAAACTTTGCTGCTGTGAGATTTTGGTCCATATAGGTTGCGTGTTCTAAGGTTTTATGTTATGCTAGGAGTGCATTTTGTTTAGTATATGTTTTGGGTTCTTGTTAATGATTACATTTTCAGGTTTTTTGCCCCTTGAGTTATTATGTAGTTCTAATACCAAACTTGCCATGGGGGAGACCAGTGAGATTAAGACGTATGTTTGAAAATGGACCCTAAAATATTGGCTCAGTCTAGAGCCATTGGGGTCTCTCCTGTGATCCATAAGTGAAGTAGTTCCAACTTCTGCTGCATATAAACTGAGATAAACATAGTAGTTAGGTTAGAGTATCACTTTTTTCAAACTACTTCTCCCCTGATTTCTTCCCTCCTGGTCAACCTCCTCCCAATATCACACCACTTCCATAAGTTCTACATGTTTTCTCAGTTCCCCTTCCTGTGTTTTTTGTGGTTTATAATTTATCTTTGATTTTCCCAATTCAAGTGTGCTACCATAGAACAAATAGTGGTATTTTGTTAAGGTATTGACAATTGTACTCTGATGCAAGTTCATGCTGAAATGCAGCCATGTTGATCCTCTAATTGTGGGGTTTCATCATGTATGTAATAGTTTTTTGTTTTGTTTTTCAATATGGTTAGGCTGGTTGAGTTTGTGTTTACTGCCTTTTTTTATCATATGAAATGTAAAAATACCCCACCTCCTCACACTTCCAGACTGTAGCATAAGTGGAGGTATAAAAAAGTAAAATCAATGTAAACTTGAGGCGGGGTAAAGTACTAATTTGGCACATCCACATGATGAACATGTAATTGTTCAGATGGAAGCAGTTGCTATATCTTTAGTTTCTAATTTCTATATACTAGTGGGTGCTGGATGCAGGGCCGGTCTTAGGCAGAGGCAACCGAGGCGGCCGCATAGGGCCCCACGCGGCACGCCTCAACTCTGCCTCCGACCTCCGCTCGGACTGCTCCTGAAGTCCTCCTGTTCCCGCTTGGCCGCTCCACTCCTGCCACCGACGCCCACCCCGCCCGCCGTCAGCTCCACAGACCCAGACAGTTGCAGGCACTGGCAGCGACGCGACGGCCCCGGCCTGACAAGACAGTTACAGCGACGGCTCACCGGCTCCAGCACTTCCCGCTCAATGTCCCGCCTTCTGATGAGGTATTTCCTGTTTCCTCGCAGGCGGGAGTCACTGAGCGGGATGGGAAAAGCTGGAGCCTGGTCGTGGTCGGAGGTGAGCCATCGCTGTGCGACATGAGTGCGACTTAAAATAAATGGAGCGGCTAAGAAATCTTAAGGATATTTATCTGGGCTATTATGCCCATAGTCTGTATCCTTGTGTATTTTTTAAATGGCATTTGTTTTAATAGGATTGAAACCTATTAATTGTGATTGAGGAGTGCAGCTGTTAATTTGGGACCATTTATATTAGGAGCATCTGAACAGTGAGCAGTGCACCCTGAAGGACAAATGACAGTGTGAAAGAGCAGAAGGGTTAATCTGTTTGATCTTTGTTTTAAGATGTATTCCTAATAAATGTTTGTGTTTTAGAAGCATGAATGCCACCATGCATATCTTTTAATCTGAATATTTTATAGATTATATCCATTTTTTGAGTCCCATACTTGCAATCATATTAAGGCACAGTGAGGTGTTTGGGGGGGGGGGGGGGGAGGTTCTTCTTTAGATTAATTCAAGGAATTTTTTTTCTAATTAGTTATGGTGTGTGGAGGGGTAATTTTATTGTACAGACAGAGAGGGTAATACAGTATACAATCAGAGAAACAAAAAGAAAAAAGCAACACTGGGCCTTCAAGATTGGGACAACAGGAGTACTTTATTTAACCAAAAACCCGACACGGGCCGTGTTTCGGCGCCAAAAAGGCGCCTGCCTCAGGGGTCTATTAATAAAAACATATAAATACATCAATAAAAAGTATGTAGATACATCAATAAAAATCATCAATAAAAAGAAGAATTTGCAAAATAGATAATGACAGCATCGTATTCACTTCAAACAGAAAAATATAAAAATATAATAATATATACATAAATAATACAACATAGATATTACATAAAATTATATTAATTTAGGAGTTTAAAAACTTTTAGCAACCATATGATAATCATAGAGATAACATCAATAAATTATGTTTTAAAATATAAGCTGGCATGATGTCAACCAATTTTAAGATATGGGCAGACATGTAGTAATATTGCCTTGCCCATCACAAGATCAATAACTAATCCCCCAACTGGACACAAATCATGTGGATCATGTTCGGTATGTGCATCCTCTATGAACATTAGTACTTTTATACACCCTGTCACAATGTATTTATATGTTTTTATTAATAGACCCCTGAGGCAGGCGCCTTTTTGGCGCCGAAACACGGCCCGTGTCGGGTTTTTGGTTAAATAAAGTACTCCTGTTGTCCCAATCTTGAAGGCCCAGTGTTGCTTTTTTCTTTTTGAGGGGTAATTTTATAACAGGACACCTATGTAAGAAGTCCAAAAAGACGCCTTTACTGATATGGTACTAAAAAAAATTACAATTTAATCAGAATACAGCAACTGTATATAATTAGGTCTGCCTCACCTACTATCCTAGAGAGAACTGCAAATCCCCTCTAGATGCTTAATTACCCCAACCTGGTATCTGCTCATGACAGTGTTACTCAGTCAAGGCACTATAGACCCTAGTAATTAGAAAGGAACCCAGTATGTAGTAGATATAATAAGATAGTTTATTACAATCTTACCAATGGCAGTACAGGCAAGTCAAGCATTCACATAATGGAACAGCATATCATGGCATGTCCTCTCTTTCTCTAGCCTTCTGGAGTCTTCCTTCTCTGTTCTTCTTCTCCTCTTGTCTGATCTAATACCCCTCAAACTGCTGCTTATATACAATTTTGGCCCTATTCATTTCAATGGACCCCAGTCTCTCTCACCAGGGCTCTTGGTTCTTATCAGTTGATCAGAATGACTTCCATATGTTCCCAAACCTTCCTGTAGCCCCCCCTTTGGATGTTCTCACCCGGGGTGCAGCTGACCCAGTACTATCTCTACATAACCATAGCAACTCTTACTCATGACGTCTTGCAGGTGCCAGTCCCAGAGCAAATGCCCCCCCTCCTTTGCCAGCTCAGCACTTGCTACAGTGAAATGTAACTGTGTCAAAGGTGATCTCTGATTCTTACAAGCTAGCTCTCTTTTGTATCAGAGATGAGTTTGATTTTAAGAAGCCTATCTCTTATTATGAGCCATTGGCCTGTATTTTACTGAGAGCAAGGGCTAGTATAACTCTTCACAACATGATTAATTTTCAAAATGTTTGATCATTCATTGCCTTTTTAAAGGGTAAATCTAGGAATGGAATGGAATGGAGAGAGGAGGGCTGTTGTGTCTAGTCTATCCCACAGAAGTATATAATTAAGTTTGAAGCTTGATGACTGACTGTGGGCCCTCTCCCTCTTCTGAAACTGGAGAAAGGATAGGGCCAGGGCTACAGATGGTAGACAGCACACATAAGGACATAGGAGGTTGGTGGACATGATGAGAGAAAAAATATCAAATGGAAAGAAGACACTGCATAAAACAGAAGACACTGGGACCAAAGCAAATAGAAAAACTAAATGATCAGACAACAAAGGTAGAAAAAAGTATTTTATTCAGAATTTATTAACTGGAATATGTCAGCTTTTGGAAATGTGCATCTGTGATATTTTGCATGTAAGTTTCAATTATTCTAGTATTGCTGCATGCTGAGTCTGACTTCTTGAGGTAACTTTCCAGTTCAGTATTTTGCCTTCATATCTGTTGTGTCTTGTGTTTTTCATGTGTGATCAAGGTGCAGTATTCTGCTAGAGTGTAGTATTTGCAGCCCTTTTTGTTTTGTTTTTTTCCACTAGGTTGTGTACTGGTGTTTTAGAGCCCGGTGTAATTACAGTGCTGCCTTTCTACACATAAGGTTGTAGCTCATCCTGTCCTTGGAATTAGTGCTGTTATGGTTTGTTAAGGTTACGAGTGTGTTTTTGCACAAGTTTGTGTATAGTGTTTTGCAGTGCAGAGATTGTGTGTTGGCCTTACTAAGGTGGCACCAAAACATCAGAAAGGGTGTAGAGCCTAAATCATGACACACTACCTCTAAAAGGGTGTTTTGTGGCGCTACATGAGAATTGTGATATTATGATCCCTTGCTAGCTTCATATTGTTGACAGTCTGCATTTTCCATATGGCTGGTATATTGGTGTATAAGGTATTAATTATGACTATTTTATTTTTACTGAAAGCCAGCGAGAACCATCCGTGGTAGTCCTTTTTTCACTAGACACACTAATGAGTATTTTTTTTTCCAATAACAGTCCTTCAGATGTTGGTCAATTTACATGGTCATATGCTGGTTGAGGAAATGGAAGCACAAAAGTCAATTTTTCCTTCTTCATGGAAGATTCGCGGCAGCATGGGGAGCTGATTTCAAAGCAGCACACCTAGGAGCAGGAGGACTAGATTTAGGACAGTCAGTCAGTCTATCTGTAATGTAGCTGATTTATGGAAACATTTGGTACTGTAAATGTGTTGTGGTTTTGTCTTTAATGGGAACCTTGCACTTACTTACATCTTTTTTGGCTACCTGCCTCTCCGGTTTGATGGGTTACAGAGTAATAGGGGAATTTGAAAGTACTGGATCTTTTCTTAATTAATATTTTTCCTTTATTCTCCTTTGTTATGAGAATTGGAACTACTAATTGTAGTGGACTTGAACGGAATAATTTCTGGGGAGGGGGGGTTTCATGATAGTATTGTGCTTATTATTTCAATCAGTTGTTTTGTACAAGTTTAGCTTCATTTGTCTTTATTTGAAATTTCATAAATAAAAAGTTTTCTAAAAATTGAATAATCTTATCAATGGGTGGAGCTAGGGTGGGGTGGGGCTAAGGCAGGGGCGGGGCTAGGATGGGGCACCCACAGTCTTACAGGTAGAACTCAGGATTGGCATGTACTGCAGAATACCCTTTTTTATTTTAATGATGTTCTTGTTTTGTATATTCTGCCAGTAAAGAATGTGCTAGCAAGTTCTTTTTAATGGCAAGAGCTAGGGTTTATGTGGACTCTAGAACAACTGCGGTCCTTGGCAGTTCCTTGCATATTAATCCAATCTATCCATTTCTGTTCCATGGGCACACAATACAATCGGTGGCTGAAGGAGCCAAAACCCTGGGAGAGGGATCTTAATAACATAAGGAAGGTGGGAGATGAGCACTGACTCAGTTATACCTGCAAGAGCACTATAGATAGGTAGGGTGGGCAGACCACAAGCCACATGGTCCTCATCTGTGGACGTTCATGTCTCTATAAAAACTGAGGCTCAGAATATTCCACATTTCATAACACAAAGAGGAATGCACTCTGCAAGTATTTCTCAAAACGTATGGACCTGACTGACATCTTTACTCAGACATCCCATCTTTCACTGATAAAATGAATTTCAGATAGTGTGGTGTTATTTATTCATAAAAGGTAACTTTAAGAAACTATGTACAAACGCTTCCAACTATGGGGAGGGGGATGAGGAATAAAATGGAAACAGTTCGCCCACATCAAGTTTCTTTTTAAAAACCCCAAACTTGAAAAATTAAAAATACAATAAAATGAAAAGTAATTTTCTTCTAAAAAGTTAGGGTCATTTCCCACTGAATGCTGTCATGCGCTGTAAATCCTTCTAGTGATGCAGAAGGGTATGAACCCCTATGATGTCCAGAAGAGAGCTGCACCAACTTAGAGGAGGTTCCAGAATGCTCTGAGCATCTGATCACTGGTGTTCGAAAAGGGACATCAAGATTGGGGGGGGGGGGGGGGGAGAGACACACCTGGTCAGAGGAAGTTACTATAGAGTCTTTAGAGAATTCTTACACAGGTGCCATCAAAGTCTGCAAATCTAGAGTTCTCCCAGAGGCACAGGTGTACTAGAAAGCACCAGCATTTCTGCATTCATTTTCATTTTGAAAAATACAAAATAAAAACATTTTTTAACAAAAGAAAAGATGACTGAAAGTCTTTGCATCTTGGAACTTGTACACAAAATGGAAGGCATGAAAAGTAAGATATTTGGCTTCAGTCTCTAGGAGGAAGGGTTTTCAAAGCCACTTAACTCAGGTAAAGTGACTCTCAGAAAAAGGACCCTTACTCAGTCTGGCTATACTGACATGTAGGGGGCTTCATCAAGACTGAGGGGGATGGGCATTCCTAGGGGCAAGTTTAGGGAGGCATCGGAACACAATTTATCTAGCTGGGTTTTCAAATTGCCAGCAAAAATCTGCTCCCAGAAAAGGAGGTGCGAAGCTTGCAATCAATCTTACCCCCGGGCTTTTTACGGGGAGCATGTGCACGATCTGTGGGCACTCTGTATCTAGGCTGACTGTTGAAAAATTGACCCTTAAATGTTTCAGTTGAATGTAAAAATGCACTTCCTGGGGGCATTTCATTTCCCCAAGCAGGAACTACGAGGCCCAGTATGAACTTGAAATGAATAACATACCCTAAAAACAAAACAAAACCTGGAGCCAGCTGATCATCCTGGAAAGATCTGGAGCCATTTCAGTCTATGGAACCTAAGACAAGGCAATTAAAAAAAATAAAAAATAAAAACCCCAAGGGGTGGGGGGAGAGAAGAGACAGATAACGCCAGAGCTCACAGCTGATTGGCTCCTGTTGGAAAAGATCTTGTAACAGCTTGCAGCTGACTGGTTC
Source organism: Microcaecilia unicolor (assembly GCF_901765095.1). Classification (NCBI taxonomy): domain Eukaryota; kingdom Metazoa; phylum Chordata; class Amphibia; order Gymnophiona; family Siphonopidae; genus Microcaecilia; species Microcaecilia unicolor. The sequence continues at coordinate 175,340,354 of NC_044041.1, read as the reverse complement.
CCATCAAAGCAGTGGATTCTCTTAAAACAGGCTCAGATTTCCATTTGCTTGATCAATAAATTTCTTCCTTTTCTGGTGCCCTGTTCAGCACCGTCTGTCTTTTCTCATGCTGCCCAGTCAGTCTTCCAAATGCTGTTTTTTAGCTGCTTTTAACCATTCACCAATGTAATGGGCGATTTCCTGTATGACAGAAAGAGACCAAAGAAAGAAATACAAACTAATGCACGCGTCAACCTTTCCCTACTTGAGCACACAACTCTGGAACGCACTGCCGCACAACTTAAAATCGATCTATGAACCAACTAACTTCCGCAAACTATTGAAGACCCATCTCTTTGACAAGGCATACCACAAAGACCAACAAATATGAACTCCTTCATACATACCCAGAACTGTCTTTCTATTTGTTAGTTATATTAACATCATGCTTTATCACTATCATGTTACCCAAGAGCCTTCTGTAATACTAAATGCTTATTTCTCATATATCTCTACTATTCATGATGTATTGTAAGCCACATTGAGCCTGCAAAGAGGTGGGAAAATGTGGGATACAAATGCAATAAATAATAATAATAATGTGAGGAGCACTCAAAATTATCAGAGCAGGAAGAAACACAGCCTGGGCTTAGCAATCCATTTCCATCACAATGTGAGGTTTGGACTTTGCATATTTCTCACCTCCTTGGCCTGCTTCAGGGCAGGGGGATCCAGCGGCTTTGAGGAGCCCATATTGGCACAGTGGGCAGTGCCATTGATGTAAATCGCCAGCTCAGAATGAGATTGGTTGTGTAGGACACTCAGGGCATGCCAGGGATCAATGTCACCTGCAAAATTAGGGAAGACAAGAAGGAACAGTATAGAAACATAAAGAATTCTGAAAAGTAAAGCAGCCAGTAAACCTCCAAGGCCATTCTCTGTCCCCTATCACTCATTTGCTCCCTTCTTCAGCCCTCTTCCCCCCCCCCCCCCTCTTACTCCATCCATCCCTGCCTCTCTCCCCCTTCCATACCGTTTACAAAGAGAACTCTGCTAGCTTTGGGTCGGTCTGCTCCGTAGTATTCGTTAGTGAACAGCACAGCTTCTTGAACATGTTCCGCCAAAATCCCAAAGAGCTGCAGGCAGAGATCCAGCTGGGAGCGTAAGGTTAGGAGTCTCGAGAAGGGGCAGCTCCCACCCTCGCAAGTCTGATCTAGAAAGGGAACCAGGAAAACAGCACAATGTTAAATTCAAACCTGAGACCAAAGGGTCTCTTCTCTTCGGTGGTTAAACAGCAGTGAAGACTGGATGGAGTTTAAGTGGCGAGTGAGAGATGTTTTCTTGTAGGATAGATATTCAGTCAGCGGTGATCTGTGGGTTTTTTGGCTGCTGCCAGCTTCATCCCCAGATACTTAATGCTGGGCTATGTCCGGACCCTGGAACTGAATATCCAGGCATATGTGGCCGGCTAACACTTTTGCGTTTAAGTGCAACATTCAGCACTTAACCACATAAGACTCATAAGTCTCATATTCCGCCAGACCCGATATACTCATATCACCCCTCTCCACAGGTCACTTCACTTCACTGGCTTCCAATCAGATATCGCATTCAATTCAAGCTTCTCCTTCTTACCTACAAATGCACTCAGTCTGCTGCCCTTCACTATCTTTTTACCCTCATCTCCCCTTACGTTCCCGCCCGTAACCTCCGTTCACAGGATAAATCCACCACCGCCAACTCCAGGCTCCGCTCATTCTGCCTTGCCTCACCCTATGCTTGGAACAACCTTCCTGAGCCCTTACGCCAAGCCCCCTCCCTGCCCGTCTTCAAGTCTTTGCTTAAAGCCCACCTCTTCAATGCTGCGTTCGGCACCTAACCCTTATCGTTCAGTGAATCCAGACTGCCCCAATTTGACTGCCCCTATCGGACCGACCGTTCACTTGTCTATTAGATTGTAAGCTCTTTGAGCAGGGACTGTCTCTCTTTGTTAAATTGTACAGCGCTGCGTAACCCTAGTAGCGCTCTAGAAATGTTAAGTAGTAGTAGTAGTAATAAGACAGGACTGTGTTTTAAGCGGCCTTATTTATGCGGTTAAGTGCTGAATATTGGCAACTCCACCCCCTGCCCACAAAAAACTGGTGCCAGCTAAGGCGTTAACTGGGCACATTCAACAGCACTGTCCAGTGCCACCAAATATGCCTAGTTAGCCCCAGACAAGCAACATTAAACAGTCGTTTAAATCGCTTTGAACATCAACTCGTGTGTGTGTGTGTGTGTATTTTTTTGGGAAGACACAGTGCCTGTGCAGACAGGTAAGCGCTGCAGGAAGTCACCTACATCCCTCTAGTAAGCAGCCATTAATATTCTTTTTATATGTTAAATTATATTATAGGGATTATTTGTATTATTTGTACTCCGTGGTTTGCTTGCGTGATGAGTGGATCTTTTGATGTTTTTATATGCTCCTCCTGAAGAAGACGTTGCAAAATGCGGCCCCCGCATTGGGGAGCAGCGGAGGATTACAACAGTTGAATGTTAAAGCTGTTGGAGCCACATATCCTGAGAAGTGATGAACAATGTTTTTTGTGATTTAAGACAGCCTACAGATGAATACATCTTCGGAAAACCAAAATACGAAAGTGCAAAACCCTTACGTGAGAAACTGCACTGGCTCCCACTCAGAGAACGTATCACCTTTAAAGTATGTACCTTGGTCCACAAGATCATTCATGGTGAGGCCCCTGCATACATGTCTGACTTAATAGACCTGCCACCCAGAAATGCCAAAAGATCATCCCGAACTTTCCTCAATCTCCACTTCCCTAAGTGCAAAGGCATAAAATACAAAGCACTGCATGCCTCAACCTTCTCTTACACAAGCACGAAATTCTGGAATACACTACCACGCAACCTGAAAATGATTTATGAATTAACCCACTTCCGCAAACTATTGAAAACTCACCTCTTCGAGAAAAGCTATGGCAAGAATCAAAACATATGAAGTCCTTACGCACTAACAGAGATAGGGCAATGCACTCTCTTCTGATCTCTCTTCCCCTTATTCTCACCACACTTAAAACTCTACCCACAGATGGAACTGTTATACCCTAATGTTCTCTCGCCATTGTTCTATCGCCGATCACTTCCCCATTGCTACATTCTACTGTTCCATTCCCAAACTATGTTTGACTTTGACTTGTTTTCCCAAAACTCTTCTCAATATAACCCATAACCATACTGTAACCAATGTAATTCCATGACTCACAATGTATTGTAAGCCACACTGAGCCTGCAAATAGGTGGGAAAATGTGGGATACAAATGCAATAAAATAAATAAAAACATAAATAAATAAGTGCATTGACTGATGTCATAATATACGCCTTTCAGAGGGGAAAGTTTCAGCGGTTTAAACGATTACATTTTAGCGATATTCCAGCTGTGGCTTCCTTGAATAAGAACTGCTGTTTACTGTGGTCCCTTTATGGTCTTTATGAACATGTTAAGTGGCTCTTTGAGGCCATCTATCTGGTTCATTTATTGTCAACATCAATATAATGGGGACATTTTACTTACAGGTTTATACGGTCTGACTGGGCGAGTGGATAGTGTGAGTGTGTTTGGTGTGATTTGTTCATTTCATAAGAAATATGTAATAAAATGATTATTACCACTCGCCTCCACCTACCCTCCTCTCCTCCTTCCTGTACACATTAATTGATTTGCTTACTTTATTTTTGTCTATTAAGCTCTTTGAGCAGGGACTGTCTTTCTTCTATGTTTGTGCAGCGCTGCGTACGCCTTGTAGCGCTATAGAAATGCTAAATAGTAGTAGTAGTAGTATTTTGTAAAAACTCCAGAGTATTTAGTTTTGAAAGCGACATTAGTTTTGCTCTGGTTTGTTTTGCGAATATCCCCTGATTTTCAAGTAATTACATTTTAACTGCCAGAACCTTGACCGTTCTTCTAATGTTTTATGATTCCCTTCTCATGGTTTCTACTCCCTCCAGGGTATCCACTCTATTGGCTATCTTCATGTCATCTGCAAAAAGAGAAATCTTTCTTTCTACCCTTCAGTGAGGTTGTGCTATTTGCTATCTAGATATGCATGTAAAATTTTCAGTTTTGAAAAATTGCTTACAACTATTTGGGTCTCATATTTGTTGAGTTTATTTCACCTTATACATAAAAAATTATTAGCCAGGTAGACTTGAGAGCACCATTAATCATCCCTTTGAAAATGAATTATGGGAAATAGATCCACTTTTTGGGGGAATCGGCTGGGTACTTGGAATCTCATCTGCCCACTGTCAGACAGGATGCCAAGCTCAGTGGGACCTTGACCTGACTCAGCATGGCTTTTCCTATGTTCTTATGACTGGGAGCATCACTCAGAAGGTGTAGAGAAGGGTGACGAAAATGATAAAAGGGATGGAACGACTTCCCTATGAGGAAAGGCTAAGACGGTTAGGGCTCTTCAGCTTGGAGAAAAGGTGGCTGAGGGGTGATATGATAGAAGTGTACAAGATAATGAGCGGAGTAGAGTGGACAGATGTGAAGCGTTTGTTTACACTTTCAAAAAAATAATAGAACCAGGGGACACAAGATGAAGCTAGAATATGGTAGATTTAAAACAAATAGGAGAAAGTTTTTCTTTTCTCAGCGTGTAATTGGACTCTGCAACACGTTACCGGAGAATGTAGTGACAGTAGCTGGCCTTACGGAGTTTAAGGGGGGTTTGGACAGATTCCTGAAGGAAATGTCCATTGAACATTATTAAATACTAGTAAAAAAGGCCCGTTTCTGTTTTAAAGGAAACGGGCGCTAGCAAGGTTTTCCTCGGAGTGTGTATGTTTGAGAGAGTGTGAATGTGTGAGTGTGTGTGTGTGTATGTGTAACAGAGAGAGAGTGAGACTGGGTGCAAGTGTGTGTATGTGAGAATGAGAGTATTGGCAGGGTCCCCCCTCTCTCCCAGTTCCAGGGTCGTTCCCCCCCCCCAGTATGTCTCCCATTTGCAGGGGTGTCCCCCCCTCCTCCCTTTTTCCCAGTTGCAGGGTTCCCCCCTCCATCCCTTCCTCCTTTTTTCCCAGTTGCAGGGTCCCCCCTCCCCCTCCCTTTTTCCCAGTTGCAGGGTCTGTGTGTCTCCCCCCTCCTTTTGTCCAGTGGAAACAGCTGTAAAAACGGCAATGAGAAGCAGCTCCTAGGTTTCCTTTTTTTTTGAGTGTATAGGAATGACAGCTGCTTTGGGGAGAGGAATCAGAGATTAACCAATGGGCTTCCTTGCTTACCATAGACTTGCTTTGTTCACTTCCACTCCTGTCTATTGAACGTCCTGCAGCATGTCATAGCAGCCAATCAGTGGCACTTCAGGAATGACATCACTTTTATCTACTCCACTTTCCTGAGCAGCTCTGGCTGGAAATCACGGTTCCAGGCAGCCTCAGAACGTTGGAGGTGAGAATAGGATATATATATATATATTTTTTTTTTTTTTTTTGTGGGGGGGGGGGGGGGGGGGGGGAGTTGCCAGGTTCTTGAAGCCCGGATTGGCCGTTGTCGGAGACAGGATGCTGGGCTTGATGGACCCTTGGTCTTTTCCCAGTATGGCGGTGCTTATGTGCTTTTACTATGCTGCGGTAAAAAGTGTCCTGCGGCAGTGTAGGCACGTGTATTAGGCGCATGCTGGCAGTTTTTACTGCATCTGCAAAAAAGGGCTTTTTTTTTTTTAAGTGACAGGAAAATGGCATGTGGTAAAACTGAAACCAGCGTGCGTCTAAAATTGGCATGAGCTCGAAACGCCACCCATTGATCTAGCAGTAAGGGCTCATGCCGCCAACTGCTAATTACCGCTGGAAATGGAGCACATGGGAGGAAATAAATAATTTATCCATATGTTATGGGCATGTGCCAAATCTGAAATTACCGTCAGGGAATGCGCTGGCCTGGTGGTAGTCTCATTTGGGTGCACGCATTTAGAGCCTACCGCAGCTTAGTAAACGGGCCCCTCAGTGACTCTGCATGTACATGTAGAAAATGTATCAAAGCTCTATCCTGCTTTTTTTCCCTATAAAAGTTTCTTCACTTTTATGATTACTCATCTCTTGATATATCGCTCAATACAATACAATAACTAAACAGCTAAAATAAAAGAGAAATACAATGACTAATAGGAAAACAAGAAGGACCTTAAAATAGGACAGAAGGAAAAAAAAATCAAGTCGCGCCAAACAACTCCTGAACTAGGAACGCCTTTAGTTTCTTTTTCAATGTCTCCAAGAAGTGCTACGATCTGAGGGAAACAGGGAGGGAAGTCCAGAGCAATGGGGCTGCCACACTAAAAATGTTTAACCCAGCGGTTCCCAAACTGTGTGCCGCAGCGAACTCTCAGGGGTCCCGCAGCGCATCACTCCCTACTTTCTCCTCCTGCAGGTCCAGCATCTGCCTCTTCCTGCTTCTTCCCCCGCCACCGCTGCAGTGCTTGCAGCTTGGTAGGAGCGATGCTGGATTTGGGGAAGGTGTGCTGGTGTGAGAAGAGGGGGCTACAAGGAAAGGGAAAGGGAGACCTATGTGGTGGTGGAGGAGGGGATCTTGGACCTGCAGGAAGGAAAGTAGGAGCGATGCTGGATTTGGGGAAGGTGTGCTGGTGTGAGAGGAGGGGGCTGCAGGGAAAGGGAGACCTATGTGGCACTGGGGGCATCCTGGACCTGCAGGAAGGAAGGAAGGAAGAAAGGAAGGTAGGAGAAATGCTGGATTTGGGGAAGATATGCTGGTGTGAGAGGAGGGAGCTGCAGGAAAAGGGAGACCTATGTGGCAGGGAGGGTGGAGACCTATGTGGTGGTGGTGGGGGGGGGGGGTGCAGAGACCCACGTGGCCGGGGGAGGGGGGTTTGCGGAGATCCATGCGGCTGGGTCAGGGGGCTGTGCAGAGACCCATGTGGCCAGGGGGGTACAACGGAGATCCGTGTGGCTTGGTGTGTGTGGGGGGGGGGGGGGGGGGGGGGGGGCTGCGAACCAAAAAGGTTTGGGAACCCATGGTTTAACCTGATAGTATCCAAGCAGATAACATGAAAAGATGGTGCAAGTAAGGAGCGCAATGACCTAGTGGGAACAGAGGGAGTCAACAATCGCAACAGATACTACGGGAAACCGGAACGATAAACCTTGTGAACTAACAAAAGAATCTTAAAATGCTATTCTTTGATTGTCCGACAACTAATGCTCCTCACGCCCCCAAAGATGCAGCTACTTACAGTATCCAAACTCAGTGCAGGTCTGGAAGATCCACTGTCGCTCCCCAACCCCCACCAGGGACAGACTGGTGTTCCTGAGCTCCTCTAGAGTTTTCTGGTAAGAGTTCTGCACACATGGTTGAGCCATACTCTGTAGGTATTCCTGCAAAGAAACCACAAGACAAGTCAGTGGGAGTTCAGCCCTGGAAGGTGTGGGACAGGTAGTACGGGGTGAATTCTATATATGGCACTGAAAAGGAATTACATTTAGCCCTATCCTATAAACCTTGCCTAAAGTTAGACACGGTTTTATAGAATTCGCATAGTGCCCGTTTCCTTGACTATCTATCTATCTACTTACTACTTATCCCCTTACGTTCCCGCCCATAACCTCCGTTCACAGGATAAATCCCTCCTCCACCACCGCCAACTCCAGGCTCCGCTCATTCTGCCTCGCCTCACCCTATGCTTGGAACAACCTTCCTGAGCCCTTACGCCAAGCCCCCTCCCTGCCCATCTTCAAGTCTTTGCTTAAAGCCCACCTCTTCAATGCTGCGTTCGGCACCTAACTCTTACCGTTCAGTGAATCCAGACTGCCCCAATTTGACTGCCCCTATCGGACCGACCGTTCACTTGTCTATTAGATTGTAAGCTCTTTGAGCAGGGACTGTCTCTCTTTGTTAAATTGTACAGCGCTGCGTAACCCTAGTAGCGCTCTAGAAATGTTAAGTAGTAGTAGTAGTATTACATATAGCAGTGATTTAACCAGAGCTGAGATTGTGATGTCATAATGCCTCATTCCACCAATGCCTAAGAGCCAACCTCATCAGTGATGTCACAATGGCTTGATTGTCCTATATTTGTCTCACTCTTATCTATTAGATTGTAAGCTCTTTGAGCAGGGACTGTCTCTCTTTGTTAAATTGTACAGCGCTGCGTAACCCTAGTAGCGCTCTAGAAATGTTAAGTAGTAGTAGTACTTATCATTTCTATAGCGCTACAAGGCATACGCAGCGCTGTACACCATACACGAAAAAGACAGTCCCTGCTCAAAGAGCTTACAATCTAAATAAGACAGGTAAACAGACAGAAACAACTAAGAGGCAAGGGAATAAAGAGGTGGTGATAAAAGGACTGGGCAAGTGAGTAGTGGTTAGGAGTTAAAAGCAGCGTCAAAGAGGTGGGCTTTCAGTTTGGACTTGAAAACGGCCAAAGACTGGGACAGACGTACAGGCTCGGGAAGTCTATTCCAGGCGTGTGGTGCAGCGAGATAGAAGGAACGGAGTCTGGAATTAGCAGTAGAGGAGAAGGGGACAGACAAGAGAGATTTATCCACAGAACGGAATACCCGAGGTGGGGGGGGGGGGGGCGTAGGGAGAGACATGAGTGGAGAGGTACTGGGGAGCGGCAGAGTGAATGCACTTATAGGTCAAAAAGAGAAGTTTGAATTGAATGCGGAAACGGATAGGGAGCCAGTCAAGTGACTTAAGGAGAGGGCTAATGTGAGCATAGCGACTTTGGCGGACAATGAGTCGCACAGCAGAGTTTTGGACTGATTGAAGAGGAGAGATTTGGCTAAGTGGGAGGCCTGTGAGAAGCAGGCTGCAATAATCAAGGCGAGAGGTGATAAGAGTGCAGATAAGGGTTCTGGTAGAGTGCTCAGAGATTAAGGGACGGATTTTGCTGATGTTATAGAGAAAGAAACGATAGGTTTAGGCAATCTCCTGTGGTGTGGATCGGACATATTCTGTAACAGTGAGTGTAATTTTTAGGAATGCCCATGCCCCTCACATGGCCACACCCCCTTTTGAGATCCGCGTGTTAGAATTTACACGCACCACTTTACAGAAAACTCTTTGAAAGTTTCAGGCATAAATTCTAATTAGTGCCAATAATCATTTGTTAGTGGCCAATTATCGGCAACAATTGGCTTGTTAACCAATTAAGTAGCCTGCACAATTTGGCCACACTGCCAACATTCGCACACACAACTTTTAGGCACCATATATAGAATCTGGGGGTGAGCGTGCCACCCTGAGGTGAGTGGGACAGACAGTCCTGTGGGACAGGCAACTAGTGTATCGCTTTTGGGGAGGGCTATAGAAACATAGAAACATGACAGCAGATAAAGGCCATATGACCCATCCAGGCTGCCCATCCTCTGTAACCCCTAATTCTTCCTGTTCCTAAGCGATCCCACATGCTTATCCCATGCCTTTTTAAAATTCTGGAACGTGTAATTAAACTCTGGAATTCGTTGCCAGATAATGTGATAAAGGTGGTTAGCTTAGCAGAGTTTAAAAAGGGTTTGGAGAGCTTCCTAAAGGAAAAGTCCATAGACCATTATTAAATGGACTTGGGGAAAATCCACTATTTCTGGGATAAGCAGTATAAAATGTTTTGTACTTTTTTGGGCTCTTGCCAGGTATTTGTGACCTGGATTGGCCATTGTTGGAAACAGGATGCTGGGCTTGATGGACCTTTGGTCTTTCCTAGTATGGCAATACTTATGACACCTATCCAAGTAATGTATAATAAGCAACTCACCACCTTGGTTCAGAACTACACTCACACCGTCCACCTCACCTAAACAATGTCGCCATCACCTAGCAATTATTGCCATGATACGTGCAGACACCATTTTGCTTTAAACATAAACAATTACCATGGGTCATGGTCTTACCATGGCTCCTGAATCGTGTCATCCCTGCACACTGCTAGCTGCCACCTATGAGCCATCCTCACTGAAGAGACACCACTTCCCTAAGGCACACACACCTCAGCCTTTTACTTATTGGGTTTGTGGCGGGAACTATGGGAGGACGCAGCAGGATGACGTCATGACCCTAGACGTACTTAACCACAACCCGAGACCTGCTTCTTTGTCTTTGCGTCTACTGCACCTGTTCCAGAGAGTGTGTTCCTGAGATGCCTTAGTGCTGGTTTCAGACTGTAGCTCCTCAGATGCCACAGCACTTGTTCAAGCGAGTGAAGTACTTGAGACGTTACAGCTCTTATACCTGTATGAGTTCCTGAGATGCCTAAGCGTCTGTTCCAGAAAGTAGCTCCTGAGATGCCACAGTGCTTGTTCCAGAGAGTGACATTCCTGAGATTCTTCAGCGCTTGTACCTGATTGAGTCCTGAGACACCACAGCACTTTTACCTAAAAATGTTCCTGAGATACCATAGCGTGTGTTCCAGAGATACTACCACGCTTGTTCCTAGAGTGACCCTGAGACACTACTACAGTTGTTCGTGAAAGAGTTCCTGAGAGGGATCCCGAGAGAGTTCCTGTGAGTGGTCCTGTTTTGTAGCGACTCGTCAGCCACAGTCTGGTCTTCCACGGCGGTCCAAGGGCTCACACTTCCAGCCTTAACACCATGGTTTTCCGTCAGGAGGATCTTATCCTTGTTATAAATTTGTACCTGGAGAAAGGTTCTAGCTCTCATTGACTGCTGCAAGAGTTTCCAGAAAAGAGATGGAAGAGGGTAAACGTAGAATATGTTTTGAAGAAATTGCAAGGAACGGGCTCAACTGATCACCAGTCAGGAAGTGGCAGGGCCCAACCAGTTCGCACTGAAGAAAACATCACAACAGCTGAAGAAGCAGGTAGTGAAGCAACATAGTTTAGGTGAGGTGGTTGGCATGAATGTAGGCTTATTGCAAATGTATCCTGGATGATATATCCCAAATTTAAATTGGTCAAGTTTTGACAGAGTTATGCAGAAAACAAGCTTTGTATAGTTCTTTTGTTTGAAACACAGGACCAGATTCTATATATGGCACTACGAGTTACACAAGTTAAATTGGGCATGCACTCAATTTAATTCCCATAACTTGAGTAACAAGCCAATCAGTGTTGATAATTGGGTGATAACAACCTCAGCACTAATTGGCAATTAGGATTTATATAACGATGTGCGCATAAATCTTAACATGCATACATATTTGGGGTCGTGGATAGGGGCGTTTCCGGGGACACTCCCAATGTAATGCGCATTGATATTTATTTATTTTTGTTACATTTGTACCCCGCACTTTTCCACTCATGGCAGGCTCAATGCGGCTTACATGGGGCAATGGAGGGTTAAGTGACTTGCCCAGAGTCACAAGGAGCTTCCTGTGCCGGGAATTGAACTCAGTTCCTCAGTTCCCCAGGACCAAAGTTCACCACCCTAACCACTAGGCCACTCCTTATAGCAGGAGCTCACAGTTAGGCGCGGTTTATGCCCTAAGTGTGATTCTATAAAGGATGCATCCTTCTTATAGAATCACGCTGAGGGCTAGATTCTCTATATAGCGCCTGAAAAATTGGCACAGAAGAAGTTTCCGCTTAAGTGTATTTTGTAAGCGGCACCTAGATTTAGGCACGGTATATAGAATACGTTTAGTTGATATCCCAGTGCCTAGAACTATGCACATCCATTTACACCAAGGGAAATGTAGTGTAAATACCGGCGCATAGATTTAGGCGAAGAGGGGCATATTCTAACACAGTGCGTGTAAATTTTGAAATGCCCACGAAACACCCACTTCCCTGCCCACAACCACGCCCTTTTGGCTGCACACATTAGAATTTAGGCGCTCTGCGTTACAGAATATGCTTAGCGAGTTATGCGTGTAAATTCAAATTATTTCCAATTAGTGCTCATTATTGCTTGTTAAATGCAGTTAAAAATGCTTATTAGATTGTTAAGCTAACTTAAGTTACTACCGTTGTTATAGACTACGCTTAGATTTCAGCGCAGAACTCTAGGCACAATATATAGAATCCATGGGTAAGCGTGTTAAATTTTCAGTGCCGATTTTCAGGCACTACTTACCTCACGTGCATAATGTTAGTGCCCGAATTCTACAGCGTGTATCTGCGAGTGGATACAGGTGAGGCATGCCAAGCACTTATGTGCTAAGCTTTTACAATACTGCAGTTTTGCACAAAACTACTGCAAAACTGCTCCATTTAGGCCTGAGCAGGGCCGCTGAGAGACTGGGCCGGGCCCAGGGCATCCCCCCGCCACCCCCCCGGGCCGCCACGCTGCAGTCCACAGTCTCCACCCGCTCACCCCGGCCCGTCGACAGCCCCCCTCTGTCCGCCACTGGGCCGGGCCCCCTGCATTCAAATCACAGCGCCTCACCTCCATGTGAAAGCGCAGCAGCGGCACATCGCTTCCCTTGGGCCTTCCCTCCCTGTGTCCCGCCCCCGCGGAAACAGGAAGTTACATCAGATGGCGGCGGGACACAGGGAGGGAAGGCCCGAAAGGAAGCGATCTGCCACTGCTGCGCTTTCATACGGAGGTGAGGCGCTGTGATTTGAATGCAGGGGGCCCGGCCCGGTGGCAGACGGAGGGGGGCTGTCGACGGAGTAGAGGGCGGGCGGGTGAGACCAGGGACTGCGGCGCCGGGCCCCCCTTGGAGGCCCAGGCCTGGGGAATTTTGTCACCCCTGCCCCCCCTCAGCGGCCCTGGGCCTGAGCACCTAAAGTTTTGTGCCTAATATGGACTTATGAGCTTAATTACCACTATAGAATTTGCACTTAGGGATAGATTCTATATATGGCACCTAAAAAATCCGCGAAGTAAACATTTCTAAGTGTATTCTACAAAGTGGAGCCTAGATTTAGGCGCGGTATATAGAACACACTTAGCTGACATCCCAGGGCCTAAAACTACGCACCTCCATTTACACCAATGAAAACGTGGCGTAAATCTCCGACATCCCAGGGCCTAAAACTACGCACCTCCATTTACACCAATGAAAACGTGGCGTAAATCTCTGCACATAGATTTACACGTACTGGGCCATACTCTACAATTACGCACATACATTTTGGAACGCCCACAAAATGCACATTTTCCCTCTTGCCACGCCCCTTTTGAATGGCGCTCATTAGAATTTAGACCCTGTTCATTACAGAATACGCTTAGCGAGTTATGCGCATAAATTCTAATTGACAAGTAGTGGTCATTATTGCTTGTTAAGTGCCGTTACCAACGCTGATTAGCTTGTTAAACCAATTAAGTTACGCACATTGTTATAGAATACGCTTGGATTTCAGCGCGGAATGTTAGGCGCAATGTATAGAATTCGGGGGGTTAGCGCACACATTTTAGGAGACCTGCAGAGAATTACCCCTATGGGTCTGTGTGATAAATCCCCTCACCTGATTGATGGTCACAAGACGTCTATAGCTGGACCCCAGGCTGGCATTTGTCATAGTTTCACAGATGCTGCCAATGTTTCTGCTGGAAATCTCTCCATTGTACTGCACGGTGCCCATGAAGATATCTGCCAGGTTACCGACAAACTCCGTGTAGTCCTCAATGCCCTGCAGTGCCTCACAGGAACAGAAGTCCTTCTCCAGCTGGGAGATATTACCGGCCTGCAGCATCTGATCCACGGTGCGGAAACTCTCTGCCACAGCATCCAGACACTAAAATAAGGGGGAACGGGTCAATACCAGAAGGAAGATGGGGGAGGGGACAATGCTTTGGGTGAGAGACAGCTGGTAGGAGTAAGACTCGTTCATTACACTAGTATTAGAACCCCCTCTGTTCACAGTTTATTTTAATCCATGTTTGCCACTAAAAAGTGAGCCGACTCAAATCTCACATTTTCCATATTTCTTTGTTTTGGTTTTTAACTCTTTCGGAAGGGGGAACAACCTGGAACACAGTTCTGCCAGTTCCTTTCAGACCCCAGAGGCAGAACAGTGTTCTGCTCCAGTACTTCTAGGCAGCTGTTCTGCTCTTTAGTCCACCCTCCCCCTTCTTTTCAGTGAGGAGTGTAGTTCTGTGGCAGTATTAAAGGGGGGAGGAGGAAGGAGTTATACAGTAAAGTCACCACTCCCACCTGTCTCTTATCCTAATCTGTCCTTTTCATCTCTGCCAGACATCCAGGGACGCCAAGAGGGGGGGGGGGGGGGGGGGGCAGAGGAGGCAAAATTCCCGGGGCCCAGAACTGGGGGTCTCTCTCTCTCCTTCTCCTGACAGGTCTTGTGATCGCGTCCCGACAGGAGAAAACTCTGGTGCCAGGCCCCCCTTAGAAGCTGGAGAGGACCCGGCGCTTCCTCTAGTGCTGCTCCTCTGCCAAATTGCTGAGCGGCTGCCTTTCCTCTTAGGCGCGCGTTCTCGGGTTTGAAACCGAGCATGCCCTGAGAGGAAAAGTAGCCGCAGGGGCAGGCAGTCAGCGCTGGAGGGGCCTCAGGATCCCCGCTGGGCCCAGTTCAGTCTCTCAGCGGCCCTGCAGAGATCCCCTGTTCCTATCCCATGCTTTCCTGAAATCTGACTTGTTTTGACTCTGCCACTGTTCCATGGATCTGCCTCCCTTCTCATGAAGAACTCTTTCCTCTAAGTGCTCCCGTGTCGTCCTTCTCTCACCACAACAAAGGAGAGGGACTACAAGGGGATGAAAACAAAGCCAAACAACAAAGCACCGTGGACCTCCAAGAGTGGGTTTGCAGACAAGCTTTAATGAGGGACCAGACATGGGCCGTGTTTCGGCAGAACACCTGTGTCAGGAGTCTATTAATAAACCTTTGACGCCATGGGAGCCTACTTTTCAAAATTATTGAGGGTGCTAAACCCAGTGGAAATAAACCCTCCCTGGACATATACAAGGAATTTCTCAATATTTTTTTGTTACATTTGTACCCCACACTTTCCCACTCATGGCAGGCTCAATGCAGCTTACATGGGGCAATGGAGGGTTAAGTGACTTGCCCAGAGTCACAAGGAGCTGCCTGTGCCTGAAGTGGGAATCGAACTCAGTTCCTCAGTTCCCCAGGACCAAAGTCCACCACCCTAACCACTAGGCCACTCCTCAACTGTTGCTACTATTTGAGATTCTACATGGAATGTTGCTATTCCACTAGCAACATTCCATGTAGAAGTCGGCCCTTGCACATCACCAATGTGGCCGCACAGGCTTCTGCTTCTGTGAGTCTGACGTCCTGGTCAGACTCACAGAAACAGAAGCCTGCGCAGCCTTCTACATGGAATGTTGCTAGTGGAATAGCAACATTCCATGTAGAATCTCCAATAGTAGCAACATTCCATGTGGAACCTCCAATAGTAGAAACATTCCATGTAGAATCTCCAATAGTATCTATTTTATTTTTGTTACATTTGTACCCTGCGCTTTCCCACTCATGGCAGGCTCAATGCAGCTTACATGGGGCAATGGAGGGTTAAGTGACTTGCCCAGAGTCACAAGGAGCTGCCTGTGTCTGAAGTGGGAATCGAACTCAGTTCCTTAGGACCAAAGTCCACCACCCTAACCATTAGGCCACTCCTCCACTCCCAGAGCCGGCTCTTATATTTGACACAGACATTCTGCTTAAACATGGCCCATGTCAGGTCCCTCATTAAAGCTTGGCTACTTAATAAAAATCGTTGAAACATAAAGCTTGGCTACAAACCCTCTCTTATAGGCCCATTGCGCTTTGTTGTTTAGCTTCCTCCAGAACTTTGGATGGAGCGGGATATAAATTTGTTAAATAAATAAATGACCCCCATCATTCCCAAGCTTCCTTTTCTTTGAAGCAAGCCCGGCCTCATGTGTACATGTGTGTTTATACCTCTGGAGGAACCTGAAAGTTTCTCACATCTCCTTTTCTCCAGGCTTTATACGCTTAGGACTTTCAGCATCTCTCCAGATGTTACATGAGGAAGCCCACGGATCATTTTAATACCTGCCCTCAGGATCGATTCTGTCCTGCCTATATCCTTGTGCAGCTGTGGTATCCAGAAATTTTTATTTTATTTTAGTTACATTTGTACCCCGCGCTTTCCCACTCATGGCAGGCTCAATGCGGCTTACATGGGGCAATGGAGGGTTAAGTGACTTGCCCAGAGTCACAAGGAGCTGTGCCTGAAGTGGGAATTGAACTCAGTTCCTCAGTTCCCTGGGACCAGAGTCCACCACCCTAACCACTAGGCCACTCCCCCACTCAAATGAAAGAGATTTACGCAGTGGCATTCTCGCCCCTTTACCTGGTCATTCTTCTCCTATGCACATCTGCATTCTCCTGGTTTTCGCCGTAGCCTTATCACACATTTGGCTACCTTTAGATTGTCTTATATTTATAAACCTCCAGATCTCTCTCAATTAGAGCACATCAGAACGTCTTCCTTGAGGTTTTTTGCATCAACTGCATGATGTTGAATTGTTTTAATGTAAAATCTTAGTTGCCAAACTCTAGAACCTACAGTCTAGATCATTCTCCAAACTCCCTGAAATAATTTCTCATGGTTTTTTTTTTTGCTGTGCCTTCTGGGTCTGAAAGCATCTCCATTACATCATATATAATCAGGGCAGCAAAATGCCTTTTTGTTTGGAGAGACCCAAGCTCCACCCCTAACTCCAGCGTTTCCCCTTCCCTTTCTTAGACCATGGTCCAGCATCACCTCCCTATGTGCCCCCTCCTACAGCATTAAGCATCTTTCTCTTTCTGTACCTCCCAAACCCCTCCCCATATTCCATGGTGTCCAGCGTTTCTCTCCTTCCCTACCTCTCAAATCCCTCCATGGTATCCAGCATCTCATTATCTTCCTACTTCCCTCCTCCACTGAAAGGTGTCCAGCTTCTTACCTCCTTTCCCCCAGGGCAGCAACACTACAATCAGTATTACAGAAAATTTGTAGCTGGCCAGGGTGGGCCTTGGCCAGCCTTGTGCATGCACAGATGCTCAACTCCTGCCCCCTTTGAACCTGTAGAGGGGGCAGAAGCCAGCAGACCTTCAGCATGAGCAGAAGCTGAAGGCCCCATACTGGCCAGCTGCAATGCATCTTCTGTAATGCTGATTGTACAGTCACTTTCCCAAGGGAAAGGAGGTAAGAAGTTAAATAGTTTGCAGCCGAGGGAGGGAAGGAAAATTTAGTGGTGCTATGGCACCCGTCCCTCCCCAACCTTTCCAATACCTAGGTAGCCAGCCCCTCTTTCAAATTTCTAACTTTTCACATTTTTTTGTCTACATTATGGTGTATATCCTACATCTATATAGAAATGTTTCTCTCCAACAACTGACTCAGTACTTGTAACAAAAGGAATTTTCCCTAGATTGCCTCCTAAATTAGATTAATATCAGATTCTCCTCCTTGGTGATTCTTCAGCTCGGACAGGAAATAAAAGGCAAATTCACAGCCAAAATGAAGTTACCTTGGGGGATCCACCGACTACTGGATCAGACAAACTCTCTGCCACCACCTGGAAGAATTAAAAAAAAAAAAAACATTTTTGTAGTTCACACCTTTCTGATATTTCTAAGTCTACCGCTAACTCTAACTATAGTCCAAGTCTTGCTACCAACACCAAAATCTAATGCCTAGTGGTTGATGCAGCAGACCTTGAGCCTGGGGAACTGGGTTCAATTCCCAATGCAGCTCCTTGTGACTCTGGGCAAGTCACTTAATCCTCCATTGCCCCAGGTACAAAATAAGTGCCTGTATATACTACATAAACCACTTTGAATGTAGTTGCAAAAACCACAGAAAGGCAGTATATCAAGTCCCATTTCCCTTTCTAAACAGACCATATCTGAATCCCACAACGATAAACTGTCACCACTTAGAGAAAAGAGGACACTCTGTTAGCATTTCAAAGCTACCAAATAACCCTGACCTTAACCTCCAACTCTAGGCAAATCCGACTCTATCCCAAACCCTACTCAGCTGTATCCTAAACCCTAATTAATGTAACATTAACCTCCTTCCTCAATGTGAATCTTAACTCCTAATCTTAAGATTAGGGTAGGCTTGCTTTATGATTAACTCCTAATATGATTCAAACCTGCATTCTAACTTTTAACTGTGACCCAGTCCTAAATCGAGCTTAACCCTAGACTATCTCTATTTCAGGAAGCAGGTGAAAGCTTGGCTCTTCAACCAGGCCTTTAATGGAAGAAGTAACTGACTTCTTAGTCTCACTGACATACACAAGGAGTGACGTGGGCTGCACATACTGCAGCAGGACATGTCTATCCACTCCTACCCTAGCTGAGATAATATTTAACCATTTCTCTGACCTCATGTGCAACTTTCTCTAAATCAGTCACCTACTTTTTAACTCTTCTTACTCTCTTACCTATCTATGTGTTTCATCTTTGCTTTACCCTTCACTATCAATTATAATGTTCTATTACATATTGTGTTGACATTGTAAGTAGTATACTAGGCCATACTTTGTAGTGTTATTTGAATATTTTGACTGCTGTAATTGCCTATTGCTCATGCTTGATCTATTCTTACTGTACGTCGCCTTGAGTGAATTCCTTCAAAAAGGCAGTAAATAAATCCTAATAAATAAAACACTAAATTTAATCTCTAATCCTAATCCTTCATGCTGATGAGACACTAATCATAGCTGTAAGTCTGCCTTTAAACTAGACTCTTCCATCCCTTTTTTGTATATCTGATTATTATTCAAACCTGTTAAGTGGGAGGAGGGGGGATTGGGAAAGCTCAGTTGTCTGTAGCACACTGGGGTGATTGTAGCCTATGCCCACAGAAGCAAATTTTCAAAAGGAATCCTAACGCCTAAAAGCCAGTCTTCTTACTTGAAATCAGGGCTTTTTTGAGGGGGTACTTGGGGGTACTGAGTACCGGCACCTTTTCCATTGTCTGCTAAAACTGACCCATGGACCCCCAAGTTTTAATGAAAGAGCTCAGGCTCTACACACCAATTCTGCCTTGTCATAGATTCTGTGTGAGTAGTTGCAGGGTCCTGGTTATTGTGGGATGGGTCCCTCAGTGATCACCCCACCCCTGAAGGGTGACCTAGCATTTGAGTACTGGCACCTTTTTTGCTAGAAAAAACACACTGCATGAAATTCAAATACACTCTTATCCACTCACGTTGACTCACCACATGGGAGAAGGAAAAGACTTCAGTGACTAAATCAGTTTATGATAATTAATGCGAAATAGTCTCACAACATCCTTTGTCTAAAAAACCTCCCCTCGTTTAGTTTAAAGGTGAGACTTTTTTTTCTTCTTATTTTTTTACATTCCCGATAGTATTGAGCTCAATGACTCAATTCAGGTAACAATGCCCACAAAAATACCTATTTGTTCAGTCCAAGAGGTTTTCAATGCAATACAAATGCGGTGCAAACGTTTCTCAACACTTATCTTTGAAGCTGTTCTTGTCTGCTCAACGGAGCTGCCCGTTTCACTGGACGCTTCATCAGGAGCTGCTTCAAAAGAATTGCTGTTTGCACTAGCACCAGCCTCTCCGAAGGAACCGATTCTGTGTTCTTTCGGGTAAAAGGAGCCTCTCTATTCTATATTATTAGATGATTTTACACAGAGAGAGAGAGAGAGAAGGTACCAGGTACAATCTCACTCATAAGATTGTCGCGCGCGTGTGTGTTTTAAGAGAGGCTGAAGCTTCCTTTGCTTGGCAGTTACACACTATGACACAGTGAGTAAGGAGAAAGGGCTTAGGGGCATGCTGCACAGTGCCTGTTTCCAGCTTGGGATACTCCTGAAATAGATATTTACCCAAGTAAATATTTCTGAAAATTGTGCTAGAATGGCCTGGTCCATTAAGGCTTTTCTCCCACATCTTGATGAATTAGGCTGACAGTTAATCTACTACTAATAATAATCATTTCTGTAGTGCTACTAGACATATGCAGTGCTGTACACATTATATGCAGGTACTTTCTCTGTCCCTAGAGGGCTCACAATCTAAGCTTTTGTACCTGGGGCAATGGAGGGTTAAGTGCAGGGCCGCCGAGAGGCTAAGCCGGGCCCGGGGAAAGGCTGCCCCCCCACCCCCCCGGCACTGCAGTCCCCGGTCTCACCTGCCTGCCTTCGGCTCTGACCGCCACCGGGCCCCCTGCATTAAGATCGGCAGCGCCTCAGCTCTGTTTGAAAAGGCAGATCGCCTCCCTTCGGGACCTACCTGTGTCCCGCCCTCGCGGAAACCGGAAGTTACATCAGACGAGGGCGGGACACAGTGAGGGAAGGCCTGAAGGGAGGCGATCTGCCTTCCCAACAGAGCTGAGGCGCTGCCGACTTTAATGCAGGGGGCCCGGTGGTGGACGGAGCCGAGGGCAGGCAGGTGAGACCGGGAACTGTAGCGCCGGCAGCCTGACCCCGGCACCGGGCCCCCTCTTGGAGGCCCAGGCCCGGGGAATTTTGTCCCCCCCTTCCCCCCCTCTCGGCGGCCCTGGTTAAGTGACTTGCCCAAGGTCACAAGGAGCTACAGTAGGAATCAAACCCAGGTTGCCAGGATCAAAGCCCACTGCTCTAACCACTGCATTCCAAGGAATAGTCTATAAATAATTACCCAAGTTATAAATGACAGCTCAGCTGAGCTAAAAGTCCCAACTCACAGGCATGACAGAGGTACTAGAACACAACTAGTGCTCCCTCTGTGCACATGGGTTGGAAAGGGAGCTTACATGCCTACCAACTGTGCACACAATGTTTTTGCAGGCTTTTTTTATTGTGAACATAGGTTATACTGTACGCTGAATTGAGGCTTAAAATGTGCACACAAATGTTTTTTTTATAAGCACATGGGCAGCAAAAATTAGAGAGAACATTGGACATAACTAGCATGCATGTTACCTTATTGTAGCCCACAAAGTCAAGCTCGGCTCTCACTGGGGCTGATGAGGCCACTGCAGCAAAAACGAGGTGCGGAAACTGGAACAAAAAAAGGCAGGGAGTCAGGGAAGGATAGGAGAGAGCAGGAAATGAGGGAAGAGAGGACAAGGAGTCAGGGAAGGATAGGGGAGAGGAGCAAATGAGGGAAGAGAGGACAAGGAGTCGGGGAAGGATAGGGGAGAGGAGCAAATGAGGGAAGAGAGGACAAGGAGTCGGGGAAGGATAGGGGAGAGGAGCAAATGAGGGAAGAGAGGACAAGGAGTCGGGGAAGGATAGGGGAGAGGAGCAAATGAGGGAAGAGAGGACAAGGAGTCAGGGAAGGATAGGGGAGAGGAGCAAATGAGGGAAGAGAGGACAAGGAGTCGGGGAAGGATAGGGGAGAGGAGCAAATGAGGGAAGAGAGGACAAGGAGTCGGGGAAGGATAGGGGAGAGGAGCAAATGAGGGAAGAGAGGACAAGGAGTCGGGGAAGGATAGGGGAGAGGAGCAAATGAGGGAAGAGAGGACAAGGAGTCGGGGAAGGATAGGGGAGAGGAGCAAATGAGGGAAGAGAGGACAAGGAGTCGGGGAAGGATAGGGGAGAGGAGCAAATGAGGGAAGAGAGGACAAGGAGTCGGGGAAGGATAGGGGAGAGGAGCAAATGAGGGAAGAGAGGACAAGGAGTCGGGGAAGGATAGGGGAGAGCAGGAAATGAGGGAAGAGAGGACAAGGAGTCAGGGAAGGATAGGAGAGAGCAGGAAATGAGGGAAGAGAGGACAAGGAGTCAGGGAAGGATAGGGGAGAGGAGCAAATGAGGGAAGAGAGGACAAGGAGTCGGGGAAGGATAGGGGAGAGGAGCAAATGAGGGAAGAGAGGACAAGGAGTCGGGGAAGGATAGGGGAGAGGAGCAAATGAGGGAAGAGAGGACAGGGAGTCGGGGAAGGATAGGGGAGAGGAGCAAATGAGGGAAGAAAGAAGACAGTCAGGGAAAGAGAAGAGCAAACGAAAGAAGAAAGAGCAGGGAGTCAGGGAAGAATATGGGAGAGGAGCAAATGCAGGAAGAGAGAGGATAGGCAGTCAGAGGCGTTGAAGAGCGAATGAATGAGGAACGAGGACAGGAGCAAATGAAGGAAGAAAGAAGACAGAGTCAGGGAAAGAGGAGCAAACGAAAGAAGAAAGAGAACAGGGAGTCAGGAAAGAATAGGGGAGAGGAGTAAACGAGGGAAGAAAGAGGATAGAAAGACAGGAAAGGAGAGGAGTGAATGAAAGAAGAAAGAATAGGGAGTCAGGGAAGACAGCAGAGAGGAGAGTAGAAAAAGGGTGGCAGGTATAGGAAGAAGAGATGGATATGTTCAAAAATCCGTATCGCCCGATCACCCCTATCCTCTTAAGCACCACAGTCTTTAAACCCAGGAGGGAATGAGGTGCTACCTCTCCTGTGAAGGGCCCTTCACCTTTTTACTTCCCAGGGCTCTCACCTTTAGTCGGAACCAGGCCGAGAGAGAGCCAGGATAGGAGCCCCCGAAGCAGATCCAGGTGTTGTTTCGGGTTAGGCTGTACTTTTCAGATATGAAGCGGTGGAAGGATGCCAGGTCCGCCAATCTAAGGGGGACAGAAGGGATATTTGCCACAAATATGTCTTATGCAGTACTGGTACAAGGATCACTGTACTCTTCCCACTTCCCCCTTTCTCCCCCATCCCACTAGTGAGGGCAGCTGCAACCTCTCTCCCAACCACCCGCATCCAGACAGACTGTAGCACCCGGCCAACCACTCACCCTCCCCCAACGAAATGCAGCACCTAGTGATAGGATTGCGCCATACACCCAGGGCTGCCGAGAGGGGGGGGCAGGGAGGACAAAATTCCCCAGGCCGGCGCCGCAGTCCCCTGCACCTGCCCCCCACCACTGGGCTGGGCCCCCTTGAATTCAAATCATAGCGCCTCACCTCAACCTCACTCCGTGTGAAAGAAGCGCAGCAGCGGCAGTCTGCAGATCGCCTCCCTTTGGGCCTTCCCTCCCTGTGTCCTGCCCTCGCGCAAGTTATGTCAGATGAGGGCGGGACACAGGGAGGGAAGGCCCGAAGGGAGGCGATCTGCAGACTGCCGCTGCTGCGTTTCTTTCACACGGAGCAAGGTCGAGGTGAGGCGCTATGATTTGAATTCAGGGGGGCCTGGCCCGGTGGTGGACGGAGGGGGGGGGGCGGCGGGGCTGACCTTGCCCCGGGCCCAGCCCAGTCTCTCGGCGGCCCTGCATACACCCTCCCACTCTCCTTTACCAACAAGATAGCAAGTCCCCATTATCCTCTCTTTTGTTTTACTAGTGTATATTGCTTTCCTACTAAGCCTGTTACCTATGTGTATGTATTTTCTTCTTAGAATTTGGAGTGCTTGAATGATCTTGGAAGGGCTACACTCTAGACTTGGTGACGATGCAGAGCCGTCACGTGACCGCCACAAGTTGTCTCCTATAAAAGAAAGAATGGTTGCAGCCTTTACACCGTGGGCACGTGCCCAAGGAGCTGGTCTTGCTCCTTGGACTTGCTCCGGGTGTGAGCGACAGTTATCATTCTTAACGCAGGTTAGACGGTGGTTTTTATTTTTATTTTTTTTGCTGGGATATTTTATTGCTGGTTGTATTATGTGGAGTGTGGATAGAGTAGTGGGTTTGGGGGGGAAAGAGCTATTATGAATAGACTAATGCAACCAGTTTCTATTCCGGTTCTTACTCGAGGGAGGGAGGGAGGATTATTTTAGGGGGCATAAGCATTTGGGAGTACTGAAACTTTGGGTGATTTAGGAAAGATTGGAAGTGAAGGGTTTTTCTGCCACTGTTTATTATTAAACTAGTAAAAATGGCCCGTTTCTCACACAAATTAAACGGGCTCTAGCAAGGTTCTCATGTAATGGCAATTATGTTTTTAAGGGAACTGTTAGGAGAAATGTTCTGTCATGGGAAGGGTGTATAATGAGTAGTATACTCCAGGGGTATGAGATACAGATTGTTTTATCTATGTTTTTTTTTTGTTTTAATCTTTCTTTTTTTGTGATTTTTATTTATAGTATTTTTTAAAAGATAAAGAGTACGCAGACTCCATCCATGTCCAGCATTTCTCCTCTCTTCCCTCCCCTCCCCTCAATCCATCCATGTCCAGCATCGCTCCATTCTCCCCTGCCCCCATTCATCCACCCATATCCAGCAAATTTCCTCTCTCCCCTGCCCCCATTCATCCATCCATGTCCAGCAATTCTCCTCTCTCCCCTGCCCTCTCCTCCATCCAGCCATATCCAGCAAATTTGCTCTCTCCCCTGCCCCCTCCATCCATCCATGTCCAGCAATTCTCCTCTTTCCCCTGCTCTCCCCGCCAGCAATCTCTTCTCTCCCCCTGCCCTCCCTCCTGCGATCTCTTCTCCCCCTGCCCTCCTCCAATCCAGCCATCTCTTCTCCCTCTGCCCTCCTCTCCAGTCCAGCCATCTCTTCTCCCCCTGCCCTCCTCTCCAATTCCAGCCATCTCTTCTCCCCCTCCCATCCATGTCCAGCAATTCTCCCTGCCCTCCCTCAGTTCCATGACAGCCCTCCTCTCCGTTCCTTCCCCCCGCGCGTTTAACCCTTTTACTTTCAGGCGCAGCGTGCCAATGAAGAGGACAACACAGCTTCTCCCTTCCCTCACACAGTGTCCCATCCTCGCGGAAACAGAAAATGCATCATCGCAGAAAGTGGGACACTGTGTGAGGGAAGTGAGAAGCTGGAGGCGAGCCCACTGTGTCACGGTTGGGCTGGGGAGGCTTAGCCTCTTATATGGGGCGCCTATGACTGTCCTCCCATCCCATCCCTTTCCATCAATTCTCCTCTGCCCTGCCCTCCCCTTCTCTTCCTCCCTCCCTCCCCTCCATGTACCGCGATTTTCTCCTCCTGACATCATTTCGCCTCCAGTGTTCCTTTCCCCCTCATTGTTCTGCCCTCTGACGTCATTACGTTTTGACACAAGGGCAGGGCAATGAGTGGGAATGGATGTTACGAACCCAGGAATCCAGACGTAGAATGTTGGAGGTGCAAATTATTAGATATGATTCTAGGTCGCTGAAGAAGAAAGGTGAACCATTGGGTGTGGTAATTGAAGACAACTCGCTTAAGATATGGCTGAAAGGGGGGGGGGGGGTTAGGAATTTTATTTAGTTCAGGCTCTCCCTGCATCTTTTTCTTTGGTACTACGGGTCAAGAGAATAGAAGGGGATGGAGGTTGGCGATTGTAGTAACTGGTCATTAGTGTAGTTATAGACCTGTAGGTTTTCTTATACTGAAATATTGTTGGTGCGAGTCGAAGGACCTGCAAGGTTCATGTGGCTTTGGATTCTTCAAAACGCTGGGTCAAACTGAATTGGTGATAGCTTACGCGGATGTTTTGCTTTTAGGAGACTTTAATCTTCATTTGGACGATCTTACTGGTTATAGGGTGCAGGAGTTTGGTTCTTTTTATCAGAACCATAACTTGATCCAATGGGTGCATACTGCTATCCATGAAGAAGGGTATATATTGGGTAACTGATTTTCGCTCAATTATTTTCCATTTTGACTATTCAAAGGGTGGTAATTCAGGACTTATCATGGACAGATCATAAGTTATTGGTTAGCTCTGTATGGATCAATAAAGGAATTGTAGTTGATCAGTCTAAGGAGGAAGTGTTTTCTTGATGTTGGGGGGGGGGGGGGGGGTTGGAGTTAGACTCCATGCCTCTCCTTTTTCAAACCTTTCCCCGCGGATTTTGGAGAATTGACTTTAGAACAAAAAACAGGAAGTATTGACTGGAGTGTTGAATGACTTGGCCCCTTATCGGGCGGTTAGGGTATGCAGGGATAGGCATGGAGCCTGGTACCATTCAGGTTTGCATCTTTTGAAGCAGCAGGTGAGACACTGAGCGGTTGTGGAGGAAGAAAGGCACATCGGAGTTAAAAATCCATTGTAAGTTGTTTCAGAATCAATATAATATGGCAGTGCAGAAGGCAAAAAAGGCATATTTTAGTGAGCTTATAGTTCAGGACATGGGTCCTCCACGTAAGGTGTATGCTATCGTGCAGGAGTTAAGTGAGGGCCAGGTTCCTACTCCTTCTGTAGAAAATCTGGTCTCATTTTTTGTGAGTAAGGTGACTACTTTAAGAGGAACACTGAGTGCCTCAGGATAGAATGATGGTCCAGTGTGTGTGTGTATGGGGGGGGGGGGGTCATCCGATTGTGTTTTGGGGGTTCCAGACAATGTTGGTTGATCTATCTTTGCTCCATTAACCTTGGATTATTTGAAAAAATGTATTGGGTAGGTCCATAAAGGAAATCCAGTATTGTATTGCTGGTTACTTTGTGATCGTCAAGGGCTGTTACCATTGTTGTTGGCTATGTTTGATCAAAGTTTGACTGAGAGTATTCTACCCCGAGAATGGAAGCATGCTGTATCTCACCTTATATTGAAGAATAAATCTTTGGGTCCCTTGAAAGTAGAACATTATAGACCAATTACAACCTTGGGATTATTGATGAAATTATTGGAAAAAGTAGTGGTGACAGATTATATGGAAGAGCATGCCTTATTGCATCCGAGACAGGCAGCATTCCGCAAAGGGTATAGTACCGAATCTAATTTAGTCACTTTGTTAAGTGAAGTGCAAGGTATTTTGTATTTAGGGGATTTAATTTTAGTACCGTCATTGGATTTAGCATCAGGTTTTGATGTTATTGACCATTCTCTGTTGTTGGCTTGGTTACAGGCGATTGGGTTAGATGCACTGGTTCTGGCTTGGCTTCAGAATTTTTTATATGAATGTCTTTTCTCCTGCAACAATCAATTCCAATTGCTCTTTTCCCCATGCTTTTTACTTGCGGGGTACCCCAGGGGTCAAAGTCATCTCCAATTCTTTTAAATATTTTTATTTGGACCCTGGTGGATTTGATTGATCGTTGTGGAGTAAGTTCATATGTTTACGCTGATGATATTTTGTTGGTTGTACAGGCCTCACAGGGAGCTGTTGATTTAATTCCTGTTAAAGATTGTTGGCAGGAAATTTGCCATTGGTTAAAAAGTAAATAAGATGATTCTGAATGTGAAGACGACGGTAGCCTGCTGGATAACAAGTGGGCGAGAGAGACTGGGTACTTCTGTACAGTTGAATGTGGACACTCTACCAATAGTTAAATATTTGGGGGTGTGGCTGGATTATTGATTGGATTTTTTTCAGGACAGATAGACAGATTGGTGGGTCGAGGTTTTAGGACATTGCACAAATTATAGGCTATAAAAGGATATGTGGATGAGAGGGTTTTTCCTTGTTTGCTTTATGCTCTGTTTATATCACAATGCAGTTTTAGTTGGGTTACCTCAATACCATCTGAAGAAGCTTCAGACATTGCAAAATGTGGCTACTCGGGTGATAGGGAGAGTGGCCTCTGTGTTGGAGTATAATACTTATGATATGATACGGATGCTGACCCAGAATATTTATGATATGATCAGGGGCGTATCTGGAATCTGGCGGTAGGGGGGGCCAGAGCCAGAGAGGGGGGGCATATTTTTGCCTCCCTCCCCCCCCCCCCCCGCCTCTGCCTCTCTCCACCCCCTCCCCGCCGTCAACCCTCCCCCGCTGCTTACTTTTGCTGGCGGGGGGCCCCAACCCCCGCCAGCCGAGGTCCGACCCGCAATCTCCATATTTCGTCTTCCGAAGTTCCTCCGTGGCCATGTGCTTCAAGGAAGTAACGCTGCAGTGCTGATTGGTCGCAGCACGTCAGACGCCGAACTGGATTCAACCAATCAGCACTGCAGCGTTACTTCCTTGAAGCACATGGCCACGGAGGAACTTCGGAAGACGAAATATGGAGATTGCGGGTCGGACCTTGGCTGGCGGGGGTTGGGGCCCCCCGCCAGCAAAAGTAAGCAGCGGGGGAGGGTTGACGGCGGGGAGGGGGGCCAGGGCGAAATCAGCGGGGGCCCAGGCCCCTGTGGCCCCACGCAGATACGCCCCTGGATATGATACTTATGCTGACCCAGAATGTTTGTTTTCTGACATGCAGAATGTTTGTTTTGACCTGTTGCTACCAGAATATTTGTTTGACAGGTTGCTACCACAACGCTCCGTTGCGGTGGGTAACTCACTACAGGACTGTGCTGAGAAACAAGTCCAAAGGCTGGTGTTTTCATCAGAGGGTGCCTGGGAGAGAGGAATGCAGATTGGCCACTCATTGTTCTGTTCTAGGCACACTTGTTTGTGAGCTCTGTACCTGGTTGAGGGACGCCTCGCTAGTGCTGGAATTTTTCCCGCAGATCTCTGGGCGGTCATCGGTGCTTCCCCGATTGATGTTGCAGCTCAGATGAAGGCTACAATCCTGTGGTGATGTATGTATACTGCATAAGAGTGTTATGTAATATGTGGGTGCCTATTGATGTGTGAATAAACAATCTTTAAAGCAATATCCGAACCCTTGAATTTGCTACAGTCTCTCAGGAGCATGTTACTCCACTTTATGTTCAATATCATTGGTTGCCCATATATTACAGAGTTCAATTTAAAATGTTAGTTTTGACCCATAAGGCTTATTATGTACATTCCCCATTACCAATTGCATCATCAATCCAAACCTATGTCCCAAGCAGGAAGTTACATTCTGGGGAGTCTTTTCTTTTAGTAGTACCAGGGGTTAAAGAAGCTCAGTTATGCGTAAATGGGCCTTTTTTGTAGCTGCCCCTGATTTTTGGAATAGGATTCCTATAGCCTTAAAGGCAGAGCGAAGCCCTCAATGGTTTAAATATCCGTTAAAAGCATATTTGTTTGCTAATGTGTTTTCGGGCGATTGGTTTGGGAGAAGTTGTTGTTATTACCTATGATTTTTCTTTGAGTGCTCTGGAGTGTTGTGAGCTTTCCTATAACCATTATAGTTCAATTTTTTTATTTTTTTTTTTATTTAGTTGTATCCTATATAATAATTCTCACCTCCAACAGGATGTGCTTGGGACCGTGCCTGCCGGAAGTGGTCTGCTAGGCAGGCAAGCACTGACCTCAGTGACAGACAATTTGGCAAAGCAAAACAATCTGAGTGCTGGCCATTAGGACACAGGGTTGATAGGAGAGTTTTAAAAGACTGAAGGAACCGAAAGTGTTAAATGGGGGGAGGGGGGAAGTTCTCAACCACTGAAAGACATGAACATTTGGGAAAGGAAAACAATCTGAATGCTGGCCATTAGGACACAGGGTAGAGTTTTAAAAGACTGAAGGAAATGAAAGTGTTAAACTGGAGAAGGGGGGGGGCAGTTGTGAATGACTGAAAGACATGCAAATTTGGGACAGGAAAAGAATCTCAATGCTGGTCATTAGCATACAGGGTACATAGGACAGTTTTAAAAGACTGAAGGAACCAAAAGTGTTCGGGGGGGGGGGGGGGGGGGGGGGGGTGGAGTTCTGAATGAATGAATGAAATAAATGAAAATTTACGAGAGGAACACAATCTGAATGCCGGGCATTTGTACACAGGGTAGATAGGACACTTAAAAAAAAAATGAAGGACGTGAAAGTATTATATCTTGGGGGAGGGGTGAGGAAAGCAGTGGGGTATCCGGATACTGGGCGTTAGGGCCACGGGGGTACATAGACTTTTGAAAGCCTTAAGGAACCCAAAGTGTGGGAAGGAGGAGGAAAGGAGGGGAGGGAACGGGGTGAGGGGCATTAGGAACAGTGGAGGGGGCCCTGTCACACACTCTCATTCTCACACACACACTGTCACACAGACAGTCTCACTCTGTCACACACCCGCACATTCACTCTGGCTCTCTCTCTCTCTCAAACATACACACTCCCAGGAAAACCTTGCTAGCGCCCGTTTCATTCGTTCCAGAAACGGGCCTTTTTTACTAGTTTTATTATAAACCATTTTGATATAAAATGTATGTAATGCAGTATATTACGTTCAATAAAACTGTACATTTCCTCCCTCACCCCAACAACCTTAAGCACTCATTCCCCTTCCGTTCCACCCACCACCAGTGCTCCAACACAAGAGGCGGCAGCTCTAGCCAGTCAGATTTTTAAAGGTTTCTAAATCCCGTCCTGCAGCCTCAATGCCAGAGCCCCAGTGATCCCACAGTCCTATACCCTTGATAACCGGGTCCTGGTAACCTCACATTGCAAGGTCCTTATACTCCGACTGTCTGTGCCCTGGTACCATCAGGCTGAGCCCCTGTACTCACGCTTGCTGGCTGGAAAGGAAGCGGATCCCCTCATTTGTGAGCCCGTCCTTGTTGATGCTGTTCCCATAGTAACGATGTTCCAGTGCCACCAGCAGCGCACCATGGCTTTGTGCCAGTTCCACGTGTTCCCCTGAAACATGGCAACATGCTCAGTAGCTAAATCACAGCTCCCTTCCCCGCATGCAACAGGAAAAATCCAGGCCTGGATCAGCCAGTCTTAAGTAACACGGACTCCTCTAATGAGGCAGAGTTATAACAGAGCAGCCACCTTGTGTGTGCGCCCTGGAGAAGAGGTAGCTGAGGGGAGATATGATAGAGGTCTATAAAATACTGAGTAAAGTGAACAGGTAGACGTGAATCGTTTGTGCACTCTTTCAAAAAATACAAGGACAAGAGGGAACGCAATGAAGCTACTAAGTAGTAAATTTAAAACAAATCAGAGAAAATATTTCTTCACTCAGTGTGTAATTAAACTCTGAAATTTGTTGCTAGAGAATGTGGTAAAAAGTGGTTTGCTTAGCAGGGTTCAAAAAAAAGGGTTGGACATGTTCATAAAAGAAAAGTCCATATGCTATTATTAAGATGGACTCGGGAAGATGGACTCTGAATGGGATGTGTTGGCATTGCCATACATCAGCCGCTAGCACAGCTTAGTAAACAGAAGGGTTAGTGCGCTGCTTGTAATACTGCCATTCCTGCCTCTCATGTCTAACATTAAGCTGCAGAGATATTTTTTTCATAGTGCACTATCCTGACAATCTTTCTTCAGGCCTCATTTGATCATTAAGCCAGCGTCTCCTCCTAGCAGAATCAACTCGCTGTGGCTGCTGTAGACTGGTAATCTCACTTACCTGCCCGGACGGAAAACTCAGACAACGAACTCTCTCCACCAATATATAGGAAGACAGGACCCTGGGGATGCTTCCAGTGCTCTTCATTAACCCAGTACCTCTGTGGAGACAAAAAGAGAGCAGCTTCGAGTAGAACAGTAATTTTTAAGCTCCCTCCCCCCCCAGTTAGTCTGGTTTTCAGGAGGCAGTGCATAACCAGACAGGCTAGGGGGTACTCCAGACTCCAGGGATGACTTAAAAACAGTGGGGTACAGGATGGGGTCCTTATTTCCTTCCTTAGAAAAGAACAGGCAACTGGTGCTTCAGAAAGGCGTACTGTGTGTGAACTGGTTCCCACCAGGAGTAAGGTAAGAACAGTCTCAATGGGTGCTACAGGTGCAGGTTAAGAAAAGAGGCATGCTGGGTACTTCAGGAACAGGGTAAGGACAGGCTGACACTGAGAACCACAGGATTGCAGGAAGAGTAAGGTGGCACTGGGAGTTGCAGGAGCAGGGTATCTCACCTGATTGTATGTGGCGTTGTTCTGACGATTAAAATGATCCAGAGGTTGTCTGAAATAACTCTCAGTGGGACGATTCCAGCCCACTGCAGCCTCCCCCCAGTGCATCTTCCTCTGGACATAAAAGTCCTTCATAGCCTGGACTTCCCGGTACTGCAGGACTTTTCTCTTTAGCATTTGGAAATTCCTGCCTGACAATATAAAAAATTAAATAAAATAAAAATCACAACCCGATTACTTAGCGAGAATGATAAAAACCTTTAGCTTGGTAAAGAGAGAACCGAGGGGGAATACGATAGAGGTCTACACGATCCCGAGTGAAGTAGAACAGACAAATGTTAATCGATTGTTTAATCTTTCAAAAACGACAAAGACTAGGAGACACTCGATAAAGTTACACTTTTAAAATGAATAGGAGAAAATATTTCTTTCACTCAATGAATATTTAAGCTCTGGAACTCATTGCTGGAGGATGTGGTAACAGCGGTTAGCGTATCTGGCTCTTAAAAAAAAGTCTGGACAAGTTCCTGGAGGAAAAGTCCACAATCTGCTATTAAGGTAAACATGGGGAAAGCCACTACTTATCTCCAGGATCAGTAGAATGGAATGTTGCTACTATTTAGGTTTCCGCCAGGTACTTGTGACCTGGATTGGCCATTGTTGGAAACAGCATACTGGGCAAGATGGATGCTATTGTGATCCATGATATGAAACCTTCCATAGTCAAGTTCAAAGCCACCCTGAAAACACAACTTGTATCCCACCTAACACTAAGCGGCTTACAATAAAAACATACAAAATATTTTAAAAACAGACAAAAGCATCAACTAACGAAGAAAGTCTGAAAAAGAAACCTGCATCTTGCTAAACTCAGGCAATTAAATACTAAGGAAAGCCTGCAGGAGCAAGTGTGTCTTCCATATTTTCAAACTGTTGAAAACTAGAACAAAAATAAATGTATCCAGGAAGCTTACATAGTAACATAGTAGATGACGGCAGAAAAAGACCTGCATGGTCCATCCAGTCTGCCCAAGACAAACTCATATGTGTATACCTTACCTTGAATTTGTACCTGTCCTTTTCAGGGCACAGACCATATAAGTCTGCCCAGCAGTATTTCCCGCCTCCCAACCACCAGTCCCGCCTCCCATCACCGGCTCTGGTACAGGCCGTATAAGTCTGCCCTCCCCTATCCTCGCCTCCCAACCACCAACCCCTCTTCCCCCCACCTGCTCCGCCACCCAATTTCAGCTAAGCTTCTGAGGATCCATTCCTTCTGCACAGGATTCCTCTATGCATATCCCACGCATGTTTGAACTCTGTTACCGTTTTCATCTCCACCACCTCCCGTGGGAGGGCATTCCAAGCGTCCACCACCCTCTCCGTGAAAAAATACTTCCTGACATCTTTCCTGAGTCTGCCCCCCTTCAATCTCATTTCATGTCCTCTCGTTCTACCACCTTCCCATCTCCGGAAAAGATTCGTTTGCGGATTAATACCTTTCAAATATTTGAACGTCTGTATCATATCACCCCTGTTCCTCCTTTCCTCCAGGGTGTACATGTTCAGGTCAGCAAGCCTCTCTTCATACGTCTTGGAACGCAAATCCCATACCATCCTCGTAGCTTTTCTTTGCACCGCTTCCATTTTTTTAACATCCTTCGCAAGATACGGCCTCCAAAACTGAACACAATACTCCAGGTGGGGCCTCACCAACGTCTTATACAGGGGCATTAAAACCTCCTTTCTTCTGCTGGTCACTCCTCTCTCTATACAGCCTAGCAATCTTCTAGCTACGGCTACCGCCTTGTCGCACTGTT